>NC_143014.1:71072197-71378447 GCF_055824585.1 Amblyomma mixtum | reverse complement strand
CCTTTCTTAGTTTCCGCTACTCGGGTCATTAGGGAATTAAAACCAAGACACCGTAGCACCGTCAATCACTTTTACTCCGGCAGCCACCGGCTCCAATGTTTACTTCGCACTTCCGGTGCCCCTCCTGCGCCTTGTGGTGACGGTGGAACTCGAGCGCTAGTGAGGTCCATGGATGTGGACGTTCCGGGAGAGAGTCTCTGCGGTCGCCTACGGTTCGAGTACCGCAGGAGCTGCGCTCAAAAATCGCATTTAGCGAGAAGCGTGATCGTCGGATATTTTTTTTTTTAGAAATCTGTACGGTGATATGTTTTGCCGTGCTTGTAGCGTGTCCCACCAGGCATCGGGTACAGGATCACCGCCGCATTGCCGAAGGGGGAAGGAACGTGGGCCGGAGACGGGGAGTAGGGGAAGTGAAGGAAAAACTGTATTCACATATTTACATTATTTACATAGAGTGGGACTGAGAATGGCTCTCAGTGGAAGGGGAACGTCTTCGTCAACCGTAGTCGACTGGAGCTAGCAGGCTTCTCTCGGCCACACTCACGGCCGAGTTAAATATCGTTCGGTTTCCCCAGATCCCTGGCTGGGGAATAATGGTCGACGAACACTGTCCAATCGGATGGACCGAAGGGGACGTTCTTGTTACCGCCCACGGCTGGGCAGGTGCGGGTTTTTCCACTCTCTCGCAGCTGGTTGATGAGAGGAGGAGATGCTGACTCATCCAGCGCTGCGGGATAGGAATCTCCCGAAGTCCTCCAGCAGGTGAATAAACTTGCTTCCCCGCCGATTGCCCAGAACGCGAGTCGGGGCCACGGAATTCTTCAATTATCCGCCAGCGTGACCGGCGCCGGCTCGTCGCCTTGGTGTGGTCGCTCGGACAATAACTCCGGCGCGTCCCCGGCCTTCGCCTCTATAGTGGTCACCTCCGCTCAAGGAATTTCGCTGGGGTTACGGCTGACAATGGCCCTTGAAATTCCTGCTACACTAATCCGCTGAGGCTCGCAAAGGGCATTCCAAGCATCCCACTTCCCATGGTCGTCGCGAGGTTGTCGACCTTGGTGATTGTTCACGGTAGCTGCTTGCTCGGGCCCACGTGGTCCGAAGTACAGTCACAACAGCACGTCCGCCGCCCGAAGAGGTCTCGTAGTGGTTGCAGCCAACGCTGCTGCGCGCAGAGACCTGGAGTTGTGTCCGTTCGGCCTTTGGTCACAGCTGGGCCCAAAGGTTCTTCTTGCTTCGTTGACAGCTGTAACGAGCTCAACCAGCAAAGTCCAAAGCCCAACAAGCAGAAAGCGCCAAACCGACTTCAAGAACTGCCAAGCTGTTTTCGGTCAACAAAACCTCTTTAGAGAAAATGAGCTGTAGCGTGAAATTTACGTCCTCCGCCGAAAGTTGACATGTTTGACCAAACCAGAATACACAGAGCTTGTTTAGCCAAAAGGGAGGAAAATTTCCTAAAATTTTGGGGGGTGCCGTAGCACGGTGTATGTCACAGAAAGCCACCGCCCGTGAGAGCACAAAGGGAAGGTGGAGCTGCTGAACACATACAAAACAGACAAAAATGATTCCCGCTAAAGCAAAAAAAAACAAACAAAATACAAATTTGCATAGCGGATTAACGTCCGGGGAGTCAGGAAAGGGCATTACACGGGAGAGCTTCGGCTGAGGCCATCAGCGTTGTCATTACCTCGCAATTTTCTGAAACGCATGTAAACTGAGTCCCGCAATGCCAAGCTCCAAAATTTCACTCTCATTTTTGTATCAGAGTTAAATGAACAAAAAAAACAAAAAAAAAGCATTAAACTCAATATGGTATTATGCGTCATATCCGCCCCTTGCGCAGCCGCGGTCCGACAGCTGCTTCAGCAGATGAGACATTGCATAATGCTAGGAGTTTCAGCTTGCATTTCTGTACAGGAGAGTTAAATGAACAAAAAGAGACAAGCATTCAACTCAAGAACGGATTATTCCTCGAATCTGCCCGCAAACAGCGGTGCGACTCAGGGAATTTACTGGTTCCTATTTTTCAGCCGCCCCCTGCGCGGCCGCGGTCCGATAGCTACTCTAGCAGGTGCAAAATTACACAAGGCTAGGAACTTCAGCTTGGGACCCTGCACTGTTCTTCGTCCAAGTCTCGCGGTTCTGAAGTTTAGCTGACTCTCAGAAAGCAGAATGCGAGAAGGGAGCGAACGAGTGCGAATGCCGTGCCAGCGTATCCGTCTCTCTCGGATTGGGTTCGCGCGTTGCGTTCTCTTGGCTTGTGTTCCCACGGGGCGGGTGCGAACTCTTGAGCATCGAGGTGCCAAATTGGGGCGGCTACGCGGTTCGGATTTCAGTCGAGCAGTTAACAAGGGCCGCACTTTCCCCTTCATTAACATTCCCCGTTTGGCCACCTCTATGCGCTGCCGCTCTGTGGAAACCCTCGCTGTTGGTTTGCGGGGCGCGTCACTAGCCATCGCGGAACCGTCACAGGTTAAGTCGTCGGCGTTCGCCTCATTTCCAATTTGTGATCCAGCCTGCTCTGGCTCACTACCGTGAGAGTTTATAAAGGTTACAGGGCCACGTTTGCCCTCTTCACCCGCGTGCTCTGCTGGCGCTGCGAATTCTCGAGCCTTCGAACCGGTGAGGACCTGCGCAGCGTTATCTCCAAGACTAAGGCCCTTTTCTTTGGGCAGCATATCCAAGCGATTTGGGAAAATCGAGGGATGCTGCATAGGCAGGTCTTGGGAGACGGCTGCCTCGGTCAGACGCAGCTCGAGCGGGCTCTCGATCGCGACGCGGGCAGTAAGTTGGTCGTGTTGGATACCCTTCCTATCCTTATACTGGCGGTACAGCAGGCCAGAACGGAGCTGGAAAGGTATTTTCTCCCGTGACACACCTATGTCACTTTGGGGACTCAACTTGCTTAGAGATTGGTCTTTCTCTTGCTCAGCGGTGAACGTTTCTCTGTCCACACGAAGGAGTTCGAGAAAGCCATCCGAGTGGGGTAACACAAGATTGGAATTCAATTCCTCACCTAGCTCCAGGTCATCACTTGCGCCTGATTCGGAAGACTCACTATAGCTTGCACTACTTTCGGCGCTCTTAACCCCTGTGCTAGAAGTGAGTAAGTCCTGGGCTGGCTCGCCGTTAGGTAACGCGGAGCCGTCACAGTTTAAGTCGCCGGCGTCCGTTTCATCGCCAGTCTTTACTAGAGCCGGCTCTGGCTCACCACTGTGAGAATTTATAGGCTTCGGGCTTACAGGTTCAGGTTTGCCCTCTTCAACCACGTGCTCTGCTGGCGCCGCGACCTCACGAGCCTTCGAAATGGTAAGGACCTTCGCAGCGTTATCTCCAAAACAAAGGCCTTTTTCTTGGGGCAGTATATCCAAGCGATTAGGGAAAATCGAGGGATGCTGCTTAGGCAGGTTTTGGGAGACGGCTGCCTCGGTCAGACGCACCTCGAGCGGGCTCTCGATCGCGACGCGGGCAATGGGCAAAGACACGCTGGTTTCAGTGGAGCATAACTCATTTTCGGGTGTTTGGTCGCGAGCGGCTGTCGTTCCCTGATCGTTGAACTGATCATTGTTTCGAGGCAGCGCTGAGGCGCATTCCTCGCTTACAATAGAACTTGCAGTTGCCACTTTCAGCGCGCGACTGCTTTCTGGAGGACTACCTTTTTGCGCTGCGCCTACGCCTATCTGGGTTGCAAGGACAATCTGTGCGGCATCGCGCTTTTCAGCTAGCGCTGCGCTCTGGCTTGGAGCGCCACAGTCGCTGTCAGGTGACTGACAACGACGCTCTGTGCCGTAGATTATCGCGTCAACTTCCCGACTGCCACTGTTCTTCTGAGCAACTACATTGTGCGTAGCTGACCAAGCGAGGCTCTTTGGCTGGTCACTGACGCACTGACGGGAGCGCGGCCCGCTGCTATCACTTCGGCTTTTAGACTCGGTCTGTACGCGAATTCCGAAGTATCGGAAGAGGGCACTTTTGGCTTTGTCGTAGTTTCTGGCATCCTCATCGGACAGTCGCGCTAATACGGCGCTGACATCGCAAGGAAGGATGGCCAGCAACATCATTGACCATTCGCCCTGATCTAGTTCCTCCTCCGCACATACCTGTTCAAAATTCGCGAGGAACGTTCTGAAGCTCTCGCCTCTCTGAAAAGTCCGCAACCGATCTCGGGCCCTTCGCTGTCTGAGAAACTGAGTAGTACGTATGAGCTGCTGCTGTTCTCGTTTTCGTAGTTCCTCGAGCTCAGCGAGTCTCTTACGGCATTGCTCCTGCCATTCTTTTTCAACCCTGTCGGCCTTCTCCTTGCGTTCTTTTTCAACCCTGACGGCCTTCTCCTTGCGTTCCTTTTCAACCCTGTCGGCCTCCTCCTTAGCGTTCCTGATTCCCTCCTGAATGACTTCCCAGGTCTCCCAAATTTTGTCACCCTCCTCCTTAGCACCACATTCCTTAATAGACTCAATCAGTTGCGGCTTTCTGTGACTTTTCCTGGCCTCAATACCCAGCTTTTCACACAGCAACATCAACTCTGGCTTCTTTAGCTTGCTCAAATCCATGGCAACTTCCGAACGAGGACTTTCATAAAATAAGCTGCTACGTGAAATGCTTAAGCGAGCACGTGCAGAAAAACAATCTACAGGTAGTGATAAATTTCCAGAGTTATCAAGCCTGGCAGATTCTTAAAGAAAGTCAAGCGCTCACCACTGCTGAAGCCACGACCAAGCGTGGAAGATCCCGCCGCTGCCAACCAGTTGATATGTTTTGCTGTGCTTGTAGCGTGTCCCACCAGGCATCGGGTACAGGATCACCGCCGCATTGCCGAAGGGGGAAGGAACGTGGGCCGGAGACGGGGAGTAGGGGAAGTGAAGGAAAAACTGTATTCACATATTTACATTATTTACATAGAGCGGGACTGAGAATGGCTCTCAGTGGAAGGGGAACGTCTTCGTCAACCGTAGTCGACTGGAGCTAGCAGGCTTCTCTCGGCCACACTCACGGCCGAGTTAAATATCGTTCGGTTTCCCCAGATCCCTGGCTGGGGAATAATGGTCGACGAACACTGTCCAATCGGATGGACCGAAGGGGACGTTCTTGTTACCGCCCACGGCTGGGCAGGTGCGGGTTTTTCCACTCTCGCAGCTGGTTGATGAGAGGAGGAGATGCTGACTCATCCAGCGCTGCGGGATAGGAATCTCCCGAAGTCCTCCAGCAGGTGAATAAACTTGCTTCCCCGCCGATTGCCCAGAACGCGAGTCGGGGCCACGGAATTCTTCAATTATCCGCCAGCGTGACCGGCGCCGGCTCGTCGCCTTGGTGTGGTCGCTCGGACAATAACTCCGGCGCGTCCCCGGCCTTCGCCTCTATAGTGGTCACCTCCGCTCAAGGAATTTCGCTGGGGTTACGGCTGACAATGGCCCTTGAAATTCCTGCTACACTAATCCGCTGAGTCTCGCAAAGGGCATTCCAAGCATCCCACTTCCCATGGTCGTCGCGAGGTTGTCGACCTTGGTGATTGTTCACGGTAGCTGCTTGCTCGGGCCCACGTGGTCCGAAGTACAGTCACAACAACGGTAAATATGCTACCTACGACCTGGCGCGAACGGAAGGGCGCGGGCGTGCTCTTTGGCGTAGAAGCCACCAGGTGGCGCCACTGCAACTTTTTCTAGCGGCGTCGTCGAGGCTCCGTTTGGAGCTTGTGCATGTTTCTCCACGTCGTTGTGTTGGTGTGGTGCTCTAATACGCCTGTAGTTAATAAACATGCATGTCATTTGCTTCAACTAGCTTCAAAGTAACCTGATAGGCACTTTTTTTTCCCCCGCCGTGCCCCTTTGAGCAGTTCGGCGATGATGAAATCCGCGTCGTTGCATGCCGTATGCTACCGAGAACGGGCAATGAGAGAGGCTCACGGTTTTGCCGGTGGGTGTTATATATTTGTCAAGATGCATCTCTTACCAGGCTCATTTTGTTTACCTGTGATTATAGTTTGGTACTATGGGGTTTAATGTCCCAAAGCAACTCAGGCTATTAGGGACGCTGTAGTCGAGGGCTCCGGATAATTTCGACCACCTGGGGTTCTTTAAAGTGCACTGACATCGCACAGCACACGGGCTTCTAGCATATCGCCTCCGACGAAATTCGATCGGCGCGGCCGGGATCTAACCGGCGTCTTTCGGGCCAGCAGCCGAGCACCATAACCACTGAGCCACCGCGGCGGCTTACAGTTATAGAAAACTACATTCCTCATTCATCGGTCCGCGCGCCTACGTGTCATCTAGTTTACGGAAATCAGTTTTTTTCTGAGGCGGTTAAGCGGCCTCAGAAACATATTTTGTTCACTGAATGTTACTCACGATTGAAAATATTTCCACCCCAATTTTCGGCAAGTCTTGCAATGTATATATGCATGACATATGCCAAGTTGAGAAGACACGGGAGGCGAGCATTATACCTTTATTGGCAAGTGCAGACATGTGAAAGAAAAATTGGAGCGAATATTGGTTTGATGGGAGGCACATTATTGGCGTAATCAGCCGAAATTAGGTTACATAGCAATGTCATCCGCGGAATCAAGGCTGGGCTTGTAGCTTTCCTAACAAGGTGCTTCGCAGATCTAAGTGCAACGACTCATTTTCAGGTACTTAGAAGCTTGGCGCTTCCGGTTGTTGCTGCTATTGATGTTTTTCATAAAAAAAAGTTGGTTGGTTTGGTTGGTTTATGGGGTTTAACGTCCCAAAGCGACTAAGGCTATGAGAGACGCGCCGTAGTGGAGGGCTCCGGAAATTGAAGGCGCGTTGTTATATAAAAAGCAGTAAGCTCTGCTGCCACATTCTCACAGTGGTCAGGACAGCCAAGCAAGCTCTGTTTTTGCCTTAACCACCTGTACAATATCAACGATATTGTCTGCATGTAGTTCTAGGAGGCTAAAACATGTCGTGAAGGCATTTTTTAGGTCAGCTACAAATTTGTAGAGGGGAGCAGCGGGATACAGAAGAGCGCCGTTGTCTTTCATGAGAGTGAACGGGGCTAGGTTTTAGTTCCCAGCCGCCTCTTTGGTCAGCAAAAGCAAATTCAGGCAGCTTTCACAGCCCGTCTTCAGGACACATTTTCTGGCGACATAACCAGCTATATGAAATATTAGCCGTCTGTCACTTGATGCCACAGTGCAGGTGACACCCTCTGAACCTCAAAAATGTTTGGGTTGGTGTGGCTAGATGTGATCCCGTACAGGGCTTATAATGCAACATTTTTGCCATGTAGAGCAATGGCTCTGCGGACACTTTTCAGTGACACCTGAAATGCAGAAAATATATTACACAGATGTTCTCTTCCTGGTAAAAATACTGTGCGGCGAACAAAGACGCCTTAGTAGAGAGTTTTAGCTGAGCCGCTCCGCTCGCAGTTCCCAGCGGAGCCACAGCGGAGCGTCGCGCAAGAGTAGTTTTAGCGCTGCGTCTTCCCCGTCCGCTCAAGCGAGGCGACTCGTTGCGCCTCCTAGTGGTGGTAACTGGACTTGCCAGAAAATGGTTATAAGTAAGCCTCTCTGATATATGCGTGAATAAATAAATAATAGCTGTTTACGTTTGCTGTATGCTTTCTGGTTACAACAGTGATTTGATTTTAGGAGTGAAGCTTTCGTATTACAAAAAAATTTAAATGTCTGCCACTGCGAGAGCCAAGCCAAGACCACGCAAGTCACCCCTCGCAGTGTGCGCGTGTACGCATTTGTAGCGTTGTCTAGCGTGTGCATTCATCCTCTACGCGTGCGAGCGTCGATCGTGATCGAGTTACGTTCGCAAGTTATCCGACACCGCCTGCAATCTGTTCGCCATGCCAAAAAATGGCCTGGCTTAGCTTATGGTTAAGCCCAGGATGCGAAGCATACCGCCGGCGGAGGCTGCGCGTCCGCAAGCGAGCGCACGAGTTGAGCCCCAGCTTTCACAGCTGTTGTGACGTCAGCGCCCCTAGTGGAAGGAGCGGGAGTTAGGCCGCCGGTGGAGGCTGCGCGTCCGCAAGCGAGCGCACGAGTTGAGCGCCAGCTTTCACAGCTGTTGTGACGTCATATCACGTGGTGCGCCGATGTAGGTGAAGTGGTAGCTACGCGGCCGCGCGCTGCGCAGCAATGAAGAGCTCGGTTGTGCGGCTAGTATGCTTCGCATAAAAGTATTCGGCAAGACCCGCGCTGGCGGCCGCCTTGTTGAATGTTTACGTTTGGTTCGGCTAGCGTGAGCCCAGAAGGCTTTGCGCGAGGCCCGCTCGTCGGGCCGCTCCGGTCTCCGCTTGGCTCGCGCGGGAGCGGGGCGGAGGAGCCGTCCCGCTCGCGAGCTCCCGCCTGAGCGCTTCGCGCATGCGCAGTAGCGCTGCCGCTAGCTAGCTGAGCGGAGCGAGCGCACAAAGCTCCCGGATAACCGCTCCGACAGCCCGGAGCAAAACAATGGGAGTCCGTCTTCCTTTTCGGCATCGTGCCTCTCTGTAGTATATAGCACCAACTTCACACACGCCATACATAGGTTGCACGTGTCGTCACTTCCGCCTCCATCAAACGCTTGCGGCCATGCTGCCGAACCATTCGGCCGTCCCCGCCCGTCTGCCCTGCGATGCCGGACCACTCCTCGGACACTTTGGATTATTTTCTTATCCTTAGAGTGCGATGTCTACTCCAGAGACGAATGAACCATTCAGTGCAGGCTACTGGTCTGAATTTATTCGATCGGCGCGTGTACGCTACGCAGACAAAGTGAAAATTTGCGACGATACAGATCCGTACACGCTGCGACCGGGAGTCGACGCGACGATGGGCGTTGATGTGTTCCTCGAAGTGGCCCACGGGCAAGGGCGTCCGCAGAATTTTTTGCAGGGGGGGCCCCATTGGTTGTTGGCGCCGGAGGGGGGGGGGCTATGTTCGTAGCAAAAAGGCACTATTTGCGGAGTAAATTTATTTATTTATATACAAATAAAATAAATAAGTAAAATACACGCATGAAAGAAAAATTACAAACAGCAAATTAAAGCGAGGCTAGGAGAGATACATTGGAGTTTATCAACGAAGAAACAATTAAAATTAATAAAAATGCAGAAAGATACTATCACTTCGTGGAGAAGAGTGCTCAGTCTTGCTGCATACGGGTTCTCGACACACCCGGATTGATGACCAGCACACAGCACAATATGTTCACAAACACGCAACGACAGTCACTCAGTCAGTCTTCCTTGAACAGAAACTGTAGACGCCTCGGATTTTTCTGGGCGAATTGTGATAAATTCATGACTGGTGATAAATTCATTTCTGTGCTTCATTACACGCTCTCGGTGCACACTCATCATACAAAGGCCGTCCAGTCTGTCGTTTGTCATCGTTGAGCGTAGCCACGTTTTCACTCTCCTCATTGTACTGAAGGAGCGTTCGACCGTACAGGTAGTAACTGGCAAAGCCAGAGCCACCTCAATGGCTTTTGCAACACCAGGGAAGAATGTCTTGGCCTGATGTAGAAGCTCGCAGTAAGTTATTTCTGATGGGTCCCCAGTTTTGTTGCACCACATCTCGTACCAAGAGATGGCCTCTTCCTTGAAGTTGTCGATGCCGTAAAAGCACTGGAGTTCTTCGGCGAGAACAGCGAACTCAACACGGCTCAAGTGCTTCATTTTTGATGGATGCAGCTGGAGAAGTTTGAAGCTCCTCTCATTGCTTTCAGAAAAGCGCCGAGCTAAAGAAGCAGTGAGGGAGTCCAAGTACGGCACATATATTGCCACACGGTAGTATTCCTCTGGCGACTGAATCCCGTAGTTGTCTCGGTGGGCCTGACGAGAGACTTGTCTTGGTACAGATATCACCACATTTAAGTGATTGGCTGCCTCCCTTGCTGCATTCATGATGTTAGAGAACTCCTCTACAGCGTTTGTCCGGTGGCCGCGAAAAATACGTTGTAGCTCAGTGATGTGGCCATGCACAGAATGGAAGTCCATGGATACACCTTGCAGAATGTTCGTAGCTGGTTCGAGCCGAGCGCTGTACTTCGCTACAATATGCAAGCAGACGATGAAAGATGAGCTTGTTGTTGCGCAGTAGAGGATGTGAGCTCGTTGTCTAGTTGCAGCGTTCGAGCATGATTCCGTGGACGCGAGCTGCTCGAGTGCTTCGACTATGGCCACGTAATGCTGAGAGAAGATCCTAATAGACTTGTACTTTGCAGACCATCTTGTCTCACACAGCATCGGAATGTTGGGCACCAATTTTCTCCGGAGCACGCTCTCGCGGAAGAAGTTTATGGTTTGTTTGATTATCCCAATTGTGTTTCGAATTTCAGAGACGTCGTTCAAATCGTTGATGACGAGATTTAGTTTGTGACTTGCACAGTGGAAAAATAGTGCCTTCGGGAACTGTTTTTGTATAATTTTGTTCACTCCAGCTTCTTTTCCAGCCATTGTAGAGCATCCATCGTACCCCTGTCCAACGAGGTTCGAAAGAATCAGTCCGACATTCGTCAAAAGCTTCAAGATTGCCGCGGCGATGCAAGCGGAGTTTAATTGCTCCAGCTCTACAAATCCCAAAAACTGCTCTCGAACGCACACTTCGACTTCCGCCTTGTCAATAAAGCGAACGCCTATAGACATCTGCTCTTTTCCTGAAATATCTGCAGTTTCGTCAGCAAGAACGGAAAAAGCAAACGCTTTGTTAGTTTCGGTAACTATCTGCTCTCTCAGGATGTCGCCACAGATTGTGATGATCTCGTTCTGGACGCGGACAGAAGTGTACTTGGCATTGCCAGCAGAAGAAGCGAAGTGCTCCTGAAGTAGAGTATCTCCAGCTTCTACACGAAAGTCAAGCAGATCATTGAAGACTCCACTATCGGACTGCTTGCCGCGAATCGGCAAGTCATGCGTCGCGCAAAAGACAATGGTGGAAACTATTGGAAATAGTTTCTCACGGTTCCTTTCAACTTGCGCGTGCAGTGCTCTGTTCAGCTGCTGTACAACGGGTAGCTGCTTGCCTTTCATCACATCCATAAAGTTCTGTGAGGCCGTCATTGCCTCCTGGTGCCATTGGGATTTTACGTGATCCCTGCACGCCTCGTGCATTTTTCTGTAGTTACTGAAAGCGCGCACGATAAAACTACCTTGAGTACCCCGGTGAACACGCGGAGGAAAAATGACGCAAAAACGACAAAAGGCGCCTTTCGCTGTCGCTGAGTACGCAAGCCAGGGGGCGTAATCTCCCAGCCACTGATGTCGAAAAGGCCTCTTTCCAGATGTTACATCCTTCTTAAAATCATATGTGACATTTGGCGACCATGGCTTAGTAAGAAGACGTAACTTCAAAAAGTCCGGTATGCCAGTGAGTTTAGCTTTGCCTAGAAACTCTCCTAAGTCATATTCTTGAGGCAAGTTATTTGTTTTCTTGATGTTGTCTCCGGACTTCGATCCCAAGCAAGGAGAAAGGGAATCGTTTCGGCTTACTGCGTGACCGGAGCTCGCTGGTGGAGTTCCTTCCATGGAGACGACGACGCCGGCTACTGTCCGGTGATGAAAGGTTGCATCGCTCTGGTCAAATCCGGACTTGAATCCCAAGAAAGGAGAAATGGAATCATCTCGGCCTGCTGCATCACCTGAACTCACTGTTGACAGAGTCCCTTCCATGGAGTCGACGACATCAGCTACTGTCCGGTGATAAAAGCTTGCATCACTCTGTTCAAATGCTACACCGTTGTCACATGTCACACCAGAATCTGCAGGGGCGCATTTGGATAATGCTTCGTCAGACAACCGCTGACGCTTGAAGAAGCGTCGAATATCCATCATTCGGGACCGCGCGAGACAAAGCTGGCTATGGAGTTCCTCGGGGTTGGTAGTGTTAAAAATATATACACATTGATTGGAAAAACGGTTGAATGCGTACGTTGAAAACAAAAAATGACTATGTATGCAGCGAAAACTTATTTACAAGATAAATGCACGCTCGCAGCTTCATACACCTCGCTCCATCTTGCTCGCGCAACCGCACAGTCGAGTATTTGCACACACACTACTCGCCGCTCGTCGTTTTCTCGTCCGCTGTCTTGGTTGTTCTCAGCTTCGTTGACAACCGGCCACTAAAAACACCGAAGCACAAACAAAGAGGCGCGCACTGTTGTGCTCGGAGATCGGGACCAGGGTCTTCACCGCATTAGGACGAAGCAGCCAGACTACGGAGGGAAGCCTTCGGGAGGAATAGCAAAGCTGGAAGGTTTATTTTACATTTTGTACAGTAGCACGGAGACCAAAGTCAGAAAATGAGGGAGGATGATCTGGCACCCCACAGATTGCTGCTTAAATGCAGTTCAGATTCCCCAGGTACCCAGGTAGGGAATCTGATCTCGGGTTGAGCGTCCAATGGGCTGCTAGCGTCTTCTTTGGCTCCGCCCTCCCCACGTGACGGCGCACACCGCACAGACACACACATACACGGGCAAGGAGGAACTTGGCGTCTCTGAGTCGCGAACTGTTTTCCCAGGCCCAAAGGTCGTTTGCTGCTGAGTGACGATCCTGATCGATGGGGACGCGAGCGCTGACCGCTCACACCGGTGACCTCTTCAGTTCGGTGGAAGGGACAAATCAGCCGTGTCGCCCCTCGGCTTTGTCTGCTGCCCAGGGCGCACGCGGGTAATGAGTTAGCGGCGCCGCCGCCCCGCCGTCGTCGCCACTGGGTCTCGTCGGTCAGTCCACGGGCAGTCCGGGAGAAGCACCGCGCTCAGCCTTCCCGGCGAAGGGATTAGACGTCTTTGTGTACGCCGACGCCGTCGCCAGTAGCTGCCCCACGCAGTGTCTCTTTTGTCTCCCCCGGACAGCAGCGCTTTCCGTCGCAGTAGCCTGATGACGCCGGTCTGGCTCGCCTGTTTCCGCTGCCAGTCCCCAGGAACGCAGTCCGGCACCAGAGCCGCATTCAGCATCGCCGGCGAAGGGGATTAGAGCCTTTGTCCCCGCAAACGCCGAGCCAGAAGCCGCCTCCAGGCCAGCTTTTCCTTGCGTCTTCTCCGAGAAACAGCAGCGCTTTTGGCCGCATACCTGATGACGCCTGGCTGTCTCGCCGTTCTCCGCTGGCTGGGCCTCCGATCATTACAGCACACGCAAGGAACGCCGCGCGACTTCCGAGGGGAAGGGACACTCGCCACTCCGGTCGGAAAATTTGTTTTGTGTGTTTTTATGAGGTTCAGAGCCCCAAAACGACTCAGGCTATGAGGGACGGACGGTCTCTTTACCACGCACTGACATCGCACAGTACATGGGCGCTGTTGGGATTTGAGGCCCAGCCAGAGGTGACAGGCGAGCCAGGCAGGCGCCATCGGGCTGCCTTGACCAAAGGCGCTGGTTTCCGGAGAAGACGCAAGGAACGCTGGTGTGGGGGCGCCTCTGGAGACTGCGTCGCCGTGAACAAAAGCAGCTAATCCCCTTTGCCGAAAATTCTGAAAGCAGCGCTTGTACCGAACTGCGCTCTCCCGTGGATCGGAGGAGACAGCGAGCGGCGGCGGCGCCAACTCATCGCCCGCTTGCCCCTGAGCAGTCCGACAAAGCGGGGATGGACACGGCTGATTTGTCCCTCCCTCCTGAAGAATTCATCGGTGGCCGGGGTGTGCACTGTCTGCCTCCGTGTCGCTATCTCTCTAGAGATCAAAGAAACAGGCACACATCTCAAGACGGCTCGAAACACATGCTCGCCGGCGCCGCTGTATGTCTGCAACGACGCGTCCCCGGACGCGGCACTTTGCAGATGTGACCCAAAGCGTGGAAGCAGGGCCGCTTTTACTCTTTTGGCTGAGCGCACCGCCGCCCCTGACGTGCGGCCATCACTCACGGTTCGAGTGAGTGATTTTCCAGGGGGATGCAGCCGCCCCCCCTTGCCCCCCCCTCCGGACGCCCATGCCCACGGGGGATATCGTGTACTCCTTCCAGCTTTGTGAAGTTGGAAGAAATGAAAGCCTTCGAATCAATGGGGCCACACAATGATTTCTACAGCAGGTGGGTGTGAAGCCTGTCTGCGATGCGCAAGCAACGAGACGAAAAGCTCGGCCTCGGCACGCCGCTTTCTCTGCAGTCATTGCTCGCTGCGGTCGTGGCGATCCGAAAAGGCTTGCCTAGTGCTGTAGCTAGGATGCAGCGAAACGGGACCCAGTCTGGGTTTGTGTTTTCAGACAAATTGGATGGCGTTAATCAAACAGCAACATTCAAGAGTGTAGCCATTGCTTCCCACGTTTTCGTTGAAAGGGGGTTTCTGCACAAATGGTACAAGGCGTGGTGTTGACAGCGGGCGACACAAAACGGCGAGCAGAACGGCGGGCAGCGCAGAAGACGGCCAGTCCAACCCAAGCGATCTCGTTCAGAGCGGCGGCACCTCGTCTTTCAGCGACGCTTCGTCGTCGTCGGCGCTCCGGCAGCGATCGGCCTAGGCGGCGTCAGGCGCGGCCGTCGTGGTTCGCTACATCGTAAACATTAAGTTGACGACACAAGCCTCTTACCTGTCACAAAGTGCACTCCGCACACAATTAAATTTGGGTTGTCGGGGTCCAAATCATCGCGCTTAATGCGAGCCAGCCACAGCTCGCGCATATTCGTACTGTGTCATGGAGCGCTCGCACTTGCACGCCTACGATTATCTTACGAATGCAGATGAAGTTCGTGTTAAACGGCTTCTTCTTTCGCCTGGAGCTGCCGCTACGGTCGTAGCAGCCAAGGGTGGCACACAAAGCCATACCGAATCTACGGATGGACGAGAACCGACACGTTGCGAGCTAACATAGGCAGCGGAAAGCTAGAGGCGGTCTGGCAGTGGTTCGGCAGCATGGCCGACTCGCTACCGACGGCCACCGGATGTGACGTCGGTGCAAGCTATGTATACGATTTTCTCCGGATCCCTCACACCTCGAGGAGTCAGAACGCACACAAAACACTTCGGTTCAGCGCCCGGAGAGCCGTTCTGAACGTGAGAAGCAGCACGGCAGCGGCAGCGCAGGCTGGCGCAGCGCTAGTAAAAGGCGCAGTGGCGCCCCTTGCGGCGAGGAGCGGCGTTTTGCTTCAGCCGCTGCGCTGCCGCGCGCCTCCGTTCGCGCCACTAGATAGTATTCTAGTTCACTATACTACGACCGTACGGCAGCAGCGGCTAAGCAAGCGCGACAACGGCAGGAATAAAAATTCGCTATTGTGGTCGCACCAGCCCTCCTCCTATCGCGGAATGCGTTGTCATATTTCGCCCAAATCTAAATGCGGCGAGGTTCGTCCCACGACCTTGTGGTCAGCAGCCTAGTGCTAAAGCCCTGAAACACCGCGGAAAAGAAGAAGTAACAAAGGTGTGACGGCACACACGGCGGAAGTATAGTGAACTAGCGGAAGCATGCAGGGCGGGCTGAGCAAGCACAATATGAAGACACGAAAAGAAAGAAAAAAAAACGCGAAGCGTATTTGTGCTGCTGTTTCATCCGAAGGTAGCATTTAACTCAATTTTTACTCCGTATATCACGTGGTTATTCACTCGCAAAAATTCTGCGCGTAGAAGGAGCAGCTGCGCAAGGCCTCTGCCGCTGGCGCTCCATCAAAAGTCAGAGGTTGAGGCTTCACGCATATCCCTTTCTCTGTGCATAGCCCGGGTTTGTCAGCTTTGCTAAGCAGTGCTTTTCGCACTAAAAGCGCTGATGCAGACGACGCGTGTCGTGCTGTTGTTGATAAGGCAGCGCAGCAAGCGAAACATTCCGAGCAGTGTTTGATAAGGTGCAGTGTCTCGCTGCCCCCATGACACCACTGTGGAAAGAACATGGCGAACCGAAAAGCAATAAAAATGAAAAACGCAGCTGTTGTGTATAGAGGGCGTTAGTCTTATCATGCATGCGCTGTTCTTATCATGCATCGCGAGCACCGCCCACTTTCATGTGTATATAAACATCGTCCCCGGAATAAACCGTGGTCATTTGGCGGCACGCCGCCGGCCACGAACCTTGGCGTCCTTCTTTGATTTGGCGCCACCACAGCAGCATTGAAACCATAAGTAACCACAGGCCAAGCGCGCGGCGATAGCTGCATGTCCCTTTGCTGGAGAGTTAATCGTTTTTTATCTTGCCGCCAGTCTGGAAACTGGTACAGCGGCATCTGGCAACGCAGCGCAGACTCTCCGCTGGCTCCATTTTGTGCCGCGGTTGGGCGCTCGCGCTGTGGTGTTTCTGAAGCTGCTATGGACGGCTCTGCTTACTTTGTGACCGACCTCCAAAGAGAAATTCGCCAATGGCCGATGGTTGGTAACTTGCCGGCCTCGAGTTGGTAGCCGATGTGCTCAGCCGACTTAGCTCGGGCCAGCGTCGGGAAACGGCTAACCAACTGCTGTGTCCGCCTATGATTGGCGAAAGGCAAACAACCGACCGTTGGCAAACACTTGGCAATAGTTGGCCGCCGACGCGTAGGCAAGCAAACAGGCCGACACCGGGCCACTGCTGGCCACCAACCACTTCGGGTAAAATTTGAGGCAATTATGCGTAATTAGCGCACACCTGCTGGTCAGAACGCAGCATGTCTTGATCGTATATGTAGCAGCCGGCAGGACGTTTTTCAGATAAACTAAAGTATGACCATGAGACGCGCAGTCATGATGAGTGAGAAAATCTGGTTTCATTACGTTTGCGTAATGTTTGCATCAAGACTGCAGAGTGGACTATTAAGTTTTTTCTTATAGAAGGTATTTGAAACTTAGTCCACTCATTTGCATTTCTCGTTTGTGTCATCATAGAATCACAATTTAATGAAATAGTATTTATTGCTTAACGTGCAATAGCCAGTGGCTCCAACAGCAGGGTCTTAGATTTGGAGTATACATAAACTCGTGAAAATTCTTCGTTGTGTGGATCTTGCCTGCATTTTGGCATTTTCGTGCTACATGACCTTTCCTGGTTCGTAGTGTTTCTGTAGGCCTTTTCATAACCCTCGGGAAAACCGGTTTTCTGGGCTGTGGGGAGAACGTGGGAGAGCTTAATCCTAAACTCTTTCCTGTACTACGAGCACAGCACAATGTCCAATATGGCGGCGCCCATGGACCCCTTTTTGAAAGCGTGTCGCATCTGAAGTTGACATTGGGCTTCGTGACAGCGTGATATTACTATTCAGATTTCACCAGTAAATGCGCCAAATAGCCAATAAATAGCCAAAGGATTCCATTGTGATAAGCTTCAGACTTTCCCTTTTCATGTTTAAAATACAGAAAATGCAAATTAGGCTTTGCAAACATTTTTCATGTATTTTGTGCAGCTGTCATTCTAGTGTACTGTCTAGTATAAATGTAATTTATCGTTAGACCGACGTAGTGCTGAGTATGGCCCGGTGTCGGCAAGCGGTGATCGGCTCGTGCAAGGCCAGTGTCAATCCCCAACCACGGCCAGGCAGCCTGGATCTCATCCGCCGGCATCAGAAAAATGAGCTAAAATTTGTTCTTGACATAAATAATAAACCCTGGGAAAGAGAATTGTGAAAAATATATCATTTTTAGGGATCGTTGCCCAATACAGAGTTGCTGGTAGGATAACAAGAGTGATCCAAGCAAATTTCTTGCCACAAGCGCCCCGCAGCTGCCGCTGGCCGGGCGTTGTGGTGCGGCTCAGCTAGCGTCCGCTAGCTCCGCTGCTGAAGGCGTCGCAGAAATCGACCATATTTTCTTTTTTTATTATGAAATGGTGCTGTAGGCAGCAACGCGATGTCAATAGTAGGCCTTTTATTACAGCGCAGGCGACTTCCAAAGCGCCGTCCGCTGCGGCTTCGATGCGAAACCGACGACCAGGCCAGCCAGGCAACAGCGCAGTTCGTCGCCCGGCGCGCCCACGCTCGGAGCTGTTGCCGAAAGCTCATAACTTGCGCAGGCATGCTTTGTCGCTGCTTAAATATAGTTGACAGTCTTTCTAGTAACACGGCTCTTTTGTCTTTACTGGTGTGAGCGTGAGGTACACACAGCCACAATTACTAGGCGGTGAGACCAATGCGAGAAATGACCGCTGCGAGGGTAATTGACCTGAAGAAATGTATAACGCAAAACGTGCAGCCTGTAAGGCGTGTCCGACGGAACTAAATGCCAAATACGCTATATTCGATACTGCTTTCAAACTCGGTTCGCCCGTGTGTTAGATTTAAATTAGAGCAGCAGCTCCTGGCCTCAACACCTAATGGGGCGATTATTTAGTCGGTTTATACGGTTGATAAAATACACCGTCACATAGATGCGCACATCGAGGTGAAGGGCAAGGTTGCGAGTCTACCGCGAACCAGAACCGCAGTGGACTGCATTTGCACTCGCCCTTCCTGCGTCCCTTCAGCCTGCTCAATGACAGTGTCGTGCTGTACAGTCCTGCCCAGGCTCTGGTCCTGCGTTTAGGTTATGTAAGACATAGATCAAGCTTCTTTTTCTGTACACGACCTCTTGGAGCAAGGCTCTGAATAGGCACGTCATTTGCGGTTGCTTTCTTCGGTCAAAGCTTTTCCGAGACATCGCCCACCAAGGCGAGCTCCGGGTGCATCGGCACTGTTGGAGACGGAGGGGCCCTTTGATTGTCTGACTCGTTCAGCCCCGCAGGTCCCGACTCCGAAGGACGGTGTCGAACTCCGATATGGAGGAAACTGTACAGTAGTTTATTTTACATATTTACAGTCGAAATAGGAGTGTCTCGGTAACAAAAAAACATCCCGTTAAATACCCTTCGTATTCCCCAGATCCCTGACTGTGGAAAGAAGTTCGGGGAAAGATGTCCAATCAGGTAGGCAGCTGTGGACACTAGTGCTACTACCCACGTCAGGGGGCGGTGCTGATGCTCTCTCGCCGCTCGGTCGATGGAAAGAAATTGCATGCCGTTTCCCAGCAGGTGAATGAACGACCTTGTACTCCCCCGCTTGATCTCCGAAACGTGGGACCTCTGTCAATGTCGCAGCCGTCTTTAAATTGACATCAACAGCTTGACCTTTCACAGCATCACTCCGTCCGGCGACCCGAGGGCAGACTCGGCCACCTGACGCGGCCGCCGTCGCCGCTGCTGCCGCCGCCGCTAGTCCTCGCCGCATCTTTGCTGCATGATGACTCATGTCTGCTAGGAATTCCTCCCAGGTCCGTGTTCGCCGATCTTAACAGCACAAAATGGCGAACAGCGTCGCCGCTAAATTTGGCTGGCTGTTGACCGGGCCCCTCCGCCGAAATTTCCCGAAGGGAATATGGCTCTGGACTACAACGTCGCTCAATCCATGCATGTGTGCCGACTGGGCAAAGCGTCAGCAGAGCGACGAAAAAGGGGCAGCTTCGAAAGCGAAGCTACTGCGCATGGCCGGGGAGCAACCAACGGTAACTTCTTGAGAGGTTTGAATTCCTTATTGGCCCTGCTGGCCAAGTGGTGCGCATCGCATGCCTAGTTGCGGCTCTATACTCCGTTTCATACATAGCAGGAAACGCTGCGGAGGTTGCTGAAGTAGTGCGTCCGCGAAACTATATTACTCTGCCACGTATCATTCGTTCTTCTCGAAACTCCGGTCATTGTTTGGACGAAAACAAAGAGCGGTATAAAACGATGTAGTAGCATTGAAAATCACATCGAAGCTGTGAGGCGCTTAGTGTTTGGGCTCTCTGGCCATAATTTTCACGGAGTGTGAACTACATTTTGGGCGCGCGGATTTAGTAGAAGCGATTCACCCTAAGAACTGCGTATCATACCGCCACGTGTACTTTTTAGCTTCTCGAAATCTCGACGAGTCGCATGACGAAAATGTGGCAGGAGGTAAAACGAAGTCCAGGAGGTGCCAGTCACGGCACTTAAGATTTGTCGCTACGAAATATGTTTGTGTTCGCTTTGGTTGTATGACGAACTACTTTTTGCGTGCGGACTTAGCCTGCGCGAACAGGCGTGCTAGCTTTGGCAGCGTTGCCTGCTATGTATGAAATGGAGTATAGTAGTTCGTCATTTCTTATATTCGTCGGACTTTCCTGGAGGGAACATGGCTCTGGACTACAAGGTCGTTCAATCCACGCGTGGGTGCCGACTGTGTAAAGCGTCAGCAAAGCGACGAAAAAGGGGCAGCGTCGAAAGCGAAGCTACTACGCATGGCCGGGGAGCAACCAACGGTAACTATACTTGAGAGGTTTGAATTCCTTACTGGCCCCGCTGGTCAAGTGGTGTGCATCGCCTGCCTAGTTGCGGCTCTAGTAGTTCGTCATTTCTTATATCCGGAGTAAGCTATGTTTTGGTGAATACCACAGTAGCAGCACGGTTATCTTTTAAAATAGCTTTCACGGATTCCTTCTTGGGGAACGTTTGCAGCACGACGGACATGTTTTGATACGCAGGTGCACTAATGGGAGATTGAACTGGCTGATAGGGCGGTAAGACCGGGAACCTATCTGTGTGTTCGCGGTGACTGCTGTTTTTAGTTCTTGCACGTAATAAGTTTCGTCATCATATATGTACTGTTTGCTGCCAATAATAAGCTTGTCGAAGCGCGTCTTGAAACTGGAATTGCACTGTTGACCGTACTCGAAGAGCTTTTTACGGGCCAATCTAACACGAGCAGAGTAATCTTCACGGACTGAATACAGTCGATCTTTCAACTTTGGCCAGCAGGCAGGATTTTACACTTTATTTTGAAATTGGCTAGCTTCACTATAATGGGCCGATTGTTAGATTCTCGGAAGCGGCCCAATCTGTGGGCATGCTCTATTTCAGTGCTTTTAATATTTAAATCAAGCTTCTCAGAGCAAAATGTGAGAACACCTGTATCGGATTCTGCCCAAGTTTCATCGCTGGCATCCTGAATACCAAGGAGGTCAGGTTAGAGCTGCGGAGGCGATTTTCAGAATCGTCACATTTCTTCGTAAGAGCCCTAATTTCTGAAGATATTTTCAATAGTAACGTCCGTGTTCTAGCTGTAATTGGGTTCCTCTTAGAGATCTTAGAGGAAATTGTAGTATCCGGTTTACAGGATTCTTCATGCTGTTCAGATTCAATATGAAAAAAAAACTGCTGAAATCAGTGTGCAAACAAACGTTATTCCACTTACAATCTTGAAAATAGAAAAATCAAACAAGATCGCATTCTCCTCCCTCCCCCTCGTGCCTCCCTGCCTGACACCTTTCCTTATTGGAATTTTATTGCTGATTTTATGGAGAACTATGGTAGCTGTGCAATCGTTATAAATATCTTCCAATATTTTCCCATAACACTCTTCTACACCCTAATTCCGCAATACCCGCATGGCACCGAGGTTTTCACTGAGTCAAATGCTTTCTCGTAATCAATGAAGACTATTGGTCATATTCTGCGCATTTCTCTATCACCTGATTGATAGCGTGAATATGGTCTCTTGTCGAGTATCCTTTACGAAAGTCTGCCTGATCATTTGGTTGATTGAAGTCTAAGGTTGTCCTGACTCTATTAGCGATTACCTTAGTAAATACCTTGTAGGCAACGGAGAGTAAGCTGATTGGTCTGTAATTCTTCAAGTCCGGACGTCTCCTTTCTTATGAATTAAGATAATGTTACCGTTCTTCCAAGCTCCTGGTACTCTCGAGGTCACAAGGCATTGCATATACGGGGTGGCTAGTTTTTCTAGCACAATCTCTCCTCCGTCCTTCAACAAATCTGCAGTTACCTAATCCTCACCAGCTGATTTCCCCCTTTGCATTGCTCCTAAGGCTTTCTTTTGCCAGGTCCAAACTATAATCCAAACATGGATCCAAACTATAATGATTCTGAGTACCGTAAGTTTTTCTTTTGCGAAAAACTTACGGTACTCAGAATCATTATAGTTTGGATCCATGTCGCGAATATTTCAGAAGAATTAAGTTCAGGCTGTACGTCCAACAAATAAAAAACGGAGCACCAAGTTTTTTGCCACCTCATATCCACAGCCGAAAATCCTCATTACGTTTCGTCTCCACCAGCACGAAACGAGCATTTCTGGAGCATATTAAAATATTAAATATTACCATTTCTGCTATCTTTGGGCGTCAAGGCGTCACTGTGTCCCATGCTGTGAACATAAGTAAAAACCACATGCTTGATTTGCTCAGCAGGGTTGCTTCAAATGCATGATAGAACCAAGAACCTCTGTCGTTACCGAAAAGCGCGCTTCTTTTTCTCGTCGCTTCCAAGCTTGAGTCGAGAGTGCTGTTCGGCGGCTGGGCCAAGTAGGTCAGTTTCCTCAGGCGGGTAATGGCAAGGCCCTGCGAGCTCCGAGCCCGGTCATACCAAATAATTACAGCCAGTGCAGAGCTCTACTATGCACACACCCGGGCACAGAAAACCTAAGCATCCACTATCGCGCTCGAGATTCAACCTTACGCTGATCATTGCCGATAAGCGAACAGTCGTTTATTCAGCAGCAAGCATTGGAACTCTGCGTACATGAGCTCGAGCCGTGTAGCATGCGTGACAAGAGACATCCATCCTTCTAGCAGTGGCAATGTCATCATCATCATCAGCCTGACCACACCCACTGCAAGACGAAGACCTCTCCCATATATCTCCAATTAACCGTGTCCTTTGCCGGCTGCGGCCACCATATCCCCGCAAACTTCTTAATCTCATCCGCCCACCTAACCTTCTGCCGCCCCGTGCTAGGCTTCTCTTCTCTTGGAATCCAGTCCGTCATTCCCAGATGCACTCTGCTCTCTTCCTGTCTCTTAACGTTACACCTATCATTTTCCTTTCCATAGCTCGCTGCGTTGCCCTTTCTCCACGTTTCTGCAACATAGGTGACTACCGGTACGATATAAAACTATAAAACCAGATAGCACTATATACTCCTTGCATTCCTTCACGTTAGTCTGTGTGCGTATTTGCCTAATCTTTTCTTTCTTTCCCCTAGGTGAGACAGGTAAGATATAAAACTAGATAAAACTATATACGTCTTTTATTCCTTCACGTAGTTGTTAGTCTGCGTTTGTGTGCGTCTCTGCTGTTTCTTTTTTCTCCCTAGGTGAGTACCGGTACGATATAAAACTAGATCCTTGACATATTTGTTCAGAGCAAAAATCTGAACTCTTCGTGATACGACATAAACGAAGAGGAAAGAGAACTACGACCCCACCTCCGCAAATAAACGTCTATGTCAATGCGCGATCCGTCAAAGAGGTACAAACCATGAGGATACTAGGGTTGTATTTAAAAACAAATGGAAATAACAATGACACTCACTGAACTGAAATGCACGGTAGAAGCGACGGCGCGATTAATCCGCCGTATAGCTAATCGAAGACAAGGGATGAGGGAAAGAGATTTATGCCGACTAGTGCAAAGCAGGATACTCTATGCCATCGCTTATCTCAAATTTGCGAAAGCAGAAAAGGACAAATTGGATAGCATGATTCGGCAGGCCCCCAAAGCCGCCTTAGGACTCCCACTAAATACTGGTGAACAGCGCAAAAAAGGCGGGACAACAACAAGACAAGCGCTGACTATCAACTGGGTTTATTGAAGGACGGAAGGGTATATATACAAAAACATAACACAAAGAAGTAAGAAGATAGTGTGAAAAGGGCCGTGAAAATCAAAACTTATGTCACATGTGAAGTGATGTAAGCCAATTCCTTGTTGCTAAGTGCCACGGAAGGACTGCTGATGCATTCGACACCTTGCCTGTGGATGTGATGCGCTTCCATTATTTCGCGCGTGAGTTTATCTTTATGGCGGAACAGAACTTCAGTTTTTTTTGTACTCCGGTGCGCACTTGCACTTTTTGCAGCGGAACTTTGTGCGCGGAAGCCCGCCGTCCTGTTCCGATTTCCTTTCTTGCTCCCTTTCATGATGGCATTTGCACTTTTGACAATGAGCGGCAACGTGGCTAAGAGGGTCACTTTTTCTTGTGTTTTCATGCTCCATGAGCCTTTTGTTTACGCATCTGCCGGTCTGCCCGACGTAAACAGCACCGCAAGAGAAGGGAATTTTGTACACCACGTTTTCTGCACATGGTACAGAGGGTGAAACATGGCGTACCTGGCAGCCTTCCTTCTTCTCTTCCTTAGCCTGTGCAACCTGCTTGCACATGGAGCTCAGTTTGTGGGGAGCAGAAAACACAACATCGACATGCCTCAACATCGACATGCCTCAAATGCCTCAACCGAAAGGCTTATGAGGTTAGGAATACACAACCCCTACAATGAACTGAAAGAAGCCCAGTTAATGGCTTAAACGGCTAGATTAGCCAATTCCAGAACTGGCAGGAGTATTCTTACCTTAGAATTAACTTTCAACCTACGTGCACCCTATACACCATGAGGGTGGAAGACACGCGTGAGTCAAAGCCTTACGTGATAAATATGGACAGTGCGCTGGAACAATTTATGTAGATGCGGCAGAATACAAACACGAATGCCTTTGCAGTTGTGGCTGTGAACGAGAATGTTGACCACATCGTCTCGGCAACAATCAAAACGAAATCCTCTGGAACGGCAGAAGAGGCAGCTATAGCCCTCGCCCTAGCGCATACCCAAGAGAGCATTATTTTCAGCGACTCCAAAATGTCTATCAATAATTTCGCGAAAGGGCGAATTACAAACACCTCCCTTAGAATCCTTAACGCCACCAATTTCTCACCAAATTATTCCGAACTGATAATGGGTCCCAGCTCATTCGGGGAATCCGGGGAACGAAGCAAAGCCCGAGGTTTCGTCGACCGGGCAGTGGATGAGTCTGGCTCCCTGAATTTCACGGACTCCGTGATCACATATCATGATCTCACTCCTTGCGCATAGTTATCCCGATCTATACAACCCGAACTGTAAACACTGCGGTCAACGAGCCATATATGATCATATCCTATATGGGATTGCAAAATAGAGCCACCTCCGGGTGATCTAGTTACCGCTCCTTCTCTCGAACGGTGGGAGACCGTGCTGGCTAGCTTTGACCCCAGAACACGAGTTCTGGAGTTGGAGTGGGCTGACAAAGTCGTCGAGGGCTATTTAATCTCGACCACTTAATTAACGCGACCTCTTAGCACCAAGCTCTTTCCGACGAATAAAATGCTTTACAGTCAGAGGCATATTTGCTAGTCTGCGTTTGTGGGCGTCTTTGCCTCTTCTTTTCTTTCTTCGAATCTATAATGAACCAACTAACCTGTCAAGTTCTACTCCAAAGTTTGGGCTGCTACTGCGTGCAGTCAACGCGTAGATCGCAGACAATAGGGACCTTTAGAATAGGGTCACCCTGTACTACCCAGCAAGCAACGTACTTCCCCATGCGCGCCCAAAAAGGATGGAATGTCCCAGTACCAGTACATTTATCAAATGTTTCCAGACCGTAGAGGAAAGACATAGAAACACAAGCAAAAAAGTATCCCTCCCACTAAGGGTCTAGAAACGTCTGGAGTTTTAAGAAGCAACAAAAACGAATCATAGAATTTTGGTAAAGGTAACTGGGTATAACGTTTAGGGACCAATGATTTTCCAGAAGAAATGAAAATAGACTGCTCGCTCTCTTCTCTCTCTCCCTCGCGCCACAAACTGCGGGGAGATAGTTTTTCTCTTGCACTCGTCGTTTTGAGAGATCAAACAACAGTTTCGTTCGAACAGCCGAAGGAAGTGGTTAACCCCGCATCTCTATCGGCGCATGCGTCTGTCGCATGTGGGTCGTCGGCTCCATGCTGCAGGCCGGCGACGACGGTCTGCCTTCTCATCGCGCCGCCGGAAGCGTCGGTCACCAGCTTGCCCGTCTTCTAGCGTTTCCCCTGCTGCCGCACAACTTCAACATGGTGCGGCGGTCCCTGCAGGCATCTCTGACTATCAGCAGCCCTCGCTGCGCCGCTGTCCAGCAGAAGTGCAGTAATGGCCTCCCGTCGCTCACCCGGCTCCCTCGCTGCCATCTTGCGCACTCTAATTTCGCGCTGCCCCCAGCCGTTCGCGCGCAAGCTCCAGCGCGCGGCAGTTCTTGCTTTCATCACTGCGCCAACTGGGCTGTTGTGGACTTCGTAGCTACGGATTCACGGCAGCTTACCCGTGCATCTCGGCGTGTCCACGCCATTCCTTTTGGAACTGATGCAGCGGCGGCGCATCGCCAGTCCTTTGCGCAACTTCACGGCCCTCCTGATGCCGCTGTTCGAGGCGGCGTTCGCGGCGGCGGAGTTCGTGGCAATAGGCGACTCCTAGCACGCACCCTGCATTCCTCAGCGCCTCCGACGACTGCAGCGCGTTGCATGGTGGCAGCGTGGCCGTCCACTACGGTCATAGGCAGGAAGGACCTTCGGAGACCCACCACCCTCTTGCTGCGAGTGCCCATAGATTAGCCTGCTCTACCTATTTCGCGTGGCTATATTGACTCTCCCCCACCGGATTTGATCGTGCCTTGATCTCGCATCCCACGCCGGACTGTGCCGCACGCGTGGTCTGCTGCATCATGGGTGCGGCGCGCCACGGCTTGTACCTCAAAACGTCCCCCTCCCGTCTGACTCCAAGCAGTCTTATCGCGGCCCATACTTCGCAAGAAAATAAAACTCGCGGTGTCGTTACGAAGATGTAACGCGTATGTTTGAGCGTTCGCTGTGCTGTGAGAAGGCGCAGGACAGAAGACTGCGTTGAATTCATGGTTGCAGCTGTTACAGCCTTCTGTTTCATCCCTGGGTTTCCGTAGGCAACGTCGTCAAGGTATGTTGGTTTTAGGCACATTTTTTTTTTCGCCTAGTAGAATTTTTTTTTTTTCTGTTTTGATAACATGTCGCTGAAGCTTGCTCCGAGGCTCGTGCGAGTCACTAAGCGAGAGAGGGGGTTCAACTTGTAGAAAATCCATGACCTGAAATTGCGTATCTGCAGCGCACGCCCATCTCGTCTGAGCATCTTATTATCGCTCCCATACCCAGAAACATGCATCCCATCCACGACACAGGCAGAAGGAAAAGCAGGGTCGCACAGCTGGCTGCTAAGCTAGGCAAGATGCCACTGGGAACTGTGGCCTACACTGATGCCGCGGTAGGCACGCTAGGAGACACCGTCTCCGTAGCCGTCGGAGACACAGGCAGAACGCTAGGCGTTGTAAGACACCTTGACTTAAAACCCGTTGTGGCGGAGGAGGTTGCAATAGCGATCGCTCAAACTCAGCCAGGTACCAAATACGTAGTAAGCGACTGCATAGCCGCAATTAGAAATTACAGCAAGGGGACGCATCTACGAAATGGCGGCTAAATATCTAAAAGACTTCATCCCAGCCCACAATATTCTAATCATCTGGACTCCAGCTCGCTCGGGTCTGGTTGGAAACGAGGCCGCCCACAGGCTCGCCCGCTCCTCTTTCGTATTTTCGTATTAATATATGAAGTTAATTTACTACAAACTTCGGATACAACGAACGCTGCCCGCGTAACCGTCAGGTTCGTTATAAGTGTATATGCTTTGCCTGCAGGCTTACACGACACATTTGTCATGAGCTTGATTAAATGCGCTCTTACTGTTGACGACACGCTGTCGCTTTCTCGTGCCTTACAACCGGCCACAAAACAAGCACGGAGTAACACGTCTCTCTCCCTCTCTCTTTTCATGCTGATTACTTCGGTACCTTTCACAGGTATTGGAAACGTAGTATAGTTGGCCTGCCCGATCAATTACGTGCCATCACTTGGAGAGGCCGCTGTACACTCGCGTACGTGGCCACTGGCTCAGGTTCTCCCCTCATGAAGGGAGAAAAGAATTTAGGAAAGGCCGTTATGGCACATTTTTTTGGGAATAAAACCAGTTGGTAGTCAGCGCTCGTGGTGGCTCCATGCTGTGTTTCGTCCTTGCGCTGTTTCAAATATGAGATTTTTTTTAAGCTGGACACAATCCCCCCCCACCTCGCTAGTTGGCCGCCGTCTCAGCGCGCTTGCGCATGCGCAACCGGCAGTGAAGCAGACGAGGCCGCCGCGCCAAACGACTGAACTTCAAGCGCTGTGTAGCTGGGCATACTGCTCGCCTCATTATTTCGGTACTCATGCCACACTTGCATTTGAGTTTTGTGAGGATCTTTAGCGTGCACTGACATCACGGTAAAGGTCCCCAGGTGGTCAAAATTTTTCCGGAGACGAGCTTTGGACTGAATCTGAAATTAGGAGACGAATTGCTCGGTACAAGGGCGCGATATCAGAATTCTGTCAAATAAAATAATCGACGAATACGACCGCCTCCGAGTTGCCATTATAAATATCCACGCTAGCTGCAATGATTAAAAGATTATTACTAGTATTACTTTATTTCGAGATTCACGACAATTATCAACATCGAATGCTTGCACCAACACGGTCTAGCATCGGGAACCGTCTGGCATTGAGCCCTGGTTTGCAGCCTTGCCTTGTGCGTGCTGGTCGCATAACGTGTACATGCAAGATCGTCTTTCGTGTACCACTCATCGTTTGTTTCTGTTTTTTTTTTAAATCTTCACGTGAACGGCCAATTTTGAACACCCTGCGCGCGCGCGCACGCACGCACGCACGCACGCACGCACGCACGCACGCACGCACGCACGCACGCACGCACGCACGCACGCACGCACGCACGCACGCACGCACGCACACTACAGATTGCCTATTGGCAGTAAGTCAAAATTACAGCCATGCAAATACTTTGTTCTGCCTACTATAGCATCCTCAAGCAGACTCCGAAAGTGTTCCCTAGAAAGCACCCACAAGCACCCACTAACGTTTTCAGAACCTAGACATATCGGCCGCCCAAGCATGCAGCTTTGTGTGCGACCTGCGCAGTGCAGCCGTCAGTGTCGGGCCGCGCCTTCCGTATCACATGTACTGGCTGATATCTATTGCGTTAGAAGCACGGCGGTAAGAATATGCTCTACGCCTGGCCTCCTCATGTCGGCTTAAGTAACGGCTGGGGCCGCTGGTCAAGCTAGCAATCGTAAGACGAAAATCACACATCTCACGCGCACATCACGCGAGTGACGGAGTCGCCAGCGGTTTTTTATGCTTGTGGGATCTGTGAGCTGACTGACATTCTATAGACGCGGTTGAGGGGTCTCATACAGCCAAAAGTTCATTCTGCTCCAAACAGACAATAAAATTCTCTATCAAAACGATGTTCATGGAATCTTATGAACGCAGCAAGGTGGCCCAGCTGCAACCCGTATCCGGCCGTGCAGTTAGTCTGATGGGACACAGGCCATTTTGCAGTACGGATAATTCTTCGCAGCGTTGTGCTCCGACCCTTGGGTCGTATTTTGGAACCATTATTATCTGTAGCAGGATGGAAAGTTGGGCTAGTTGGGTTACGTTCATTTTAAAAGAAGAATACAGCGCGAACAGAGACGACGGACGAAGAAGAGGTGCACAACACAAGCGCTAAACGAGTCCGACGTGTTTTTTCTCGCTTTATTATTTCGTCTCTGTGGCATTAGTCAGCGCTGCCTTTGGTAAACGCCGCCATTGGGCATAGCGACCATTGGTCTTCGCCGGCGATAAACATTTTACTCTAATTAACCTTGATGCCGCTGGAGATATACGCATTTTTTATCTTTACAGATTTTCATTTAAAAACCGTGAGAGACACGTCGGTATTATCTGTGTAGGTGGATTCTGCAGCACGGCGGATATTATGCACATGACAGACTGTAATTAAGAGACTATTAGTGAATTGATATCAAGTAATGAACTTTTTACTATTTGGTTCTAGGGCGCAAGCGCGTTGAGTTGGCTTTCCCGCATTGCCGATTTATAAAATGGCGTCGCTGCGCATTGTATCGTCGCCGAAATCTCATTAATTACTGGTACATCATAAAATGCACAAATTGCGTCTGTATTTGCTCCACTAGAAATTCGAGTGACTCCATTTTATCAATCTGGCCTTCGATATTTCGAACCACGATGACGATTCAGAAAATTTGAGAACTAGGCTAGTTCACGGCCTTCGATTCCACGAAGTGATCTAGCGCCCTAAAACTTAAATAATAAAAATTACAAAAAATTACCGACGATTACGTTACTTCCTAATGCGAAATATGAGCGCAGCAAATAAGCTGTTTCACCTTTTCGATAGTGAGTCAACCCCAGCTGCGGAGTTGGTTTCAGGGACAACGCCGCCGATGCCGACACAAACAATACGATACCCTCGCTTCCGCAGCGCTAAGAACCAGGTCTAGCCGTGGGAAGGTGGTCACGTATTCGTCGACGTGCCGGGGCCTACCTGAAATAACCGGCGCGTCGGCAACTGAAGAGCACCCTATCCGCCACACAAGAACAGGGGGGGGGGGGGGGGGGGGGGGGGACCCTTTCCTCCTCTTTCTGCATGGCGGCGACGGTGTTCTATGCAGTCACGTTATCTTGACTCTCTAGCGGCGTCAGCGGCATCCAGCGGTATCAGTCGGTCGTTATCAGTCGGTCGCTGCTAGCGCTGGGGGGATGAAAGGGGGGCGGAGCTGGTTACGAGGCCGACGACGACGCGAAACCCAGGAACGGACGCCAAAGAGCTGCGCTCTAAAACTTGATGAGTAAATCTTAGTTAACGGGTCTTTTCGCTGCCTTCCCTCCTGCATCTTTTCCGATATAGTTCAGCAGCAAATGATGCGCGATGCCTTGAGAACCAAGAAGCAGAGAAAATGGGACGGCGAAGGGGAGATTGCATGGTTTGGTGACTAACTATAGGGAGAACGAGTGCTACTAATTATTACTAATTTCAGCCCCCTTTCTCGGGCGATAATGGAAACTTCCGCTCACTACAGCATAGCAATAAAATACTGGCATCAAGCCAAAACACGCGTGCAGTTCGTTGACTAAAACCTTGTCCGCCGCTGTTAACGAAGCGCACTGTAGCGGTCAGCCTAGTTGCACCTCCGTTTCTATCAGCCACATGTTACGAGCCACACAGTCCGAGAAAGCAACGTCATCGGGCGAGTACGAGGATGCAGTGTTATACGAAATAGCACATTTATAGCTGTTTGAGTACAAAAACAGCACTGTGACAGGGGATGAAGAAGGAACCTTGCCTCGGCTTCAGGAGGTCGGGGGTTCGATTCCTGCGGCCGCCGGTCTTCCCAGCCGGTGATTCCAATGGGAACAGGCGGTCCCCTGGCGGCTTTCCAGCGGTACACAGCGTTAACAGCGTGGGAAGGTAGCCTGTGCCCCAAAATTCCCGCCGAACGTAGGCAACAAACGACTCCAAAGCGGTGGAAACCGCAGTCAAACTCACTCGCCTCGTAACGTTGGTTTCTGTAGTCAAGCAATGTATACCAACTGGCTCAACTCTCCGTTTTACTGCAATTAATACCTGTGTACTTCCGGAACGTGTCCAACGTGTCTTGTTCACATGAAGTTGAGCAAGCGTTAGCTCTGTCTTCACCGGTTCCTCGCTGACACACTTGAGTAGGTGGATGTACCTTATATGGTTGCGTTCGCCTAAATACGGCAGCCGATAACGAGGAGCCCTTCATGTTGTGAGCGAAGATATACAATCTGTTCAGAGTCCACGTGTTGGTCGCTACTTTTTGTTGAAGTTATTTGTTGTTCAGTGCGTTGCGCATCGTTGCGTTGGCGCACCATGCATTAAAAGCCCAGTTAGCTGCAATAGCGTTGAATCAGACTTTTAAATATAGTTTTTGTTGATCCGTCTTGTGGCTTCTTCATCTCGAAGCGTGCATTTAGGAAGAGACGAATTCGGTTGACGTGAGTGCATTGCTAAAACCTTTTCTTCATTCTCCCTCTCGTTTTCTTTTTTTTTCCTGTTACCGAAAACATTATTTTCTGTCTTTAGTTGCGTGAATTTCATCCGTCATGGCTTATCGTATGTACCCTATTGAGGGATGGAGGGAAAAGGAAGAACGAAGGAAACGCGCTTGCATTGAACTCGACGCTCTTCTGTCGCTTTGCCGCCTTCGGCCAAATGTGGCTGCGGAGAGCTCTGTTACCTGACAAATGAGTGCTTTGAGACGCACACAAAATTGGCGTTTTATTTTCCGAAAATAGAAGCAGGCCAGAAAGTACTGTCGGTAAGCCGCCGCCGCGCAGCAGAAGGCGCGCCCGCCCATTCCGGGGTTCGTACGGGGAAATTAGAGAGCGGAGAAGAAATAATATACGTTGGCGTCGCAAAAACGCGCTGTCCCGTCATATATGCCCGCTCAAAGACGCTGAGCGGTCCCGACCATGTCCGAGTGCGGTGGCTTTAAACCGGCGGTATAAATTTCAAATGGGTTCGCCGCGCGCAGCAGCAGCAGGAATCCGGAGGCCGCGAAAGGCGGGGAGTGAGATGAAATCGGTCCGCGAAATAAATGAGGCCCCGGGCCGCGCCAGGAATGCTCGGGCGCCTCCGCGGCAGACCCCGCGCGGCGAAACGGGTTGCGCGGTGGTCCCATCTGGCGGCGGGCCTCGCGCGCGCGTCCGCTCTGCCGGCTCGCCACAACGGGACAGCGTGAAATCGCCTTTAAAGTCCATCAATTCCCGCTGCAGCCTCGCCGCTCGTGGGCGAAGCTTTCGACGGACGCGCCACGGCTGTCGGGTCCGCTCGCGTCGCGTCTGTGCGCCCGCGGTCGCCGATTCAAAAACGGAGGAGGGGAAAGCAGACGGAGCAATGCAACAAGCAGGTCCGCAAGGCAGCGTGGTTTCACTCAAGCTGATTAAAAACGCACCCACATAGCCTTTCGCGTTTGACCGCCGAGCATCCATGGAAGGCAGTCGACGCGCCATCCGCGAAAGCGATGGCTACTGGAAACGGGCCAAGTAGACTCCGTGCGGCTCCTATAGATGACGCGTTGTATACACGGTCTCCCGCCGTGGGGGTCGGGAAATGAAATATTCGCGACTGCCTTTTTTCACCATGCCCGGCCGCTGATGGGAGGAAGGTCCTCGCGCTCGAGTTCCTCCTCAAAAATAAAAAAAAAATAAAAATAAAAGAGGAGTGGGGGACGGCGGTAGCAGTGGGGCTTTAAACAAATCTGAACTGTTCCTTGATGGGCTGCCATTCGTCATTTGGTGCCGCCTACAAAATACCACTCCGCAGCCCCCCTCCCGCCTGTACTTTTTGCTCCTTGTGCGCGCCCCACTTTTCGTGTTTGTGCGTGTGCGTAAGCGACCCGGGATAGTAACCCATCGCTCTGCCGCGGCGACGGCGAGTTCGCCGCGGCGTGTAGAAAACGGAGCGCTAAATGCTGCCGACGCGGGTTATGATGTGCCCGAAACACCGGAGGCCTGCCAGCTTCCGACAGGGCGCTTGCGTTCGCCTTACTACTTGCAGGGTTCGCCTACTTGCTTGTTTTGCTTGCCTTACTCATGACGAAATGCTGCTGCCTCCTTGCAATGGACAGAATGACTTCTGCCTCGCCGCGGATGTACTTTCGTTTCTTTCCGATGCGCTAAGGAAACAAAAGATGCAGCAGAAAGCAAAAAAAAAAAGTGCAGCTGTATAAAACGTCGGGGATGGTGCGTAACTTACGCGCCTTTGTTTTGGGTAGCACGTGCTTCCTCGGAAGGGGGCCGCGGTGAGCTCCCCCGTGATACGATCCGCCCTTGGCCGTCTCCGTTTCGCGGAATCCTTCGATCCGTGTGCTAAATATGAGCTTCTTCGAGACACCACGAGGACGGGGGCGCGGTCCGCCGAGCAAAACTCGACAACAAACGGAAGGCGCCACGGACGCTATCTGCAGCTCGGCCGACGGCACGCGCGTCGTCGCCGGCGCCGCTGCGACAGGAAGCAGAACGGATGCGGCAGTCAATGGAACCTGCCGGGCCGACAGTCTGTTTTTAGATATCGCGCGTTTATTATTAAAATTCGAAAGCGACGGAAAAAAAAGAAGTATAGAACTTGTCCACAACTGCATTCACTTAAGAAACAATAATTACGGCTTCAACGGGAGCTTTCTTTCCTTTTATCTAATGTATACTTGTTAATGATTGCAAGGAAGCGCTTCCCATATATTCCCATACTAGAGCTCACGCCTTGGCGGCCCCTTCATTAAAACTAGCGGATACGCGCGATACGAGCAGAGCACACATCAGCAGAAGCAACCTCTCCTGCTTTGAGACTGCGAGTCCTCGCGTGTCATCGTTCTCTGTTGATGCTCCTAAGCGAGGCTGCCATAACTATGTTGCGAGCTTGGCGGGAGTGTGTAGATAGCGTTGCTCCGCGAAGCGCTCCGAACGCCGCCAAACGAGGCGAGCTTCCGGATCGTTGGCGGTGTTCCGACGCCCGCTTCCGCCCTGGGAAGCTTCCGGTCAGACTTCGCGTCCCCGCTCAAGTTCTGTGGTGAGGGCACTGCGTGCATGTAGCGCGGTTTTTTCGAGAACAGTGGTTCCGTCTGGGCCATCGATGAACCACGTTATATCAGTATGAATGTGCCGCTTAAGTTTAATCTACATACGTTCTGTTGTTGTTCCAGACGTCTAGTGGCACGTACGCACACTTGAGGGGGGACCGGCCAAGGATAGGGAGGCCGATTCACGATTTTGTCTAGAAAAACATAGAAATAGAAAAGGTAGGAGGGTAGGTGCGTAGACTTTTATGCACTTCACTGTCCTTTCTCCTAAAAAATAAAAAAGCCTCGATGGACTAGCGAGTCAACCAGTAGTCCCACCACTACAGGGCACATCTGCTCAGGCTTCAGAAGTCAGGACATACAGTCTGTTTCATTCACTGTACGCGCACGAGGTACAATGCCAACATAACTAACACCCTGTGGCATCCACATGAAGCAGCTTCCTCCGAAGAAAAATGCCCTGAAGATCTGAGACGTACAGCCTTCTCCAAAAGTAAACAGCCCAAGTAGATTCCTTCTGGGCCACGCTGTGTGGCTCATTACGCATCGACAGCGTTCTAAATCTCTTGGAGGTGAGAGGAGCTCTCCTCCTGACCCGTACGAAACTTGGGACTTAAGCGGATGCTACAAGAGCCCGAACCCTTGGACTGTGAACTTTTGACAAAGGCTGTACCTATAAACCGCCGAAGTTTTCGTAGAGTAGTCCAAACACCTCCGCGAAGGGTCGCATCCCGGGCGCGAAAAGTTTTAGAAGAAATCTGCGAGTCTGAACCTGCAGCATCGGAACTCTGGATCGCACTACAAGCTCTGCAGCACGGCAAGTGCTCAGAGGCATTGGTCACGCGCATGGCAGCGTGCGGCACACGTCGGACGACGGCGAAGGCTAGGAAGACGGTATGTCAAAGACAAGTGATGGAAGTGCCGCAAATGCGTCACAGCTATCTGTGCTATGGCCGCTTTCCATTTGGTGCCTAGGTATTAAACAAGAAGGAACTGTATACATATACAACTACGACACATGGTTTTGGAACACAAAGGTGCTGACATGGCTTTAGGGTGTCTTGAATGAAATGTGGAAGGGCCACAATAGATGACTACCTGACTCTCAATTCCATGGGAATGAAAAACAAATTGACGATTAAGACGAAAGTGACACAAGCCAAGTCTCCGACAAGCGTGCGAAATAAGTGTGCAATTGTACTGTGCATTCCGTTTAACAAATGATTTCGGCTGGCGAAGTCAAGTGCAGTCGCTGTTAGGCTATAGGTATGACATTTAATGCGTAACCTTAGAAGGCGCTTTTCGTTTCTTTTTTTTTTTCCTCTTTCATAATTTTTTGACGAGTTGGGGGCGGTCATTTTTTTTTCGTCTGTAGTGTTTATCTTCACTATAACTGGCGCATATCCAATGCTTTTGCTGAGATTCGGGTGGGTTTATCTTTGCTACCATTTAGCTGCGTTTCCACCGGTCATCCCACTGGACGCTGGTATTCTCGATAAAAAGGTCAGCGGAACGCCTAACCTCTTTGGAATTATTTCCAGAACGGAAATATGAAGTTGTTTCTGAGTGAAAGGACCTGTCGGCTCCACCGGTTGAGTAAGTATACCTGAAATGAGCTATAACATACAGAATATGTCGCGACTTTTATATTCAAGTCCAGGATACTTGGACATCAATTTTAATTATGAGGCAAGTGTGGAACATTGTAAGATACTGTTATAAAAATATTGAAGGTAATCGTCGATTCTTGCGATGCGTAGCAAAATTTTTCTTATAAAGTTTGTCTATCGTTCACATCGAGTAGTTAAGACTTGCAGAGAAAACTAATAGGGAACGTTTTTGACGATAGCAAAAACGTTAGTAGCAAAAAAAAAAAAAATAGGAAGACTGCCGAGGGGAGATCTGTGGGTGTATTGATTGTTATAGTGGAATTTTACAATATATGAAGAAACTGCGTTCATAAACAAGTTCCCGTTGAAAAACGCGCTTGTCCAGAATTTCTGAGTATGTCAGACACACTTGCACTGCTGCGAGAACGCGGCCAGCGAAAACGCCGACCAAATAGCATATGGAATAGCATATGGAAAACAACAAAACAAATGCCTTGCTTCAGGGCGGAAGTTCGAAACCGCATGTAGTCTAGGCATAAAAACCGAAGAAAACAAAAGGAGGAGGACACGAAACCGCGAGCAACGAGAATAGAAGACACAGGAAGGCCGGGAAAAGTAGCATCCGGAAATCTGAAAAAGAAACAAAGAACAAAAAGCAAAAGAAGCCAAGAAAAGCGGGAATAACAGAAGAAGCGAGGCGAGAAGGCAAGAACTATGCTGGGAAAAATATATACGCGTTCCCTATATAAATTAGGGTTACATGCAAGTAATGCAGTGGAGAAATGTAACAAGATGTTAGTGATAGACAAACGCTCGGTGCGGTGGCCCGGCGCTTTAACCCCCTCCTGCACCATTCCATCTACCCTCGTGCACTGTTTCGATGTGAAGCTCCTTCTGTGCTATTCGACAGATATTTCATAATCACATGCAAAACTTACTTTGTGAATGTATTCTCACGTTTATTTCTACAAAAAGGAATGATAAAAGTACATTACCGATTAAGGTGCAAAGCCGAGAAAACAGGATAAAATAGTAGATACAAAAGTCAGGTGCTCATTAAATGTAATTGCCGGTGAAAACAAAAAATGACGCACGATTTAGCATGGTTAGGTCCAGTGCGAATTAGGTGCGCTAGCACTTCGATGCGGTGGCTCAGTGGTTATGGTGCTCGGCTGCTGACCCGAAAGACGCGGGTTCGATCCCGGCCGCGGCGGTCGAATTTCTTTGGAGGAGAAATTCTAGAGGCCCGTGTACTGTGCGATGTCAGTGCACGTTAAAGAACCCCAGGAGGTCGAAATTTCCGGAGCCCTCCACTGCGGCGTCTCTCATAGCCTTAGTCGCTTTGGGACGTTAAACCCCATAAACCAAACCAAATCTCCTCGATTTTCTCTTCGGTTTCGGTTCAAGGCTTGGTTTTCAAGGCCAACCAGGCTTCAGACAAAGATCGACGAAATCAGTGAATGGGGGCCCTAGTGCTGGCGCACTAAAACTGGAGGGGGCACTTAAGCTCCGCCTTAAGGGTATGCGATAGCATTCCATCTAAAAATAGCGGCCAGAAAAGCATGGAAAAACACCTCTTACTCGGTGAGCATGCGCCAGGAAATTCAGCACGTGCCAACAAGATAAAAACCCAAATAAAAACGTGACATAGCTGTACGACAGACATGCGGACTAAACCCAGAGGGGAAATATATATATTGTAATGTCGTGACTAGGAGTATGAGAAGGAGTCAAAGGAGGCAGGAGAGAAGAGCACGACGAAGAAGGCAGAATAAAGCCAGGCGTTCGAGCGAACGGCCGCGTCTGCTTGTTCCATCACTATATATATATATATATATATATATATATATATATATATATATATATCAAAAATTATTTCTTGGCAGCTGATTGATTAATATAAGATAAAGTCACCAGAAATTGAAAAACATAACAAGATTTAATTCACGACGTTTCGGCTGGAGGACCAGCCTTTTTCGAGTGCATTACAGTATTTGAAACAAGCAGCTTTTATAACATCCGCGAGGTACACCTGCCGCCTTTTCAAGTTGTAACCAAATTTCTTTTTCTTCATTTCTTTTTTTTTAACCTCTCCCCTCACCACTGTTTGCATTTGTGTTTTACACTTTTTGTACCTCGCGGATGCTATAAAAGCTGCTTGTTTGAAATATTGTAATGCACTCGAAAAAGGCTGGTCCTCCAGCCGGAACGTCGTGAATTAAATCTTGTTATGTTTTTCACTTTCTGGTGACTTTATCTTTATATATATATATATATATATATATATATATATATATATATATATATATATATAGTTGGGCAGTTACAGCACCCCCGAAGCCAAAAATCTCTACAGAGGATAGGAGAAGTACCATTCTCACCTCTGAGAACCTCCATATATATATTGCCACGTATCATTGTAGTGTTTGTTCGTTCACGCTCAAGGCTGCAGGAAAGGGTTGTTATCACTTTTGTTCGTGACGCGAGAAGCGACCGGACTAATCTCGATTGATCGCTGCCATGAAAGGCTGCATCTAGGTTTTTCTAGATTACTGTAGATGATCTTGTCCTGTTATCTGGAAGTTTCCTTGCCGCCTTTAAATTGAGCGATGCCGCGCTCGGTGGACATTCGTAGATCGACGATTGACGAGCACGCTTGTTGCTTACGCCGCTACCGAGTGATTCAGTTCTTTTGCGGGCGCAAGTCAGCCCAAATAAAGAGCTGAATCACTCGGTAGCGGCGTAAGCAACAAGCGTGCTCGTCAATCGTCGATCTACGAATGTCCGCCGCGCGCGGCATCGCTGAATTTAAAGGCGGCAAGGAAACTTCCAGATAACAGGACAAGATCATCTACAGTAATCTAGAAAAACCTAGATGCAGCCTTTCATGGCAGCGATCAATCGAGATTAGTCTGGTCGCTTCTCGCGTCACGAACAAAAGTGATAACAACCCTTTCCTGCAGCCTTGAGCGTGAACGAACAAACACTACAATGATACGTGGCAATATGTATATATATATATATATATATATATATATATATATATATATATATATATATATATATATATATATATATATATATGTGTGTGTGTGTGTGTGTGTGTGTGTGTGTGTGTGTGTGTGTGTGTGTGTGTGTGTGTGTGTGTGTGTGTGTGTGTGTGTGAGAGAGACAAGAATTAAGACAAAAAAACCTAAACCTCTGGGGTGACCGAAGCACATAATCAGCACATGCGAAAGGCGAAAACTGCATGAAAGCGCTACCACCTCGCTATCAGATACCGAGGAACTTACGTTCTTTTTCCAGCAAAAACACCGAAGTAGAACTGACACACAAGTCGTTACCTGCGGCGATTATGTCCTCCAATATCTCTCTATCCACTCGTTTTCTTCCGTGCCCGATGATGCTTGTCGCCCTCAAGTTGGGCAGACAGCCGCCCTCGCAGTCCTATAGCATTTTTTGCAGTGCAGGGTTAAGTTCGAACCATGACCCGTCCTTAGCGACGCAGCGTGGTCGCGCAACCTTTCGTTCACGATAGCGATAACGATAGCGTTGATGGGTTATTCTCTACTTTACACTCAAAGACTGCTGGGATTTCTCAGGCCACTCCTGGTGCAGTGGTGAAACAGTTAAGAGATGCGCCACTGCCCTGCGGTGGCAGGTGCTGTCGCCGGTGGGGCTTGTGAGACCCAGGTTGCTCTTACCGAACAACCCGCGTCGTGAGACAGAGGCGAAATCTGTGAGTGGGGGTGTTAGTACTAGCGCACTAAAAAATGGGAGGAATTAAGGATCAGGAAACACCTTACAGGGAAAAAAAGGAACAGATAGGAAATATATGTAGACAAATAACAACGACCCATAACTACTAGGGAGTAAGAAGTATTAACTAATTCTCAATAAAAATGAAGAATTAGTAATGAGAGCCCCTGTACGGGTGGCTGCTCGGGACACGCTGTATTCATTGGACCGGTGGGCGCTCGGCAGTGTGAGGCTCGAACCCACGACCACCTGCAGCCGAGGAAGGAGAAAGCAAGACTTGTACCAGAGCGCCTCGTCGACCACGCACACCCCATCAACAAGAAAGCTGACGCCCCTGCAACTATGCGACCAACACACACATACTCTGAGCAGATGAAATGCCACTTTGTCAAAGTTTACGCGCCTGCGTGCCTCGCAACTTGGGGAGGCTGAAACTGCGCTCGCGTCGGACGCTGAAAGGAAAGCCGCTGCTACCAGTTGCCGTTACAAAAGCGGCCAATTATCCCATCATTGTAGAGTCTTCCCTCGCCTTCCTTAAAAAAAGTTTTAAGTGTGCCGGGCACGGAGGCTGCTCGGCAACGCGACCGGAACCTCGCGGGAGCCCCCGGCGACCGGGCGCACCGCGGGGGCCTCGGATGCGGCTGCCTGCCTCCCTTCGCAGACACCGAGTGGCGCACCGCGAGCGACCGCCGCCGCCGCGGTCATCCATCTTGGACGGGAAACCGGCGATGAGGACTCGTCGGCGGGCGCGCTTTTAGCCGCTGACGACGCGCGGTCGACGGCACGCCTGCCACTTCCGAAATTCGAGGAGAAAAGTTTGCAGGACGCCGCGCGATTTTGGAGCGCTCCCCCCCCTTCCTTGCGGTGCGCACTGCGCCGCTTTTGTGCGCCTCCCCCCGCCTTCCCCTTTCGCCTTTCCGTTCTGGAGAAAATGAAAAATAGTCGTATTTCGATCGGGTGATGGCGTCCCTTATGTACATTTAATGACTGTTGCGCCGCTGCACGGGAAGCAGAGCAACCCATTATGAGCTTGAGTGGCGCTACGATAGCGATTAAAGTATTCAGAGCCCCTCGCAAAGGGGCACCCCCTTGTGATCTAAACGGGCGAGAAAGCTCGGTTTCACTGCGCCTGTCGGCCGTATACTCTTGTTGGGACAACAGTGGATTGTGTTTCGCGTCTCTAAAGAGAGATTTTGAGTGAGGGGTGCCGAAGGAGTCAAGCAACGGCTATCCCGCGAATGACTGCGGGACACAGAAGTTGCCTACAGTATGTACAATGATTTTGATGATGCACTGTATGGCTCAAATTGTGCACTCGACCAGAGCTTTTCCTCTAAGCAGCGGGATGTTACAAACACCGCCGTGGGAAAGACGAAAGAGAAAAAAAAAAATACGAGGAGTCCGAATTCTACAGTCTGTGCGCGGTACGCGGTCGTCCGCCTTGTGGGAATCTGGCTTTCCGCCGTCGCCTTTGTGCGGCTGTGCCGGCCTACCGCGTCGTTTCTCCTCTTTCCCTTGCTCCCGCCTCAGGCGGTGGAGAGGCGGCTGGGTGACTAATCACTGTCATTTAGCCACAGCTCCGCCCCGGCTCCCCAAGGGCCTTTGCCATTGGCGCCTTTTGGCGGGAATTCGGGACCCCGCTTTGGGCGGCCGCGCGCCGCGCGACCGTCCGAGCGGGGCCCAGAGAGAGGGATCCCTCCGAGACAGCGGAAGGTGCGTACGTTACTGTTTGTCCCTGCCGGCCTTTGCCGCTCGGACCAGTGCTTACTCGAGCTCGCCCGCACGTGTCCTCTGACCTGCAGCGGCTCGAGCCTGTCCAGCGGGGTCCAGCGACCTCAGACAGGCGTACCTTGCGTTGATTGCCCACTCTCTCTCGCAACCGGCCCAACGGTCGACACGAGAGAGAGATCACAGCACTGCCGCGGGGACATTCTCCTGCAGCGGCGTGCTAGCGGCGCATATTGCTCGAGTCGCTTCGTGCGCGCAGCGGAGCCTTGCTCCTCGCGCGCCCCCGGGACGGGGTGACGATTGAGTGTGTGTGTACTGCTGAAGGACGACGTGAATAAACGTCTCCTTTGTGAACTTGGAGGCTTATTTCTTTGCGGCGAATCGCTCTCCTCCCAGCGGAGGTTGAGTGCGCTGCAGCGGTGTCCCAGTGTGTGTGTGGTGACGGCTGATCGGGGCCCTTGGCTCGCGCGAAGCTCGAACCCGCGGTGGGTGGTGGCCTGTGTCCACTTAGAAACCCACAGCCTGCACCAGTGTAAGTGCCCACCTCCATCTAAAATTGGTAAGTTTAAGTTCGAATTTACGTTAAAGTTTTAAGTCGGCACAGTATTGTGAGGGGAAGCACTGAGCAACAAACGTTTGTTGGCGTCTACCGTCGGTGCGGGAAAATATCAAGAAAAAGATGGCAGTGGCTTAGCTCAGCTAGGCCAGGACATACGTAGCGAAAGCAGTTTCGTCTACTGACATTTCGGTAGCGACACGCCGTCGCTGTCTTTCAGCAGCTTGGCGGCGTCTCGTCGCAAGACGTTTCTCTCGTTCTTCGAGCGTCTCGGCCGCCTGCTTAGCATTTCTCGCTTCGTTTTCACGCTGTCGGCGGGCCTTGTAGCATGTGACGACTTCAGGACCGGAAAACTCAATTTCACGCAGCCTGTACTGCTGCCGTGACGAGCACGGCCGCTCTCCTGCTTCCATGGTGCGCGTCTGAGGAGCGAGCGCATCGCTTCCGTTTTATATCCCAGCTGCGCGGCGCGATTCTGCGCATGCGCAGTGCAGCGCAGCGACTACGGCGCCATGGTTGCCGTGGTACTGGTTGCCATGGTAATGGCGCATGCGCAGTAGTGGCCTTTGGCAGGCACCGCGAAATGCGCTTCTGCTAGTAGATGTAGCTTTCGCAACAAAAGATTCGTAAGTAGTCACTACCATCGGCCGCGAAAGCAGGGGAAATTGGTCGCAAATCAGCTGTCGCTTGCGCTAAGCAGGAATGCTTTTAGCTCCCGTTGCCGGTGCGCCGTGGGTGGCCTTGGCACCAGGAAGAAGAATGCGGAACGTAACCTAAACGAACGTCGGCTAATTTTTCAGTTCACTCGTCCCTGGTACCTACGTGCTGCGCTGCCGCCGGTGCAGCGCACGCGTCAACTACAGCGTCTTCATGGTCCCGTGATTGTAAAATCCAGCGCGCGGCGCGAATCAGCCCAAGTTCTGCCCTAGAGCCCGAGAGGCGCACGCGCAGTCCTGGTGGCACTTGATGAGCAGGCGACCGCCGCGTCGTCATTACGTAATGCGCACGCCGGCGACAGAGGTCCCGTGGCGCCATTCATCACCACAGCGAGTGACCAGCTGTGGTAGCGCGGGTCGCCATACATAAAAAGCGGCAAAGAAAGCCGAGCGCGCTATCGCTCGCGAAGGAAAGCTTAGGAAAGAAAAACGGCTGATGTTGGACGCTCCCCAAGACTCGAGTGTGGCTATCAGTATCTATGAGCCATCCAACAGAATACGCTACGGCTTTCGTGCAGTGCATTTCATGCTTACATCTGCTCTCGATGGCGAGATGGTCTGTGAATTTTTTTCCTTTGAAGCCGTCTTTGCTGCGACCGACGTACGCACAAACCGGCGAAACGAATGCGCTGCTTTTAATGGGGGGGCCCCTTCGGTTTCTCTTCCTGTACTCGAATGTAATCAGGGTCTTCCACCAATGTTAGCAATATTTAAAATAGGCTTTTTTTTAGCTTAAAGAGCTTTTTCTTCTCTAAAATATTGTCACCGGTGGCGGCCATCATAAAACAGCTTGTACGTGTTAATCAGCAAATTAATACCTAAAATAAAATAATGAACCTTTTAGCTATTACCGTTAGACTCCTCATTTATATCGAGATTTGTAATACACTGTTTCTGATATTCCTACCAGTCTAAATTTTCGAAAACGTCATTCTGGTTGGAGTTACACCGCAAAGAATGTGAGCCGTTTTCACGCTCCGAACCGAAAACCATGGAGACCCGCCGCGGTGGCTCAGTGGTTACGGCACTCGGCTGCTGACCCTAAAGACGCGGGTTCGGTTTAAGTTTTTTTCCCTTTAGGAAGAAAACTTAAAATTTACTAGAAGGAAATATAGCTTGCCGTGAAGCGTTAAACAATGCGAAGCACTGGAAACTGCACTCCAATCATTTATTGAGTGTGATGGGTAGACGGTAGGAAATCATTCTTCTTAATTTATTTTTGTTTTATACTTGTAAGTAATATAAAGAAGTTTTAAACTTTACCTCTGACCATGGGTGGCCATGTTGGCCCTCTGCCGCGGCCGTGGCAAGCCTCGTGTGTTTCACCGACCAGTTAAGTAGGTGCTAGCGGACTCCTGATCTGGTGCTAAGCGCTAAGCCGTCAGGAGCCGCAACGGTCAGGTAGACGGCCTGTGCTACCAGAGTGTCCCTAGGTGCGTCATGAGCAAATGAAACTCCGCGTTCGACATGCATTCCGATTGACATTGCCTGTCCCTTGTATCATCGCGTGAACGGTACGTGTCAAGAAAGTCGAGATCGTCCCGACAAAGTGCAATTGTAGAAGGAATTGGCAAAGCGGCGCAATGAACAGGGACGATAGTAAAGAGTGGCAACACACGCGCTGGCTCTCCGACCAACCTCCGCCAACCTTTCGCGATTAACCTGTCGTCCATGTTCGTTGTACTGCTTTGCTTGTTTTTAATAAACCAACTAGCCGAAATCGCGGTATTCAGCAGTTAAAAACATGCGTCCCAAAGAGGGTATACGGTCTACATGCATGCGAGTATAGTCACTTGCTTGGGTGGAACGAAGCAGCGCCACAAAAGTAAGGAATACTGATCACTGTTAGGGAGACTTAAAAAAAAATGGATTTGGAGAAAAGAAAGCGCTCAGTAACTGTCTTACTTCTGGATGGACGCCTCAAGCGTTCCGGGAGGGAAGGGATGAAAGAAGAGGAGTGAAAAAGGTGCCGCAGTGGAGCGCTCCGGATAAATTTAGACCACCTGGGCGATGTTTAACGTGCACAGACATCACACAGCACACGGGCGCTTTCTGTGTTTAGCCTCCATCGAAACGCGGCCAAGATTGAACCCGGGTCCTCCACTGCCGGCTGCGTTTCGATAAAGCGAGGAAATTGCATTGAGGTTGTGGGCAAAAGATTTGGGCCTGTTTGTGTGTTCGTAGATGATTTCTGTGTTCAGGACTGCAGACTCGCTTTTAAGCTATTCAGATTATAGCATCAACGATACGTCTGTGTGCCCATGAAGTGATGACGTTCACGCGATGAGTTTTTTTTTGTTTTGTTTTATTATTCAGTACCTGCATCGCCTTGCGGCACTACAGCAGGAGGGACGCACGCAGGTGCACGCACATACGCAACAGCTATCTATTAGTGCGTAAGTACTAATCCGATGGGTATCAACCCCAGGCAAAATCGTCCGTTGTAAAGTCGTCAGTTCGCAGCTGGCCTAGAGCGAGCGCTCCGTCCCGCGGCACTGCCCGCTCATCGTTGTCTTCTACAATTATATAGCGGAAATCCGTGGTTTCGCACTGATTCGAATGTAGTAAACATTCTGTGTAGTTTTTTTTTTTTTTTTTTGCCTTTCATAATCGCTCTACCGCTCTCCTCGAAGCACCTATGCGTTATGTCGATCTTTCTTTTGTTTGCGATGTGTCTACTCGGAGTTTTCTTAGCTGGCCTCACACTTTTACGATGCACAATCTCGTCCTTTCGTTTTTCTTTCGCAATGATGCCCCCGGTGCATACTTTGTTTTTTCGCAGCATTCCTTCTGCCCTTCATGCACAATCTCGTCCTTTCGTTTTTCTTTCGCAATGCTGCCCCCGGTGCATACTTTGTTTTTTTCGCAGCATTCCTTCTGCCCTTCGCTTCTCGGGGGTGGGGGAATGTCCGAGACGGGGCCTGTCGTGGGGCAGGACGAGCGTAGCCGCTAGGCAAACCCGACCGCGGCACACACCCCATGCGGCGAGCGGATTTCGCAAGCCCCAATCAAGGTCTCCGAGCGCCCAGGCTCCGTAAACAAAGCCCGATGCTTCAACGGGAGCAGTCCAGCAGGCGCGCAACAAAGGCGTGAACCAGTCATTATCGGCTGACAGTGAAAACGGCGCACGTGCGGCGCAGTTTTGTCGGCGGGCGGTTTTGCGCGTGGCGCGTCACGCGTCGGCGGCTCAGGCGGCTCCCGCTGCGCCCGCTAGCGACGCCCAGGGTCTCCGGGCGCCTAATAGCTTTGACTTTGGGCCCGGCAGTCGAGCGGAACGCACTCTAGCAGCGCACTTGCGCGGACTCCGCGCGCGACCACAATGGTACCGTGCGCGTACTGCCCGTGGTCTTGTACGTGGCTGGCTCGGGCGCCGGACGCTTCCAGTGCCCCTGACAGGTACCACCTGCTGAAAGCAAATAAACAGCAGTTGCTCTGATCCAAGCACTAAACTCCCTCCCCACCTCCTGAAACGATATGGGAGGAAACGAAAGAGCACCTTCGGGCCTCTAGGTATACCTATAGGCGTTGAGGTGCCCGCCTCAGGTTGCATTTGAGGAGTGTTTGCGTGCTGATGCGAGCGACACAACGTGTTCGAACGAACTTCTGCGCATCAAGGCGTCAAGGTATACTACAAAATGTGCTTTTGGGCCCGATCACGCGCCGTTAAGAGCGACCGGTATTAAACGCCTTTCGCAGTCATCTTCCGAAGTGCAGAGCAAGCCGCTGTTGCGAGGTGAAAAAAGGAAAAATCTGATTCCAACTCTGGCAAACAGAGCAGTAGTTATCGCAGCTGGATCGGCACGGCTGCCTAGAGGCACGAGAGCCACTTCAGAAAAACCATCGATTCTAACCCAAGGGTTGCGTGTCAGCAGTCGCTCTCTGAAACGGGAGATAAGCGAGCGTGTCGCTCGAAGCCATCCGCAAAGGCCGCATCATGAGGGGATGCTAAGCGCAGCCCGGTCGCGGCCACACACTGCAGCGCATAGCTGGCGAATGTTCGGGCAGGGCGCGCTAACAAAGTCCTTTCATTACCGCGGGGCGCCCCCGCGTAACGATCATCTCAGCCCGGGGAACCGCGCCTGTTTGGAATTCCAGCGCCGGGATCTCCAGGGAACGCTGGGGCCGCGTGAGTACCGGCTCCGGCAGCATCCGCTGGGCCTCTTCCGGGGCTCGGATTGCTCCACTTCGGTGCGGCTGGCTTGAGCAAACCGAGTGTGTAACAAATTTTCAGCGCCGATCCGGACCGGAGCTGCGTACCCCTGAGACCATTCGAGAATGCCGAACGAAAATTCCGGGGTAATTCATCGCTTACAAAGGGGCTACTTGTGTCGCAGATCGAGCTCGCCTCCTGGAATAGAATCGACGCTCGCCGCGGAGCACGGGACACGAAGGAAAAGGCGGGACGTCGTCGCGAGCTCCCCACCCCACGAGCCCTGTACGCGATGGTTCCCTGAAGAATTGCGACGACAGCAAACATCTGCGAGGAAGCGTCGTTCCCGAGTTAACGAAACGCCTTCCGTCCCCATTTCTCTCTCCCTCTTTATTAGTGGCATTCCTCGATCAATTTCTGCGAAACGGGCATTGCGGAAAGCAGAGCGAATCGCCACTGATTGTGTGCCCCTGAGGACGTTCAGGAGTCGAGTTTCGAAGACCCACGGGGCCAACGACAACAAACGAGTGTTTGGACGGCTGCCTGTTTCTGCCAGCGCGCGTTCATGAAACATGGGTACGGCAGCTCTCATAGCGAACACCACTTCATTTCTGCGCTCTCTCTCTCTCTTTCTGACGTCGTCCACCAGCTTCTTGACGCTTGCTGTTTTGCCTGCACTTGCCTTTTCCGCTCACCTTTTCGTCCGCGCAGAACACGGTTCACATAGCCTGTGGCTCGCAATTTATGAACCAATGGGAGACAAATAAAACGACCGCGCGGCTGAGGTCGCCGTCCGCGGAGGTTGCGCGGGTGCAGCGGCAGAAGGCTTGCGGTCGCTGCACACCACCGACAGAGTGCGCCTCGGATTCCGCGGGGCGCCGCGTGTCCATGCGGGCGCATAATCTTCGGCGCTCTGCGTCCCGTGCAAGATGGACGTCCGGCGGGCGTCTGGGTGGTCCCGGCGAAGGAGACAATCCCGTGCAGGCAGCTCTCGCGAAGATCTGGCAAAAAATAGCGCGCCACGGACAGACAGCGAGGCTCGCAGAGTCATAAATTTCCTCTCGCGAGCCGCCGAGGCCAGCCGACCTCGTAACGCTGGGGCCACGCACTCGGATAATGTGGACGCCACTTCCTCCCGGTGCCGACCTTGTCCGAGTGTAATCAGTTCATGTGCGCCCGGGCTCGGTGGTAATGCAAGGCGGCAGGCCCGTATGGAAGCATACGCAATCGCTGGCGCGAGCAGATTTAAATAAAGAAGTACGCGTGTGATACGCGGCGCACGTGCAAGGACGAGGGCCTGCAGCGTCTCCGCAGGCTTTCCTCGGAAAAACGCGTATAATGTCAAACTTCGGAGTGGGTCGGTCGTATGCCCAAGTACCGGGCTGCGCTCGGCGCTGCGATGGAACACGCCAACGTGCCGCCCTCTCCCCTTCGTTCACTGCATGTGGATCGTACGAAGGGTGTGCAGTAAGTTGGCAACTGCATTATGTTCTGTTAGTGTTAGAGAAGTGAGCTTCTCTGTGTCGGTTAAGACATCTCTTACAATACACATCAGTCAGATGAAAACAATGGAAGTGACAGCACATCAAGGGATGTACAGTGTGAGTCTGGTAAGAAAGCGAGGGATTTGGACTTTTGTTCCGTGTTTAAATTCCTCACAAAAGAAGAAACAAAGCGTGAAGAGCTCCATAGAAGGATTATTACGCACTTTTCTACTGCAAAATAAAGTTTCGGGTCAAGATAAGTGGGATAGTGAATCAATTGATGATGACTCCCGCTCAGGTCGACTTGTTGAAGCATCTCCAGACACAAGCATCTACAGAGGAAATATAGCGTTAAGTGGGGGCCATAACTTTGGAAGATCTTCGGACCAAAGTCAGGGTTATGACTCATGAATTAGGCATTTGAGTTGCACGTTTTCAGTGTCATTCATAATGTTTCGATGTTAAAAGTAATTGAGTCACCGGTGGAGCAAAAACGTCGCCAGCAAGGAGGAGAAGGAAAGGCAGGGAGGTTCACCGGTCAACAGATAGATTAGCACAAATAATTTAAACATGCTCAGGACGAATCCAGGATGCTTCCATTCTCGGACTGTCCCGGATGATGAATGATCCGGAGGTCAAAGAGGAGTCCGTGAATAGAAGCACAAGGGATCACCAACTTGAAAGAAATTTCGTGCTCAGCACTGAGCCGGAAAGTTAACGACGCCATCGCAAAGTCCAGCGGGAACACCGCCGCGGGGGCTCGTTAAACCCTTGCGTAGTACTGGTGGCAGCAACTGCCGTAACTTGCATCTGTGAAGGAGGCAACGCTTTCCGCAGTAACATCCTCAGCGCCGTTATCTGCGTTCCTTTTCTGCTTTTGAAGCCGGGTTTGCGCTTCTTCCTGGTCGTGACACGCATATTCGTTGACCGCTGAGTTTGAAGAGCGCGATTTTGGAAAAAAAGCTGTATCAAGGTGCAGGAAATTTAGACTTTGGTATGAAAGAAAATTGGAGGCAGGTTGCTAGTGGGAAAAGCTAATGATCTAGCGTTAGCTGGCTTGCGATCGCAAAGAAATCGAGACACATTAGAGTTGATATTTAGAGTGGACGCTCTAATCAATAGGCCACCGCAGAAGTGGTGAGTGGTTAGTTGCGGAAGGTACCGGCTGGGGGCCGCCGGTACTCCCATGAAACATTGGTCGATATGTCACAGTCTTTTCTCTTAAAAGGATCGGTGCATTGAAGTTAAGGGGAATTGGATCGAAAAAGCATTAAGTTAAATTTTCCAGAAAATTTGGTTTTCGTATTCAAGCCGATAGCTTACTGAACGCCGCTCTTAGGGTTTTCCGCTTAATTACGCGAATAATTTAAAAACTCACTGGACGATTACGATTCTCGGTAATGCAAATTTTCAGCCGAGCTCTTCAGGTATTTTCTATATTATTGCGCAAATTTGCCACTTGGCATAAATTAAGAGAACGGGTACAGTCTAGTTTCGTTAGTGAATGATAACAGAGCTCGAAGCTTAGGCCTGTGGGCCCGCATACGTGTGTCTGGTGGGCGGCTTGGATGGTATAGCCCTGGCTGCGATGTCGGTCGCACGCTGCCCGAAGTCCGGGGCAAGTCCCCAAAAAGTGGTGCGTTTCACAGTAGCCGCCGCAGACGGAGCGTACCACCACCTGCGCTCGCTCTGCCGGTTACGCCGACGGCCTACGCCAACAGCGACGCTCAACCCAAGGAACGGGCAGTGAACAGCTGCGCTGTGAAACAAATTTGTGCGTGTAAAACGACTAAAGGTAAGCACTTCACCGACGTCGGAGTGACATTTTCTGATCAACGGTATCTGCGGAGACGCGCTGTATATACGGCTGGCGGATTTTCACGAGACCAACTTCGACCCCCCCCCCCCCCCCCCCCCCCCCCCCCCCCCGTTTCTTTTACTCGGGGCGCAGCATTATGCATATGGCTCATAGACTACTTATAAGAATGTTAGCTCAAATTGCATGGAATAATTGTACTTGGGCAAAGCATGTGTAACCATTAGAAAAGGAGAACTTTGGCTAATTTCGGTGTCGGATGCCGTGGCCTTTGTACCGCAATAGACTCGGCTAATGATGATGACGATGAAGAAGAAGAATTTCAGCACACAGACGGCCCTTGACTGTATCGGCATCGTAGCATATAGAAAAATAAAGGCTGCCCGTCAGTATGGTGTTAATGCCGCAATAGGTGCACTGTTGGTGCAATAGGTGCAAGGCACAGCGACAATTTTTCTCAGCCGTATCCGTGGATATAAAATACTTATATTATTCAATCCAGCATGGCGACCTGCTGAGCAGCGTCAGAGATTGTATCGAAGCGCATGGTGCTCTTCGCTTTCAGAATGCATCAGGCGTGTCTGTCAGCTACCTACTTGAACGCTACCTTTGCGCAGTTCGAAAGCCATATCGTCTCGGAACGATATGGAATTTGTATTGGTTCGTGCGTCGCGCCAATCTTGAGCGATATATAACTTGCTTTCCGAGACCGTAAGCTACGTGATCGATGCGCTGAGCTTGGTGTTCCCGCGGTCTTTAGATCTGTGGGTGATTTTCTTGTAATTCTGGAGGATGACAAAGGGTGTTTTGAAACGCGAGTGTCCCAGGTCATAACTATGTGCACTGACTGCCTTCAACCGCCCGCAGCAACTCTTGAGTGTCCGGTCAATGGGAACATTAGGTTCCTGGATTTGTGCTGGCTCTGAACGCATGTTTTGGGCCTGTGAGCCAAGGGGCAAAACGCTAGTTTTTCCATATGCCTCGACACGCTCAAAACTAGTGAAGAGAGCCGTAATAAAGTCTTGTTTTATGAGCACTCTTGAAAAATCATGCACGCACCTTCAAGAAGATGCTTTTCAGAGGCAAACGCATCGTCTGCGAGAAGCCGGTTATCCAGCGCATCTATTGATTGCTGTAGCAGAAAGCATGCATAAAAAAAAAAACAAGGGACGACCCGGTACAGATGACTGTCGAAGGAAGTTGGCAGTGGTACCGTACCTGCATACGGTGCAGAAAGACTGGCAACAGAGAAGAAATTGAGGTTGTCTTTCGGCCCCAAAGAAACTGAGCCAGCTGTGCAGGAAGGTTAATTCCGAGACCATTAGAGAGCCCGAATGCGTGACGAGACATCGTCCGTGTCTTGTAAACTGAAAAAAAAATGTTGTTTATTCGATCCCACTGTCTTGTGGCAATATATATATATATATATATATATATATATATATATATATATATATATATATATATAAGAGAAGCCAACAGCCACAGAAACCAAGGGGCACAGGGGATATTTAATTCATTTATTTTTTTTTGTGGTGTTAATCAATTTATAATATTACTGAATATGTTATCGCTTAAAGCTAATTGATTAGAAAAGCAGAAGAAAAAACAACCACATGCCGCCGGTGGGATCCGAACCCACGACCTCCGAATTACGCGTCCGGTGCTCTACCTCTGAGCTACGGCGACGGCTGTCAAACCTTCTGCTTTCGGGGGTATTTATGTTTACAAATAACCTATCCTTGGGAGTGTTCACCAGCGCCACCCACGCTCTTAAGCGGCGGACGTAGCACGTCCTGAGTTACCGCTGATGTGACGTAGAACGTCGTCGAACGGCGAGGGTGGAAGCTGTGTATGTATATATATATACATACACATATATATATATATATATATATATATATATATATATATATATATATATATATATATATATATATATATATATATCGGTCAAACGAAGAGATGCCTAAATAAACGTCTACAAGAACACAGAAGAAATCTGAAGGATGCAAACTCGAGTGAGCCGAGCAAGCACTGCAGCCAGTGTAAAAACTGCAGTCCTGCTTTTGGAAGGAACGGCTGTTCTGCGCAAGTGTCGCGACCCCACCTTACGGGTGGCAGCAGAAGCTCAGGCCATCGCAAGATCCTCTGATAAATGTGCCGGCAAACCATCCGTACACCTGAGCAAGAAAGAGCTGCTGTTCCTATGCGCCCATGAAAGTGGTAGTGATTGGAGGGAAGGGGCTCCACCAACGAGATGATTGTGCCACGGGTGCATGAGTTGTTTTTTCCCTCCTTGTTTTGTCATGGAACTGACGCCTATATAATCCAGTTCAAGGCAATAAACGATGCTGTTAGTCAGCGCCTGTGTTTGCGTCCGTCCTCCTCTTGTCCGTGTTTGTTTCTGCGCTGCCGTCCTCATATGTAGAACCAACGAGCCAGCCACTACGTATTACATGTCAAGGACTCGTAAAATAGACCAGCAAAGTTTTTTTCTTTTAGTAAAAAAAAATTGATACGCGAGGACTCTACACAGCTTCCGTGCATTTTTAACGCATAGCAGCTCCTGTGGTGCCCAGGACGTGTACTCAGGTGAAAAACTCGACATCTAATTATAGTGCATATTTGAATGACTCTAGACACCAAATTTTTGCTTGCTTGTTTTCTTCTTTGAAACGATGCGTTAGTTAATGGTGTACGTGGCGCACACCATGGTGTTCGGCTACGACCGCTAAATAATTTATAATTGAATTTCTTGTTTTCTTGTCTAATGCTGTTTCAGTTTCACCAGCCGAACGATAGTTTTGACGTGTAGCTGACCTTTAAGCCTTTAGGTAATCTGAGGCACGAAAAAAGATCAATATAGCTGCTGATACGTTGTTTCTTGTAATTCCAGTTCTTCAAACGGGCTGGTTTAAGTGCTGCTGTGAGTTAGAACTACGTATCAGCGTTTATGTCGCCATTTTTTCGTGTCTCACTTGACCTAAAGCTCAGCTACACGTCACAACCATCGTTCGGTTGATGAAACTGAAACCGAAACAGCATGAAAGAAGAAATTCAATTATATACTATTTAGCGGTCCTAGGCGAATACCGTATCTTACCCACGCATTGTAGGTCTATCGCATAATTTGAAACCATAAAACAGGCAATAAAATCAGGTGTCTACAGTTCTTTAACGGCTTAGGAAACAACCCACGAGACCAGGCGAATTGCCGTGAGTTCCTAAGTAAGCGTTAGGCCGCAGCGAAACGTTCCTCGCTCGAGACGCAGCAACCCATATCGGAAGTTCGGCGGTTCATCATTGTGGTCCACGTTGAATTTAGCCACACGAAAGAAAGGAAACACGACAGAAGTATCACGCTTTAGTTTCTAAAGCCACTGTTGGCTTCATTATACCCTGCGGAGTTATCCGTTGTGTTTACTCTTGATTTTGCAGAGAGCAGAAGAGCATGCAGGAAAAGCGGAACTCGTGACGATCGTGATTTGTAGGGGTGCTTAGCGCGAGAGAAACAAGAACATGAGAGGTGGCAGCAGGACACAAACTAGTCCAACAAGGACACTAACTAGCACAAACTTCCACTTTTCTCTGACGGTCGTACAGCTGCCTCCAGCTTTTAATATACTCTGCCTTCTTCCTAGTATCTTGTGGACGTCATATCTGGAGGAATTCCGCCTAAATCGCTGAATCTCTTGTTAGCGGCATGAAGACAGCGCTCCTCGGCACATCCAAGCTGGACGGCTTACGTAACTGCTAGCTGCTTCTCACCACACACACACACACACACACACACACACACACGCACACGCACACGCACACGCACACGCACACGCACACGCACACACACACACACACACACGCACGCACACACGCACGCACGCACGCACACCTATATATATATATATATATATATATATATATATATATATATATATATATATATATATATATATATATATATATATTCTAAATATTACTCAACAGCTGAACTAGAAGGCGTCTCTTCTCGCTATCGAAGGTCTGCGGGGTGAACATCCGACCCGGCCATGGAATTTGGTGGAATCAATTTAATGGCGCAGTATGTTTACTCCGCGAGTAAAACGAGGGCGAAGTGCTCGATCTGTCCCTAGCTGCATTCAGCCGCACTTCTAAGCGCGGCACCTGGTGACGCTTGTCGAAGCCAGAGCTGCGCTCTTCGCTACAAACTTCCCTTTCGTTCATTCGATCGCTGTGCGTCGTGTTACCCTCTCTTCCCCCCCCCCCCCCCCCCCCCCGTCTTGCTGTACGATTTTTTTTTGGCTGAACCTCCCAGTGCGCGATGTCAGCGCATCGAGTTTCGGAGCCCTCCACTATACGACGTCCACTATCCACATCCATTTGTCTTGCGTTGCATGAATTACGCAACTTAGAGATGATGCTCCTAAGGTATGGTGTGTGGCTATCCGGGGCGAGTTGGTTGTTTAATTGTTTGTTTGTTTGTTTGTTTGATGGGTTGTTTGTACAGGGCACAGAGAGCGAAGAGCGAACGAAGCTGAATTCATCATGAAGCGGTGATCACATACGGTCCGCCGCGATAACTATAGCTCTAGCACTTTGTCGTCATTCGACTCGCGGAGTAAATTTGCTCCGCGAGTAAAATGTCGCTGCAAACGGAGCCCGGTTGTATGCCCGAAACTTGTCGCTCGGCTGGCGTCTCGTCTGGACGTCAGCTAGGGAGGGGTGCATCCAAGCGTGAGTCATTCGCTCGTGCTCGTCGGCTCGACCGGCAGCGATGCGCCATCGCACGAGGTGGTGTGCAGTGTCGGCGTCGTATTCCGAAGGGCGGAGCGACCTGATCAGCCTATTTTGCATCGACGTCGCTGCAGCCGTCGCTCAGCTTCGCAAAGAAAAACGAGGAGGGCTAGCAACGAATGTTTCAAGCGAACAGAAGCCCGTACACATTCTCGATTTCCCGTAAATTTCAAAAAAGAATCTTATTTTCAGCACGGCGGTAAGTTTCACGGTCACCTTTTTTTTCCCTTGCCACAATGGTGGCGTCGTTGTCGCGTCTGTTGCGGGAGTTTTTACTGACTGCCGACGATTGATACACACAACGACGGTACGTTACGTTTTCTGTTTTTATTCATGTCTTTCTATACAGAAAGATGTTTTTTTTTTTACAGAAATATGAGCAGCTATACAGAAAGCTATACAGCTATACAGCTATACAGAGAGCTATACAGAAAGACGAGCAGCTGCTAATGCTCTCGGGCTCCTGCCCTATAGGTAATACAGTCGGCATACAGTACGAACCAATGCTGAACAAAAATGCATAAATATTCAACCGCTATAAGTACACGGCGCATAAAAAAAAACGTACTCAAATGTAACAATATAACACACACATGTGCATACAGATATTAGTTTGGGCTTAAAAAGAAATAAGAAAAAAGTGCCCAGCCCGCACCGTCACATGTGCATACAAGCGTCTCAGATGAAAAGAGATGCACTCCCTTACAAAATGAATCTCGGAACTCCCACAGCGCTGAAAGTGAGCACCGCCGCACCGCCGCCGAGATCCCTTTGTCTTACCTCCCAGGCAGGCAGCAGCCTCTGCAGGTGATGGTCGAGGCCGAGTAAACACCTTCGTCGATCGCGGCGGCGCCGCGTCTGGAAGTTGGTCGCCGATCAACGGGGCAACGGCCGGTACTATGCCGAAAGCGTTGCGGCGACTGTAGCAGGTCTAGTTGCGCGCATGTTGGTGTGCAGCTGTCCCGAGATTGACGATGCTGTCTTGTCGATCTCGACAGCACATATTTTTCTCCGGAAATAACGTGCACTACCCGCTGTAACTTCGTGCTGGCAATAGGCGGTACGGTCGGGGCACTCTTATTTTTGTTTCGTTTTCTGGCACTTCCACCGTACACACACATAGTACGTAACCTCGGGGGTCGAGCTATTTGTCAAAATAATTTGCATTTTATAGCGCGGTGAGCATAAACAAGATCACTGACTATAGTGAGAACGTCCTGGGAAAAAAAAAAAAAAGTTGGGGGAGGGGGGGGGGGGTAGGAGAGACAAGAACCGTATTTACAGGAACTTTGATAAAAAAAAATGACTCGCATCTGGAAAAACGAAAAGTCGAACGTTTCGTGGTCGGTGAGCAAAGATGCTGCGCTCTGCGACCTGGCCCTTTGACGGCGACCACCATTTTTTTGTTTCCGCGAGGACACTGTTTATTCTTACCTATAGCACCAAGGCAATGAGCGACTCGGAATCTTCGTGTAGCGACTTCGGTTCTGTAGCGAGAGCAGTATGTTTACGCAGGCTATATACAACCACGAGCATGCCGCGCCACGGCCGTGCACGCGAAAAATTATTTTTGGCTGCCCGAGCGTCGTGCGAGTTCATATCGTAACACGATAGGCGGCACGTTCCTAAGCCACGCAAAGGGCAAGAGCCCTCGTGTAAACGTTGGGAAATCACGGACAACGCGGGAAAAATGACAGAGACAAGCAGACTGAGCGGAGGCGTCAAAAACCACAGTGTTCGTTATACGAGCACGCTTATCTGAGTCGTCTTTAACATGGGATGAAAGTTTAACCACATATCAACAAGAGAGTTTTCCACCATCTTCCGCGAGTGTCGGCTTACAAGGCTGGTTTACCTGTCCGGTAAGTCGGCTAAAATCTTGATTTGTCTTCGTTGTTGAAAGTCTTCTTGCGTACTGCCGACGATTTGAGCTCGCTGCTTTGAGAGGCCGCTTTATAGCGCATGCGCGTGAAATTTATCGGTATAAGCAACCAATCGGTTGCATGCATATTGTGCTCATTGTGGACTAAAGATCTGCACCTAGTGGTTTGAATCGAATGGCGTCGCGACACACGCATCCTCGGCTGCACAGGACTATTTACGTCGGCTACTGGTTCCATTATGGCGCCCAGAACTCGACACCTTTGGCGCCGCGCTATCCACCTCAAACCGCCGTTCGCAGACCTCCAGTGAGCCGCCGCGGTGGCTCAGCGGTTATGGTGCTGTCGTCCCACAGCAAGAAGTCCCCGCGTAATGCAGCGTCCACTGGGACGCGAATTTCCAGGAAGCTGGCAGGGCGTGCGGAGACCTCAAGTCTGCAGTTCGTCTCCAAGCAACGCAACTTGACTGAGCTTTTGCACACGCATGGCCGGCAGCAGCAGCCGCACTACCGTTTCACGAATCGGACCTTCGGAGAGGAGGAAGCACCCCGGCCGGCGAGGCTTATCGGAGGCTGCGCTCTGCCGTGCCCCGCGCTGATAAACCCCGAAGAGTTGGAGCGCATGCGTCTAACCGCGTCTGATAAGCTGGCGACCGCTGTGGGGCAGCGAAGCGGCCGCACGGTCCCGCTTTGCCGCTGAGTATGACGGATCAGAGGTGCGCAGAGCACGTTTACGCCCGCACTCAAAACCCTGCTCCACTGCGAGCGCAAATGGCCGCGCGGCAATGATGGTATACGACTTCTGTTCGGCGTCATCCCGACTATATGCTGGAAACTGCTGGCGTGCCGCGAAAGTTGCGTGCGAGGCAGTTGAACGATGTTTCAGGGAGGAGAAGGAAAAAGGAGAGTATCGTGAGTGTCGCTGGGCCCACCTCACACGAAACTCAAATCCGCTCCGCCGATAGGACAGGGACGACATCAACGCCGCGCCCAGCGGCGTCAGCCGCGGGACGTTCTGGCACACTCTGGAGCGCGTCGCCGAAAGGGTTTTCACGGGGCGAACCCCCCGTCGAACGTTGCTTGAACAGCGTAAATCACCGCTTTAAAGGGACATATTCGGCTGCGAGGCGATTTTGTACGCGCGTGCGGGCCGCCGCTCCTCGCGCCACGCGCCGGGCGCCATAAAAATCGTTCCCGGCTCGCGTTCCTAATTCCTCTTTACGAGCCGCAGCAGTCGGAAAGAAAAGCGCTCGCGTGCGGTGTGAAGCCATGTCCGCGCAAGCCTCTTTCATCTTTTCTCTCTCTTTTATTTTTCGCGCTTTCTCCGCCTGTCTTTCAGGGATGCAACTTTGCATATCACGCCCATAGATCGAGACGACGCTGGCCGTCGATAAGGCGCGCTCGTGAGTAAGAGGCAGTCTCGAGGTGCGGCGGCGCGCGGCTCTCAGTCCGAAATTTAGGGCCGTCCGCGGCGTATCTGCGAGGCACCCCTTTGGCGACCGCCGCTGGAGCAAACAATTTGCACCGTCCGATGGACCCCGAGACGCTCGGGCGCTAAGGCTGACGTATCGGCGGATTAGGAGCGCGGAACTGTTATGGCCGCCTAATCCGAGAACGTAATAAGGCGAGGCAATGGCGCGATGAAGGGCCGCGCCGCTACCGCCGGCTACTATCGGGAAGAAAGGTCCGGTTTTGTCTCGATAGGAGCGGGGATGAGCGCTAAAGGATTGGGTCGTGCTTTAATGGGTCAATTACGGTCGCCCCACCGCGCTTCTCCCACGCGCTGCTCGGACGGATGCCTCCGCCCGCCGCTTCCGCAGCATCACCGGCCCGCAGCCCGAGCAGCGGGTATACCGCGGGAAACCCTTTCTAGGAGTGGGCTCCACCTCTGAGCCACTCGAAATGAAGATCGCATGATTTCACCGCCTCCCCGTTGTTCTACCGCTGTTACAAAGGAGAACGGAAGAGAAGGAAAAAGTTCCACGAAGGAAATGTTTTTTTTTTTTTTTTTTTCAAATCAGCCACGAGAATAGCGTTTTTAACCGCGCCTCGTCCTGGTCGTCTACCGAAATGCAAGAAAGAGGCGTAAACCTTGCGAAGACGCGCAAAAAGCGATTTATTACGGTGATGTGCACGACGCTTCTTTCGAGACTGCCTCCTCTGCCCCCGCAACCATTGATAACGTTTCTTTTTATTTTGAGCTTCCTCAACTGCCGAGTCTCTTGAGTTGGTCCCACAAGAACGGCCATTTCGGAGAAAACTTGAACAAAAACCGCTTCGTTGTTGTTACTTTCTCAGCGAATTTCCATTAAGCTCGCGGCTTTGCGCTCCCTACCGGGCAGCGCCTTACAAGGATTGCACGCGACTTAAACGCCGGCGCTACTCTGTCGCCACGCTTAATGGGTGCATAGCAGGAAGCAGGGCCGCGCGAGTGCAGCATCCTTCATCACTCGGCGAGCGGCGAATACATCACGTTCACGCTCTCCGCCGCACCCGCGCTAATCCGCGCCTCGTCGCCGTCGAGGGAGAGGCGGCGGTTAAAAGCTCCGTTATCCCGAGCGCGGCAAATTGCCGGCGCTGCTCAACCCGTTCTCCGGCGCTCCGCCGGGACGAGCCCGCGCCTCCGCTCTGTCAACACGGCGTAAACAAAAGCTGGCCCCCTCACTTTCCCCGCGGCTCCTCATTATACGCGCGCGCCGAGAGTGAGTGGAGGAGTGTCGCGGACCACGACGCTTCCCTCGAAAGCGCCCAGATAGACACTGCGTGCCACAAAATAGACACTCTGAAGTTTTCGAGAGACATGCGGTTGGCCAGGAGTGGGCTGCGTAGGCTCGTTAGAGCAGTAGGTAACAGGTGGTGCTCTGCAGAGCGTCGGTACAAGCCCCCCCCCCCCCCCCCCCCCCCCCCCCCCCCTTTTATTTTTCAGCACTGGGGATGATTTGCTGTCGTGGTTTGGGGTTTGTGTTACGGTTTAAATGAGAGGAATTCTTACGTAGGCAAGGTATTTCTTCGTAACAAAACGGCAGGAGGAATAACGGAGCGGGCGGGATGACGGCGGGAGTGGCCCCTGTAGAGTTTCCGCAGAACGTCGCTCGCTTTAAACCCGCCACTGTTTCTACAGTCGTTATTAGCGGCAAAAAAGAAAAAAAAATCTCGCTTCGTTTCTTAGTTTTTTTAACCCTTAAAACGCAATTTACTTCAACTGTGCGTCGCCTCGCATTGCCTTCCACGACGTTAACTGCACCTATAGCGAGACACATACGTCGACACAAATTGCCATCGCAAGAATTGGCATAAATGTATGCATGCGCACATAGCCACAGTGTGCGTGCCCTATTAATTTTGCAGCGGTACGCGAATGTGCATTTCGCTCTTCTGCCGGCTTCCTTAAAACCCACCGAACTTCTGCCTGAGTGCAGCACTCTTTGGTGCTGCATATGTAAGTGCGACGGTGCTGTCTCTTTGTCGCAATCATACAAATCGGATTACCGAGCCAACGAACGTCATGTTTTGCTCTTTCGTTTCGAAAAGCAGCGCAAGCTTCGCTCATTTGGTCCATTTTTTTCTTTACTTCTCTCGGCTGCGTCTTGGCAGCGGGGCACTGCACTCCTCGAGGCTCGCGTATTCGAATTATACCTGCACACCTTACTGAAGATCCGCGTCTATCGAGTTAATGGAGCAGCCATGCGTCGTCCACCTGCGCGGTTGCCAGGTCGCGTCTTGGCTCCGCGCCGTCCCCTCTAGAAGCTCCTCGAGGACCGGAGCTCGCGGTTGCAGCGCCGCGGGCTAGAGCTGCAAACTGTGCGGGCGCCACTCCGCAGATCAATTAGGCCGGCTCTCGAGCGACGCTGATGGAAGGCGCAGGATTAGGGCGCGCCGCCGGACCGGCGGGTCATCCGGCCGGCATCGACGGCCCATTTCCAGCCGTCGAGATATGAGAGAGGATCTGCGCGCCTTGTCAACCACAGGCCGCATGCAGCTCGAGACCCCGTACATCATGCAAATGTGCCCCTGCGTGTTCTCTCTCAGACTTCCGTGGATGGCTCCCGCAACGCTACGTAGGAGCGTCGGCTTCGCGAACGCCGACGGGGTTCTCTCCGCGCGCTAATGGCGGCAGCAGATGGACCGCACCGCGGCCTCCGCGTTTTTTAAGCGAGCGCGCACTTCGGACCTAGCAGCGATCCCGAATCTCCACCGCGGTGGCGATTGGCATTCTAGCACACGTGTGCTGGGACCCCACCCCCGCTCCCATCGCTCGCTACTTCGCATCGTGCCGCACCGCCCTGGACTTTTTCTTTCTGTCCACTCAACCGCTCCCTTCCGGCAGCTTCCTAAAAAAATTCCGGGAATATCCTCATTTCAGTAAAGGCTTAAATGCCTCGACGAGAGCACTGCCATCTGCAGATATTGCTTTTTTTTTTTAGAGAGAGAGAGTACGTCGCCTGTTTCTGATGAGTGCCACATTTCCGCCGGGGCTGAGTTGCCGTTTGTGCCGCGGTGTGGTAAAAAAAAAAACAAAAAAAAACGTCACGGTGGACAACGCTGACAATGTAGACAGTTTACGCCTGTTTGGACCCACGGTCGCAGGAGCAGCAGCCGTATGACCCATAGCATAACTGAGCAAAATATGGTACATTTAATCGCGCTATCACGGTGGTTTCGTTAATGCCGTTTTTTAATAGTTATTACACAAAAGCCCTTCGGTGTCGTCTTCCGCAATGACTGTCATTGTTTTAATTATAATTTTTTTTTAACTTGTAACTCCCAGGTGCTTTTCAGTGCTTCTTAATTTGAACGAAACGCAGGCGAAAAAGAGACGCCTCGGCTATTTTACCTGGAATCATCCAGAAGCTCCGAAAACTGCCAATAAACCGTCAGTCATAAACCAATAAGCCTTCGATAAACTCAGTTGTCAGTTGCGCTCGTCCTGTGTCCTGCCTTGCGTTTGTCTTTCGCGCAACCTTTCCATGTCTGAACTATTACACCATTAACCGACAGTATGTCTACCCAAGGGATGATGAACTTCGCACCTTTTGTATGCGAGGTGGAAGAGAGAGAGATAGAGAGAGAGAGACGTGACAACTGTGTCAACCGCCCTAATCGCCACCACCATGCAGCATTTGTTGTGTCGCTTCGTGCACCGTACAATCCTGTTGCAACGTGATTGTGCTGATTGTTCTGTGGCGCCATGGCGCCCTTGAAGAAATGACATATCGCGCCTACACTCAAACTTATACAAGCATCATTCGTCATGCAGGTACGCCAAGTTCGACGCGCATTTCAGCATTACAAAACACAAAACTTGGGCCTCAGTCTCTCGGGGTTCTGTTCCCTCTTCCACAATTTGTCGTGCCGGTCACAGTGATGGTATGTCTGAAGTTCGGGGTTCTACTGGGGTTGCGTAACTGGATGCAAAAAGGGCGCGAATACCGTATCTGAAGACTTGAAGTGCACGGAGGCAGGCGCTGACCGGCCACACGACGCGGTGGAATGCCGTACGCGTTTGACGCCACTCTTCACAGCATGGCAAACGCGCGGAACACACCGCTCTCGTGCATGGGGCCGGCAGGCTCCAGCCTCCTTCAAGGCAGCGCTGTTTTTCGCTCAGTTATACTGACTTCCACACGCTGAGTGAAAAGGGAGTAGGTATTTAACCAACAAAACCATTCTGGCCAGCCGCATTATCTTATACCCCGAACCACCACCAAATATTCACCGAGGTCAAGGAGTTGTGTACGAACTTCAGACACAGTAGAGTCGCCGGCTGGTAACGAAGTGCAGGATGCAATACGAGAGTAATGTCGCATAAATCGACAGGATTTCGCCAATCCCGAATAGCTTTGACAAAAGCGTACAGATGGGTGCGTTTAGGGCCCTCAAAGTAATTAAGATGGCAAGATCGACGAGTTTGTGCCGGCTCATAGCTAAAGGGCACCAAAAAGACAAACGCAGCCGCAAGTTGCCAGGGTGAATCTTGGAAAAATCAGCGCAACAAAGGGACGTGTACAAATGCAGATGACGCAGACGAGCGCTGCATCCAAGATGGATCCTCTCCAACTCGTCCAGCTCAGCATAATCGTTTCAGGGTGAATACTGACTACAAACTGGGACGTTGAAGAAAACGCTGTGTGAAATGCATGCCCACTAAATGTCTTTGCAATGATCACGGCGCTTGTGCGGAAGCTCTGGACAAAAAGGCGCCCACCAAACCAATGTAACAGTAATTAATAAGTGTATTTCACAGGCCGAAGCTATGGATACTGCGTACTATGAGGAACGACGTAGTGGAGGGCTCGAGCTTTAATTTTGACCTCCTGGTGTAGCGAAATATCAAAGCATGGAGTTTTTGTGCACTTCCTTCGCCGAAATACGCGAACAAAGCATCCGGAATCGAACGCGCGAACTCGTTCTCTCATAGCGAACCTGCGTGTGTAGCACACGCTGTGAACAGTGCTCACTGCCTGGTGGGCTTGCTCGCAACAGAGTGCCGGCGCGCGGTGACTAGGAATCCTGTTGTGCTGACACAATTCTTTGCTTTCTTTTTCTGCGGTGCTTATCACGCTTTTTCGCCGCTTTTTTTTTTTTGCGCATTACTCCGGCTCCACAGCTGCTCAGGCCTTGGGCAGCCAAAGATGTTGCAGAAAAAAAAAGCTTATTATTATTCCGAATTTGCAACAAACAGTCCAACGTTTCGAATTTCGACGCTTCCGAATCGCGTCTACGCATTCGCAGGCAGGATATTGAAATGTCACGCGGGGCGCGTCTTCACAGCAGCCACCGATCACTTGGCCGCCGCCGTTTTTTTCCCGGCGGCCCCGAGGCAGCGCGGATTTCCCTTTCCCGCACCCCGAGTGGCAGCGCCGCGGAGATACGCGTCCGTACGAGTCCGAACGTGTGCGCGGCAACGCGAGCGAACGCCGGGGCGCAGTGGACAGAGGGGGGCGTGGGCGAGGTCGCGAACAAAGCGAGCGCGCTCTGCTCGCTTTGCTGTCGTGCACGCATAAAGCTGTAAGGAGCGTGGCTGGTGTGCCTGCTGGATATCTTGGGCATTCGGCACGTGAATGCGCGCCTCGAGGGAATGTCACGCCTCTCGCGCGGAAGACCGTCTCGCCTTCGACCGAGGCCGGAGATACGGTGCAGGAAGGAAGCCGAGTACGGCATTGGAGATACGGATCCTGTCCTCTGAATGATGAGTGGGCGCCCGACAAACTCGTGCAAACAGGAAAAGAAACAAAAATAAGGCGGGAGGAGAGACAGGAACAAGGTAAGGGGCTTCAGCAGCAAGCGGAACAGGCGTGTCACACTCTTGAAGAAAGGCAAATGCCACACGGCGGGAAGCCATGAACAATCGCAGACTTAATTGGCAACCGTAAGAAGGCCGCAGCCCCGCAAGCGTACACTAATCGAGAATGAATTATCCGAGACAAACCGTAGCGCAGCACCGCGGTCGGCTCCAGTGAAGGAAGTTCAACTTTGTTCCCGGCCGAATCTGCCATGCGGAAAGCGCCTTATTAAATGAATAAGATTATCGTTATTGGCATGGAGGGGAGAGCATCGTATGTTTTCTTTAATGGACTCGACGATATATCCGAAGAATTTGACCGACACCCGGTCCTTCTCGACACACTTTGTAGTCACACAGGCTTCATATTACCACGTCTCTACGGCCCTTGCTTGAGATAGTGACGCGACTAATAGAAACTTTAGACTAACACCAGCCGGACGCATGTCGATGCCCTGATACGACTTGTGTCAAAAGTGCACCCAGGCTTGCAGGCAGGTTGCTGCTTAAATAGCACGTCTAGAGTTGACCCACCTTTGCTGCTCAACTAGCGGTTATTTATCAACGGCAGGAAGTAGCAGTTGTCCCGTCGCAACTCCATACTCCACTCAACCCTGATATCGCACTTTGAGTAAGGTGTATAAAGCATACTTTTAAGTTGGTCTTGCGAGTGCTTACAGGCAGGAACTTTGGGTAATCTAAAGAAAACGTCCTCGTATTGCATTAGACATTGCTTTTACTGTATTTATAAGAGCACGTGTAACTACTGCTAGTTTAGAGATGGGCATACAAATATGCAAACCAAGATCACAATTAAGGGTGCGCGCGTGAAAATGCGCACATGTGAGAAAGCCTAATCGTGTATGCTGAAGTGACAGAGATGCAAAGGTAAACGTGGCTGTTCGTACCAGCTCTTGACGAGTGTTAAGTAACGAAAAGTTTAATGTTACTGGGTATTAAAAAGTACGCATCGCCTAGTCGATCGCAGTTTAATGCAAATGTGTAGGAGTACTGCAGTTCCGAGGCCACGAATGCTTGAATAAGAAATTTTGCAATGGCAGCAACTTTTCGTGTTCCCAATTCCTTTCTTTTTTTCTACAGGAATTAAAAAAGCAAGTCATATAGCGTTCAAAGCTTGAAAATTTTACTAATCTGCAATCTGATGAGCACTGCAGCATGTAGCGCTTCTTTAACGGCTGTCCACGGCACCCACCACTGAGCGGATATTTAAGTGTCAGCAGCTGATTGTTCGACATTCTCTCTTCTTCCCACTACTCTTTCAAATGTACCTCAACTTTTTTTTTGTTTAATAATTCTCTCGCGAGTTCAAAATCCCCCCCCCCCCCCCTTTGTTATTAGTCCACCCACAACAAGGCTGACTCACATATATAGGCAGTTCAAAGCGAAATGGTTATTTGCGCGGGCTTGTCCGCGCAAATAACTTATTTCCGAACCATTACATTTTGATATTTTTCTTTCGGTGTTCAAAAGTGCGCAGTGCTTCCAGCTGATTTCATTCACATCCACTGCCACTATGTAGCAGGGACTTTCAAGTTTTGTTTATTTAGCTTTTGTTCACGAACAACGAGTAAGCGAAGGAACAGGCGGTGGAGACACTGTCGCTATTACAGTGAGTTGCCGTGCCTCTGTCTACACGACAGAAAATTTTCTCATGCTGTCTCTTCACGAGAACTGAATGCAGGGAACTGTAATGAAAACCTAGACTTCACCGCGATAGTTCGAGTCTGCAAATCACTTGCACTCGATAGATACCGCACTCAGAGGGCGGTGCCGGCGCCGGAGAACGGCCCTACAACGTATATTTTTTTCTAATTTTAAGAGAAATGTTAGAGGATGAACAGTTGTTTCATGAAGTTGTGAGGAGGAAGCTAAAGACTTGGAATCACTTTAGCTGGATTTTGTTGCAAGACGTTACGCTGCGGAGACGGATTGGGCAACGCTTGCCCAAGAGCGGAAACGGGAGCCGGTTTTGATGTTTGTTGGACAAATAAGCGCTGCGCGTTCAAAGCCACCAAGTGAGATAAACTAGGAGGCGCTAGAAAGCGCATTACTTCTTCGCCGTTACAACATCCACCCTACTTTTATGTGCACAAGCCTTAATACTTTTTCACGACGCGAAGAGTACTGCCTCCCCATGCCGTTGAATATCTTAAAGCCGAACTGGGGCTTCGTTTTCGCAAAACAGAACAAAGAAGAAGGAGCACAGCTTCAGAAAAAAAAGAAGAAAGAGCTGTAACGGATTGTGGAAAGAGCTTTTGACAGAATGCTATTTTCTTTGGACTTGAAGTAAACAGGCAAAGTTGATAGTAACGCGCACATGTGCACGTTAGATTAGTACTTCATTCTTTTTTAATTGTTTTTATAAATCGTCGGCAAGAGGTTTGGCACAGTCGTTACTGCAGTCTGTATCATCTCGAACACTGCCAGGAGCCTTAGCTGTTAACAAAAGAGAGAAAAAAAAATACTGATTCGTTAAATATCCATCCGCTTCACACGTTTCGATGACAGCGTTTTTGCCTCAAGAATGCTACTGTTGATATTGCACCTTCGTTCAGAAAATACACTGTAGCACAGGAGTATTTCCATGCATTCCATGATGGAAGATCTGCGGGGAAATTTCGATAGAAAGCCGTATACGCCAAATGGAAAGCTGTTTCGCGCGTGCGTGCGTATGTGCTCGTGCGTGTAGCGGGGTCATGGTCACATAGGTCCGAGTATAGCTCTCAACGGCTACAACGGCGGGTAGTCTCATGGAATTCCACCAGTTTTTGTCCTCAGAGGCACCTCACATAATATGCAACAGTGAACGGTGATAATTCCCCATGGCGTCGAAGGAAACAGCGGGGATACTGCCACGGAAAGCAAAGTGCGTGAAGTGTGGGAAGCGATAACGCGAATTACACTGGAATATACGTATATGCAGTGCATCCTCGTTTGTTGGTTCTGCACCCGAGTCACACTTGCAAGCGATCCGTGCCGCATTTTAGAAGTGCAAATACGTGGTCGCAATCGATCCTTCATGCCCACAGCGCAGCGCATAAATTTATGCATCGCTGGCTCGTATACACACATACGCAGCGGCGGCGAGGGGTGTATGGAAATCCGCGGCGACGTCTCCTTTCAAGCTGGTGTCGCCGCCCCGACTATCCGTTCAGCAGGCGCGCGCGACCAGGGCGCATGGCCTGGTGCTTTATAGAAATGTGCTGGACGCAGAACGGGCCAAGCGGCCGGGCTCGCGGGATGCGCCCCCTCCTGACAGAGATTGATCTTCCGCCGGATAAGTGCCCCGTCCGCTCTGTTTTTCCTTTTCTCCGTGTGTTTATACGTGCGCGCTTCTGTATTTTCGTTTTGCTCGCGCGCGCAGAATCGAAAGAAACCATTTTTCTAGCTCGGGCCCACACCAGCCGCATCAATTAGTGCAAAATGTTTAACGTGTATGCAGCGACCCGAGCGAGCCAGTGGTCGGCTGCAGCGGCAAACAGAACGGCGCATTCGGAGGCCACTTTCCAAACAGCAGGCCGGGGTTCCCCAAAAGTGGCACCCCAAGCCTCTTCCTTCGGTGGGTGGGATTAGGAGGAGCCAAAGAGCAGCGCTTCGCCGCCGCGGCGACCCCTCGCCGAGATAGCGCGCGCATCATCGCCCAAAGCGAGCCTCGCACGACGACGCCCGCGGGGGAAGAAAGTCCCGCTCGCCCTCCTCGCACGCACGTGTCTGGACGAGGAGGAGGAAGCGCGTGGAGAGGGCGCGCTCTCTCGCTCGCGCAGTCGTGCGCTCGCTCTCGCTTTGTGATGCAACACAATGGTGTCATCTGTCGACAGGGGAGCTGCGAGAGCACGGCGCTAGCGGACTCGAGCAGCCGCAGCAGTCAAGTCGCCTGAAGCCGCGGGCCCGAGTTCGACGCCGGCCCACGAGCGCCACTGCCGGAGCGCGCCCAGCCCGCCGCCGCTGTTGCCATGTGCCGCCGCGAGCCCTGCTCCTTCGCCAGGTGAGGCCCCCGCCCTTGCGCGCGCCCCCGGGCGACTTCTTCCTTGAGCGGCGGCTGCTGCTGCGCCGCGGCGTCCAATTATCCGGGCCGGCGCCCGGGCGGTTGCTGACGCGGAGGCTAGCGTGCGCGTCGCAAACGCGCCAGCGTCCTGGGCGCACGCTTTCGGGCACGTGTGGGCCTGTTTGCAACGCTGCCGCTTGCACTGCGCGCCCTTTGCGGCTGCAGGTGTAATGCATGCTCTCTGCCCGGGCGTCGGGCGCTGTTGCCATGCTTGTCACTGTGCTGTCATTTCGTTTTAGCCTGCACTGGCGGCCGCGTCGTGCATGCACTGCGGCTAGCGTTGCTGCGCTCATTTTTCGGTGTTCATTGCACGGACTGTCAGTTCAATGAACTTCAAGTTCAACGTTCAGAGAACTTAGAGGTTGCCTTACTACCTGTTGGGTGTTGCACCAATCGCTGATCACTATCGTGAAGTGACGAAGAAGCGGGAGGCTGACATCGCTTGAGTTTCAACGCTGCATAATTGAAGCCTGTGGCGTACTGTCCAAAGCAGTGCCGTAATAATATATGCCACTTATGCAAACACCTGTCGCAGCACTGTTGTCTTCGGTCAACAACATGCATGCTTTCGTTTTCAGATCACGCGATGTAAGAAGACACCAACATCAACGCCATGGAGTCTGTATGGTTTGAAGCCATAGTCTATTTTTATTTGTGGTGACAAGCATCCAAGTTGAAGCCGCGGAATATAGCACGAGCGCGCTCTATCCTGATTGTTGATATATTGTCGCAGCGACATCGTTAAAGACGCTCAATTTCTCCTCAGCAAGCTACGCTCGAGTATTCTGGGCTGGGGAGGAAGCGCGACTATTGCTCACGTTACACGCGAGCATCTTTTCTTTTGGGGGTTTCATGCGTGGAAGGTTTGGAGGCACAATGCGGCTGCATCGGGTGGCAGCGAACGAGAGACTGATGATATCTTGTCATTCGCCTAGCAACAGTCCCCTGGTGTCTTGTCGCAAACGAATAAGAAATCAGTACCCCAGCTGAATATTCTATGACGCGTCGGTGACAGTTAGGGACGATACGTGGTTCTCTAGTGCTCCGTGTCGCCCGTTTAATACTGGATGATGCTAATCTGCTACTGCGGGCACAAAAATAAGCTTGGTGGTCATTTGTACGACGGTGCGTGCAGTGATTTTCGCCGCTCATAAGCAGCTGTCGTGATGTTCTGTACGTCGTTAGCACGACTACATCTGTTCACCAGCTCGCGACGATAGCATGTTTACGGCTTGTCTCCACCGGCAGATGAGGATCTTCGTTGTGGACAGCGACATACATTACATAAATGGCTGGTTGCGTGAGCCTGATAGCGGTTGGTTGCCTTGCGTAGAAAGGTCATTTGCATCGGAGGGAAAGAGATGGTGAAACACATTAAAACAATCGCGCGTCGGAGAGCGAGGTAGAGAAATAACGAAAAAGCAATGACGTTCGGTTGACAGGTGTACAGTCAGATTGGCGATTACACGAGAGGTCTATTTGCTCAGCGTTAAATACACGAAACGACTGCGTCCACGAGAACAGCCTTATGACACCCTCACTCTGCCGAAACGTCGTGTAACGTGGGTGCGCAATTCTGCATTTCGTGTCTTGAGCATAGCATGCCGCTTATACATGGGCGTCCGGAGGGGGGGGCAAGGGGGGGCGGCTGCACCCCCCTGGAAAATCACTCACTCGAACCGTGAGTGATGGCCGCACGCCAGGGGCGGTGGTGCGCTCAGTCAAAAGGGTAAAAGCAGCCCCGCATGGTCACATCTGCGAAATGCCGCGTCCGGGCGTGCGTCGTTCCGCCGTTTTCAAACCACGCCATCGTTAGCTCTACTGAAGGGCGACCTGTTCCAGACATACAGCGGCACCGGCGAGGATGTGTTTCGAGCCGCCTTGAGATGGGTGTCTGTTTCTTTGATCTCTAGAGAGATAGCGACACGGAGGCAGACAGTGCACGGGGCATCTTGTTTTCGCCTATCGTTACGCCGGTCACCGATGAATTCTTAAGGAGGGAAGGTAAAATCAGCCGTGTCCACCCCCGCTTTGTCGGGCTGCTCAGGGGCAAGCGGGCGATGAGTTGGCGCCGCCGCCGCTCGCTGTCTCCTCCGATCCACGGGTAGCGCAGTTCGGTAGAAGCGCCGCTTTCAGAATCTCCGGCAAAGGGGATTAGCTGCTTTTGTTCACGGCGACGCAGTCTCCCGAGGCGCCCCCACACCAGCGTTCTTTGCGTCTTCTGCGAAAACCAGCGCCTTTGGTCAACGCAGCCCGATGGCGCCTGCCTGGCTCGCCTGTCACCTCTGGCTGGGCCTCAAATCACAACAGCGCCCATGTACTGTGCGTGTCAGTGCATGGTAAAAAGACCCAGGTGGTCGACATTACCCGGAACTCTGTACTACTCCATCCCTCATAGCCTGAGTCGTTTTGGGGCTCTGAACCCCATAAAAACACAAAAACAAATTTTCCGACTGGAGTGGCGAGTGTCCCTTCCCCTCGGAAGTTGCGCGGCGTTCCTTTCACCCCCAAAGTGCGCATTCGTGGATACTGCGGCAAGTAAGCCCTTGCACGTTTGCGCGCCTCTGTGTTTGTGCTTGGGTGTTTTTAATGGCCGGTTGTCAGCGAAGCTGAGAACAACCAAGACAGCGGACGAGAAAACGACGAGCGGAGAGCAGTGTGTGTGCGGTTGCTCGACTGTGCGGATGCGCAAGCAATATGGAGCGAGGTGTATGAAGCTGCGAGCGTGCATTTATCTTGTAAATAAGTTTTCGTTGTATATATAGTCATCTTTTGTTTTCAACGTACGCGTTCAACAGTTTTTCCAATCAATGTGTATGATGAGTGTGCACCGAGAGCGTGTAATGAAGCTGCAGAAGTGAATTTATCACACGTGTAATTACGCAATTCGCCCAGAAAAATCCGAGGCGCCTACAGTTGCTGTTCAAGGAAGACTGACTGAGTGACTGTAGTTGCGTGTTTGTGAACATATTGTGCTGTGTGCTGGTCATCAATCCGGGTGAGTCGAGAACCCGTATGCAGCAAGACTGAGCACTCTTCTCCACGAAGTGATATAGCATCTTTTTGCATTTTTATTAATTTTAGTTGTTTCTTCGTTGATAAACTCCAATGTACCTCTCCTAGCCGCGCTTTAATTTGCTGTTTGTAATTTTTCTTTCATGTGTGCATTTTGTTTAATTTTTATTTATATATAAATAAATAAATTTACTCCGCAAATAGCGCCTTTCTGCTACGAACATACCCCCCCCCCCCCCCCCCCCCCCCGGGGCACCAACGGGCCCCCCCCCTGCAAAAAATTCTGCGGACGCCCTTGCGCTTATACTGCAGCATGGGCACTTTTGCCCTCTAGATTGTGGACGATAATGCATGCGTTGCTGTATATTTCATGTTCTGGTAAGAAAACTGTGCGTGCTTGTGTGTGTGTTGGTTGGCACACCTGTGATGAGTGTGGAGTGTTGCACGGTTTTCTGGCTGCATATTCAGAGTAACTGTGCTAGTTATTCAGGCGTTGCTATCCTTGTTTTTTCTTCTCTACGCCAGTCATGCTTTGCTACTGGTTTTCCCTCTTTGCACTTGGCTCTATAATCTCGGATACATCTCAAGAGCGAAGCGGCAAATGCCCGTCAGGTGAGGCTTCTAGCCAATGGCGTTGACCGATTCTCATGATATCATGGTGAATCCCCTTGGATATGCTATAGCGTGACATCCCAAAGGATGACAGAAGAGGATTTACCACGGCTTAAGTGGATTAGCCACTGCGTCATGAAAGTCGGCTGACGCTATCGGCTGGAGGGCTTCCTTTGAGGAGAAACTTCCGCTTCGTTCTTGAGTTGTATTCGACTATAGTTTCCGTGTGGGAAAGTGCCGGCTGCCGTTATATTTGCCCATTAAACATCCGTGTCACGAGTCTTTTGGAGCGTCAAGCGTGTCCGCGTGTATATACCAAACCTGACAGGACTTCAGCGGATGCCTGTGCGGTGACTTTTTGCGTTCTTGCTGCCAATCGGCAGTTAAATTCACCGCGGCAAGCTTCCGTGCTTAGAATATCTTATATGTGTTTTCCTTACGTAGGTACACCTTGCACGCTCATTTTTCGGATGCAACGCTACAGAAATTAAAGATGGAAAGATGAGATTATGAAATCTGCTGTGACATTAGGGTGGCCGCGACTAGCGCAGGTCAGGGATCCTGGAGGGCATTGGGAGGGGCCTTTATCGTACAGAGGTCGTAATACTGATGATGATGGGGTGGTGATGTACAGAGGTTTACAGGGCTGAATAGAGTGGCGTTCATGAGAAGGGGAACTGCACTGTTGTGATCTGCCATTCTCTTTTCACTTGTCTTATGCAATGAGTTCCTGGACGATCGTTAAGCTCACAAATTTTTACAAGCACTCTGGTGCAAAATTTTCGGAAGGAAAGCTGTGTAGATCTATTCGTAACCATTGGAAGAGTTTCACTCGTTCATTTACGCCAGTGGGCGATATGCAGGCCTCTGCTCGTACTCTCTTCTGGGCCGCCACTTGCGGGGCTTCATTAGGGAACTTTGGCTGCACGTCTGGTAGAAACGTTGCCGCATCTTGCCTTTCTTTAGAGGCGTTTGCGACGGGTGCGGTACAGATCGCCTGCCATGGGATGCTTACTGCGCAAAGGCGCTGGAAGTGTCTCATACGAGTGCGAAACGTAAGTGGGGTAGCCGTGTTTTTCAAGTGCTGCTGAAAGTTCGAATGGACTTATCTGATAGCTGTTGTGGACAGTTGGCGGAGTTGTTGTGGAGGGGAGATTTTGTGCTGCAAGAGCTTTTTTGATCCCTCGAAAGCTTGTCAAACGCCGCCTAAAGTACTGTCAAGGAGATGAGAACGTGCATCGAAACTTCTTGCGTGCCGAACTATGTACAATACGCGTTTGCCCGGGTGCGGCTGAGGAGCTTGTCCTGAGCATTTGAATGTGTTTCATTCGTATCAGCTTCGCCGTTTGTATCGTGCCAGTCTGCAGCAAAGGGTCATAGGGATGGTTTTGTGCCGACCGGATTCCCCGCTCTGCATGAGCAGTGAATGTGTAGAATAAGTCAGAATAAGGTTATTCAAGGATCGTCCTGCTGTTTCCAGTTTGGTATAAGCTACTGAGTTGCGATGGAGGGGAAATGCAAAAACAAGTACGTAATGTGCGGTGTAAGTGCATCGTCCAGAACTCCAGGTGTCCGAAATTGATCCGGAGCTCTCCACTGCGGCGATTTAACTCCTTTCACCACCTTCTGCATCCCTTTCCTCACGGTGCGGTTAGAGCGCCCACATTCAGGATAGCTGTTATTGTGCCCCCCTCCCCTCCGCGTGCAATATGTCCTGCAGCAGGGACAGGAACGCCGTGAAACGGGCAAGAAGGACAGTGGAAAGGGATGTCACAGCATCGGTCAGTGGGAGCGGATACGATCGTGGATGGGGTCATTGAGGAGAACGCCCCAGAAATTAGGGACTTTTAGAATGGGGAAGCACATATCGATTAGGGGAACAGCGGCAGCCAGTGCGCATGAGCAGAACCCCCGGGTTTTCCTCCTACGCACGCGGTTTGATCCCCTTCTTCTAAAAATTTCTATTAAACCGTGGTTTCAAATGTTGGCAGATAATCTAATTTTCATATCATTTGTCTCAGAATGTATACATAGTTGGCTTTCGGTTTCTTCAAAGACCACCTCGTGCAGCCGCATTTTTTGAGGCCGAGCTTCACTGCCTGTCTTCCGGAATCGTGAAATTAACCAGTCATAATCCGAATTCGGACTCGGAGCCCGCCGTCCAGAAATTTAACATTGGTCAGCCGGCGCAGGTCACGGCCGCGGGGGCTGCTTTTCAGATGATGGCCTCCGTAAGTCTGTCGTGGCCACGTTGCACGAACGGCGCTTAAAATTAAACCTGCTCTTGAATGAGAATTTCAAGGCACAAAACGGATATCTAAAAAAAAAAAAAAACGGACGTTTTTTCGTTTTTTTTTTTTCGCTCCACTGCCCTGCAGTGATGGCAAAATACGATGCCTCTCAAAGGTTACGGTCTGAATTAGCTTGGTAAGGAAGTTGTCCAAGTATACTAGCACTAGACTGACATGTCGTGAGGCCAGGTTACGCAACCCCCACTCAGCGCAATTTGCACGCGCGATAAGGAAACGCCGCGCGACGGCGAGTGGCGGGTCTCGGCCAGGTGCGATGGGGGAACCTGTTGGATCAGTCCACGCGTGGCGGCGAGCCCGTGGCCGAGGGGCGGCTGTCGAGCGGGCACACGCCGCCACCGTTATCGCGACCCCGCCGGGCTGCTACTGCGTGTGGTGGTGTCGATGCACCTTGCATTGTGTGCGCGCCACCCCCCTGGCGATGTGGTCGAGGGGGGCGCCGCGCGGGGGCCCAACGGACGGCCAGTGACTCGGCGCCGCCGAGAGGTGACTGCGGCGATTACGCGGCCCGCAGACCTCCCCTTTCGGTTCACGGGGGCTCCACCGCGAGAGGCCCGACCGCTGTGCCCCGGCGGCGCTTCTCGAGGAAACGCGTTGCGTAATGGACGGCCGCCTCTTCGATGCGGGGGCAACAACTATCAGGTCGTCGCCGCCGCCGCTTTACTGCCGCTAATGGCGCGCGCGCCCTTCGCTGCTGCCGACTCTCGCGGACGACGCGTGTTTATTCTGCCGCTTGGCGCGGGGCGATCGCCTCCACCGCCGATGATGACTTGCCAAGAAAGGAAGAGGCGCACGGTATAACACTTTGCGACTCGCTGCAGCATTACCGCCCGCTCAGCTCTGGTCATCGTGCGGCAAACTGCGTTTCGGCGCTTAGTAACATCGCTAAGAGTACTTTGCTGCCCTTGCGCACATATAAAAGCGCGTCCGTCAGCACCATACCCGGGTTGGGAGGCTGCTTCCACTGTCGACACTATTTGTCTGCGAGTGCACGCGGAGCCAAATGCGGCTGCGCGGTTTTTCGAGGAAAAATGCGAGTTTTATGAGCACCTGGAAGCGTCGAGGCAGTATTGTGCGCACGTAACAGATGGGACTTCCTAGTCGCGTTTGTGTATTGCAGTGATACTGTATCCCTTTGGCGCAGACGTTTAGATTCTCTCTAAATTCGTCTAAACGGATTTTTCCTGCCCCAACAATGGTTTTCTAACAACTGCTTGAATGTAACAACGCGCGCTCTGCACACCCCTCACCCACTAAGAGAGAGAGCGGATAACAAACACCTATATGGTTCATTCTGATAATGATAAAACGACTGCGGGGAACATTGGTGGTTATTGGCTGCCTTTCTTGCGCCAAACTCTCTTGCTTTTATTGCTTTTGTGTCCAATATTTTGTGTTCGTGGCCCGAAGATTCATGCAGTAAGCAGCTGTTTCGGGGAAGGGCAGGTAACTATGCCATGATGATTATGAAGGCTTTTTTATGGCGCAAGGGCAGCTGTAGCTATAGAGCGAGCTCGATGGCGCAAGGTCTATACGAGGTGGGGTCAAAGACCCATTTTCCAAGAATTTCACCCAAGATAAGGCGAGCACCAGGCCACCTGGGGAAAGCTTGTACTATACCTGTTGTCCGCCCGGCGTCACATCGAACCCCACATCTCCCGCATGCGAGGCTTATATGCTCTAACACTAGGCCACCACTACTGTAGTGCTAACAAAACTATAGGGAAATTCTTTAAAACAGCGCAGAAGACAGGGACACAGATAGAAAAGACACACACAGCGCATAGGGAAATACTTGTGATCTAGCATCTCATAGCACGCTACGTACTTTGGAGTAAACGGTAATAAAAGCTTGAGCTTACTGAACATTTTGTCGGCACCCGACTGAAATTACGTCGTCGTTTCTTGTTGGCCGGTATCCCGCCGATTTCATCTCGTCGCTTGTTTTTGCTTACTTCTCAAAAAATTCCCGCGTGGGCGATTGGCGCGCAAGAATTTGCCCGTGTGCGTGCCGCGCGCACATTTCGTTTAAGCATGGAATGTAGCAGACTTGTGTGTATATATATATATATATATATATATATATATATATATATATATATATATATATATATATATATATATATATATATATATATATATATATATATATATATATATGTAATATAAGTCCGCCGCTTACGAACGTGGGTGGCGCTGATGAACACTCTCAAGGTTAGGTCACTTGTAAACATAAATACCCCCCGAAAGCAGAAGATTTGACAGCCGTCGCCGTAGCTCAGAGGTAGAGCACCGGACGCGTAATTCGGAGGTCGTGGGTTTGGTTCCCACCGGCGGCATGTGGTTGTTTTTTCTTCTGCTTTTCTAATCAATTAGCCTTAAGCGATAACATATTCAGTAATATTCTAAATTGATCAACACCACAAAATAAATAAATTAATTAAAAATCCCCTGTGTCCCTTGGTTTCTGTGGCTGTTGGCTTCTGTCATATTTATACCGAGCCCCTCAGTCCCCTTCCCTTGTTTGCTTATATATATATATATATATATATATATATATATATATATATATATATATATATATATATATATATATATATATATATGGGGGGTTACGGGGTTTAACGTCCCAAAGCGACTGAGGCTATGAGAGACGCCGTAGGGAAGGGCTCCGGAAATTTCGACCACCCGGGGTTCTTTAAAGTGCACCGACATCGCACAGTACACGGGCCTCTAGAATTTCGCCTCCATCGAAATTCGACCGCCGCGGCCGAGATCGAACCCGCGTCTTTCAGGTCAGCAGCCGAGTAATATGTTTCCGTCTGAATGTGCAACCTCGGTGCGTAACAAAACAGTTTCGTTTACTTTACCGCGCATTTGTTATTGCAGCTGTCTCCGTCTGACTTTCCACTGTCCTGATTATCACACCCACAAATGGGCTCATCCATTCAGTGCCTGTATGAGATCTCATTCCGCCAATGAAGTGTGGCCCTCAACAAGATCATGCCAACATAACGTCACGTGCATAATGCGCGCGCACGTTGCTGCTGCGCTTCTGCTCGGCGTTTGCACGTGACAGCATCTGCACAGGAGTCTCGCGGGAACCCGAGACGATTATTTGCGCGACATGAGCGAATTGGCGCTCTCGGCGTAGTTCAGCTGGCTGGCTGTCCGCCCCACGATGCGCATGGAGCATGGAGCGCTTCTAACGCGGACCGACTCTGAGTCACCGGTGGCCTCTTCTTTCTTTTTTTTTCCCCCCGACAGCACGGCTCTGACGCACCGGGACCGCTCCTGGTCTAAAACTGGCAAGGACCTGCGGAAGATGGCGGATGCCTTCGAGACGTGCCGGGGGCCGACCGCCCAGGTGAGGACACCTGTCCGGCTTTCCCACAGCGAGTGACTGCGACCTCCCGTGCTGCTGCACTTATTGCAAAATGCTATGTATTCTTGACGACTGACCTGCTAGCATTAAAGTTGACATCTGCTCACATTCAGTGGGTTAACATGCTAGGGAGGCGTGCCGAGATTTATTTCTTTCCTAGCGGCTGTGCACCAATAATTTTCTTTAATGCCCCACCCCGACAGTGGGCATTGTTTTCAAGTAATGGCCATGGTGGAAACCCGGGAGTGGCTGCCCAGATCGCGCAACCTCTTTCAGTGGTATGTTCGCCTGGTGATGGGCTTGTTCGCAATTAGAGCTCTTCCTGCTCCGAGTGGTATGCTTGAGGAATTTTGATAGCTATAGCACGCTTCTTCCCTTCTCTATGCCGCAGGTTGTGTGAACCTAGCTTGCCGCTGGAAGGTGAATGTTACACTCGCTCAATATAAATCGGGCCTCCCACCTGCTTTCGTTGGAGGAACGAAGCGGGTAGGCACTATGTTGCCGCACTGTCATTCAGGAGTTTGCATAAGCGTATCTTAAGTCAACAAGGGGCATTATGCTGGGAAGGTAGTTATACCTTTGTAAAAATGTCATCTGACCTCGACTTCGTTAACGGGTGCAGGAGTGGTGTCGTTAAGTTAACGTCAGGGAGGCCCTTTGCCACTGGAACGGTTGAGCAGCTTCGGTTGGTGCCATTCGCTAGCAGGTCTGTGTGGAGTTGTTGCAGCGCTGGCCAAGCGCTGATGTCGTCCTCATCTATCTGCGCAGAGGCAGCGATTAAGGACGAGGTGGGCCGTGGTCCGCGCCTCGGACTGGCTCGTCGCGCGGTTCGTTCGACCGGACAGCGTTCGCCGAGGAATCCACTTCGCGAGGCACATCTTGAATAGGGTGTTCACGGCTGTCGCCGACTACTTGGCCAGATGAACCCTTTCCAGCGGGGCTGGATAGGTGTCGTGCATGTTTTGCGCCTTGAAAACGATCTCGAAAGTTGGCATTCTGTTCAATGAAGCATTAGCGAGCACCAAAGAAACGGCAAATTTGCAAGAGCTATAACGAGAGCACGGAATTCCTGCCGAGTGCTGGCAAGAAGACAATACTCCTCATGTTCATTTCCCTCCCGATTCTTGTCATCTGCGGCGCATCAGACGAACGCCACAAAACTTTTTAAGACGAACTTTTCGTGATTGTCAAAAGGCGAACGGTTTGACTGCAGAGTGGAGTCAAGCACTCATCTGCTCATATCTTATAGCACTGCCAAAGCGCATCTTGTATGAAAGCATTAGCATTATATCTTTACTAACGCAGATTGATGACATGTACCTACGTACTTGCCTAGAGTGGCTCGATCTCATGCGTATATTTACGAAGCCACGTGAGTAAAGGGCCGTCTCTCTATTTTTCTTTTTTATGATGCAACGCCTGCCCACTGCATTCTCACTGTGAACGGCCTAGCCCGTTGTGTATTAGTGGTGCCGGCTGGGGCATGTTTTTCATTCTTTGAAGGCTGCCTCAACGTGACGAACGTGAACGGCTTAAATAGTGTAAAAGTGACGAAATAAAATCATTTTTGTGGCCATAACTTTTTATGCATTTAGAGAGCAAGTGTAAAGCTTTAATGTGAACAATGGTGGAAGGTTCGCCGGAGGAACACATGCATTTAATTAACTTCCAAGAATGGGTGTACGCGTTGAAGGGACGCGTACCTTGAATATTCTATAGACCACCGGTGGCCGCATCTCACTTTAGCTCGGCTGTCAGCCCGCAAGCATGCAAACTTAGTTTCAAAGAAAAATGGCCGTAATTTTTCCTGTGCAAGTGCAAGGCTCGATACAGGTTGAGCCAGACCATTGCAATGTGCCAACGGTTCCCAGTGCAAAGCTAGGGTCACTATTTTGTATGATGCAGTCTGTGTCAAACTTTTTTACTAGCTAGCGGTACAATTCGGTGTGGTCGCAAAGCAAGCCTCAACCGCTGCAGTCGACGCGTGCAACAAGGGTTCATGTGAGTTGACCGAACCACACGCAGTGTGCATCGGAACGTTGAAAGGCGACTTCAGCGAAAGAAGGGGTTTTGTACCATTTTCTTAGTTTTGCTTCTGAGGACAAGCTTCCGCGCGTAGATCTCGAACAAGACAGGAGTGAGGCCAAGTAAGCTGTAGCATACCGGTAGCAGCAGTAGGGGAACAAATGCACCGGAACAGTAATTGTACAGATTGGTTTAACCAGTTAAGATATTGTTAAACGAGGCTAGTTTCCAGAACTGTACTAATGACAGACTATAGTATTCAGCCAAGCAGACGCGCCGCTCATTTTATTAAAAGAGATTCCACTTTACCGTTACGAACTTTTACAAGAACGTGAAGCTCATCGTACGAATTCTTTTCATCATTTTTCTTTAGTGTGTTTGGGTTCCGCCCTCTTGGCAACCAGGTAGCTGTGATATTTCTGTACGTTGCTAAGTAACACCAATTTTAGCAATAAACTGTGGTGCTTGGCATGTTCCGGGAATGAGCGGTGCGAGTCATCGCAAACCGCAATTATTCGTTTAGTTTGGAGCCGAGGATGCGAACAGCAGAGTTGTGCTGATTGGGCATATAATCTTTTGTGTAAAACGGCATAGCGGCACCTTTCTTGAGAGCGTAAAATGTTCGCATATCGCGTAATGCGACCCACATGGCTGAACCCAGTGGTGACGAAGTATATAGTGCAATTGAAAAACTACTCCGAGAGTGTTCCCTTTTGGCGATCTCACACGCTGAGCGCGTTCTTTTATACAGAGTGTTTCAAGATTGCTGTCAGGCCTCTCCGTAAATTTGTAACGAAGAGGACTGGGAACATCATTCTTAATCGTGCACGTTCTTTCTAAATTTTGCTCTCTCTCTCTTTTTTTGAAGAACAGGAAGATTTACATCGCAGTAAAATGTCCTCGCATTTTTACTTCTTTTCTTTCCAAGGAACAAGGCGTTTGCTTCCATATATCTTGAAACAGCCTGTATACAGATAAGTACACTGTCATTTTTAAATCACTGGTGTTCATTTTATTTTGACCCCGAGTTTTGAAAGCGTGAAGTATCATTGTATATACATATATTCCTATACTGTACATAGGCTCTTGTGTTTGGTGTTTACGCCTGCAGTGTGTTATTTTCTTTATGCATCCAACACACGCAGTTGCCTTTCTTTTTTTTGCCGTGTTCTATATTTTTTTGGTACACTTGTACAGATACAATATGCGTTTGCCGTGCACTACTTATGTTTCTTGATGTTGCGAAGAGTATTATGTGATGCGCGGTGTGATGTTGTACGGCTGCTCGATTGTATTTTTTTTTTTTCGCAGTTACCTGCAGCTTACAATTAAACAGCTTTTCATGAATACCCGACGTTTCGTCAGTTTTCTTGCCTTTTGTTTTCTGTTTGTCCTGGTGTCGCAGACTGCCCCGCAGGGCTACACGAGCAACCTCGGCGGTCCTTGACACAGCTGGTTCAACCCGACAGCGCCAGCTAAGCCTGTGTGCTCAGTCGTAAACGGACGCATTGTATGCCAGTGTCCCGGCGGTCTGCGGGACCCCGTTGGCCGAAACGCACTCGGGCGTCGCTTGGCAGGGAAGTTACGACGGCGGTGTGAACGTACAGCCTAACTGTGCCGGAACCAGGTGCGGCGCCTTTAAGGGCCAGTAAAAGTTTCGCCGTAATTACCATCTCTATTGTAGGTCACGAAGGTCATTGCACCGGCTGGCATGCTTTCACCTCCTTAATGGGCGGGCCGCGGTGCTAGCGCTGGGTCGGTCGCCATTGAAGGGGCAGGAAGCATCAAAGGAAAAGCTGGCAAAAGGACGGCGGCGCCGTGATGGGAAAAGAGGACATGATGAAAGAGGCCGATCCAAAATGATCTCCTCGAAATTAGCATCGCAGTGTGGGGAGCGCCGATATTATGTTACTGATACCCTCCAATAAAACTTTCTATGCGCCGGGGCAGAGAAAGGCGTAACGGGAAGGTGCGCTGGCCAGCGAGCGCCGTGTCGCCCGTGTGAAAGCGGCGGACACACCCGAACTGGGTCCATAAGGAAGCTTGGCGAAGGGGTTTGCCAGGTCCCCGCGCGCCCTTTAAATGTTGCGCAAGGAGCCGCTATTCAGGTGGCGCATTGAGCGCGTCATCGGCGCTGCCCTGCCGCTGCGCCCGGCGGGCTTGCGCAAGCGGGGAGGAGAGTGTACATCACTAATCCTGTCCGGCGTAGCCGGAAATAAGTGGACTGACGAGTTTCGCCCGGCAGACAGCGGCGAGGAGCTGGGAACGAGGGGGTGCGCCGAGGTCATCGCGACGACGCAATGCGCGGCAGGCGTCGGTCGCGTTGGGCAACTCAACCCCGCTGCTGGCTGCCGCCGAGGACGACGCGCCGGGTCCCGGTTGCTCGAAATGTTTACCTCGGTACAAGGGGCAAATTGCTACCAAACCGAGCGACGGACGTTGTTTTTTTTTTTTGGTTTCGCTTCGGTGGGAACGGCGGCCATCGCAGGGCTGCTGCCTCGCTTGGCTCACTCGCTTGTTTCAATAGAAAGGCGGTTCGAAAGGAGCCTGTACGCCTCTAGTGCAGACAGCTGGGCTTGTTGGTTGGTCTGGACAAGGATGAGACATGGTACCAGCGTTAATAGCGAAGACTAAAGGCAAGTTAGACACCATGAACGCTGGACTTCAACTAAAGTTTACTGATGATGCTTTACCGCCGCCAGGTGTGTGGGAGGGATCCAGAGTTGTAGTCCTCGTAAGTTAGTGTTGGTGACATATCTCATCATGTCTAGTTTGCGCGCTGTCTGGCGTGGCCTGCCATGTGGTGTAGCATGTATACTGCCTGCAGTCATGTTAAGTGTGCACCAGTACCGTTCACTCCAGAGGAGTCAATACTTGCGTCGTATTCAATGAAAATTGCATGCGCGAAAACTTGTCAGCCGGCCAGTTCTCGCTGTGCATAAGTGCAATAATAAAAAAAAAGTCGCAGTACGATTGCGATACTTGGTGATGCGTTATTACAGCGTAGTTGTTATGGGTGATTTCAGCAACTGAATGAAGAAGATAGCGTTAGGTGCCCATGCCACATAAAATCCGGCGTCGTTGTCCGTGAGCGAAAAATCCAGGAAAAACCTCCAGAGGAGCATCCTAGGTCACGTGACCTTCTGACGTCTTCATAACCTACCCACCGTGACAGGCGGCCAGTAATGTAGCCGGAAACTTTTTCGGGAGGGGCCCAAGGCAATTTTTCGCGCCGGGGAGGAGGGGTGGGCTGTCGGTGCATGCTCAAAGGGAAACTTTTAAAAGAGATGAGGGGGGGGGGGGGGAGCACTGGGTCCAGTCCCCCCCCCCCCCCCCGCCTCTTCAGTTAATTCACAACTGCATGGCCGCGAGACGTTGCTCGGGAAGAGCATCCTGGGTCACACGAACCCAACCGGTGGCAGCACCTGCCATCGCAGGGAAGTGGCGCATCGCTTAGTAACCGCTCCATCACTGTACGAGGAATGATATGAGGACTGCCAGGGGTCTAGCATGTGGAGTAGAGAGTGGCCAATTCTGCATATTCTGCGCCCGTTAACGCTATCCCGTCATACTCTTAAGGTGTCCCGTTCAGTTTTTGTTATTTATGTATTTTTAAGCTAATCGAAGTACTAAAACGGCTTTCGCAGCTGGATCTTGGCGGCGCAGCGATTATGTGCGGGTTGCGCGTTTACTATTATCGTATTCGTCATCTGAGTTATTTGAATTGTGCACTGTAATAACGCATTACCGAGTACTGTAATGCTCTTTCACCCATTTTTTAATCCCTTCACGGCAGTGCTCAGGTGTCCGCCCGCTGTATGGCTGCTACCGCGCCTTTCCTTATTAGCGCTTATATATAACTCTGTAGGGTAGCGGCTCACATACCTGGCCTGCACGCGGCAATATACGCCGACGACATCACCTTATGGACGACTGAAGGCTCCATAGGGGAAGCGCAAGACACTTTACATTTTACATCCACGCATACACCTCCGAATGTACGACGACCACATACCACTCGCTTTGGATGCAACCTTCACTACAACTCCTAGAAAAGCAAAACAAACAAGTCGCGGGCCTTATCCGCAGAGAGGCCACACGCAACCACGGCCTGTCGGAGAAGGAAACCCTTAATATGAGACGCCCTCATCACCAACCGCTTCACTTATCACCTTCCTTATCATTTTCTCACCAAAGCGCAACAAGGCTCTTATTAGAATGTTCTTATTAGAAAGGCGACCACCTTAGTGCCCCGCCTACTACAGTCCGTTAACACAAATCACTCGCAACGGGCACTTACAATACGGTCTCGGAACTGCTCAAGTCCAACGAGACAACCAGATACTTCGACTAACACGCATAGAAACCAGCCAACACCTCCTACGGCATCTTCGCCTGGCCCCCATCACCTGCTCATCTGCCCCCAGCTATAGATCAAATCATTCCACCTGGCATCCAGGGCCAACTGCGCATCAAACCTCTACCCAAAAATATGAACCCCTATCTACACAGGGGCAGACGCCAGGCCCGAGCTGAACATTACACTGAACACTACAGAGGCAGACCCGACATACGTAGACGCGGCTGAACACACCCTACCAGGCTATTATGCCGCTGTTGCCGCCTACGAGGATGGCACCATCGGGCCCGCAGCCACCCTCCACGCCAAAAACCCTACGGAGGTTGAGGGCGCGGCCATCGCCTTGGCGCTCATACACGCTACACAGGATCCTGACATCAAACCAAGCTGCGTACCGCCACTATCAGCAAAACATTATCACACCAACCAGCCGACGCATTCTTGCATCAGGACACACGCTTAGCAAAGAGATTACCCTCACGTGGGTTACTGGGCCTGCCTCAATCCCCGGTAATCAGTACGTTCATGCGCTGGCTCAAGAACTATCCCTCCGGGCCCCGGAAGATTGGACACCCAAACCCACGCAGGAAACCACGCGGGCTCTACTCACATACCACAAACATCACCACTCATTAGAAAAACAGACGCTTCACCCTCCCACCACCTCAACGTACACTAGATTCGAAATACAGTGCGGTCTGGCAGCAACTGCAGACAAACTGCTAATCTCACCTTACCCCCTTCATCGCTCCCACCCTACCTTGTCCCTCCCACTCCGCTCAACATGTGGGGCGGCCAAGGCCACCCTCATACACTACCTGTGGGAATGCCCCCGACCCATGGCAGTTCCCCCAATACCCGACCCAACCCCCTCCTCATGGGATGCCGCTCTGCGGGCTGCTCAACCAGCTGGCCAAACATGGCTAGTGGACAGAGTTCTCGCGAAGCCCAGGCCCGTGGACTCTTGGACAAGTAGGAACGCATCCTTGGAGACCTTTTGTTCTTTTCTTTAAATAAAGTTGTTCCTCCTCCTCTTTACATATAACGCACGTCCAAACGCGCACAAAGCGTACGAGAGGCATTTCCAAGCGTTTGGCGGCGTATTACGGTCGCGCGCCACACCCGACAACGAAGGTTGCACGATGTGCGAGGCACGGCCTGCGTGCACGGGATGGTCACGCGATAGCTGGGAAGAGCCACGCGTGGCCACGTGTTCACTGGTGAGGCGCCCCCCCCCCCCCCCCCCCCCCCCCATCAGAAAACGACAAACCTCGACGCACGTGCATGAAGTGGTTACGTGATCGGTGACACCACCACCGACGCCGCTCAACCCACAAACGATCAAGTGCCAGATGCGCTGTGAAAAGGAATAAAAATACGTGGCAAGCTTTAACAAGGGCGCTGAAGAACGGTTCTCCTTACTTGTTTCCAGTAGCCACAGACTGATGTAATTTAGCTCGAAAGTAGACTCGCATAATAATGCGCGACTGACGACGAAACTGTAGTTTCAAGTGTCAACAGTTACCACGAAATTTTATTTATTTGAGTACATACAAATCGCCCCACTGGACATTAGTACTAGTGGGCATTAGTATGCAAAGTGAAAGGCAAAAGCACTGTGAACAGGTGTAAATTCATTCAAAAGACCCAACAACAATGCAGCTAAAAACAGTAACAAACACTTTAGAAATGCTGTACAAGTCATGAAAAGGTCAAAATATATATAAAGCGAAATAGTAGCATGCAGAAACTCTCTGTGGTTAGGAGAGCAGTCAATAGCTTATGGTGCAAGGTACAATGATGCATAGGTAAGTCCCCGTAAATGTGTTAAGAGCGTCTGGAAAGCTGTTGTCATCTAATGAAACTACTGCTTTTGGCAGTCGTTTCCACTCGCTTATTGTGCGCGGTAAAAAAGCTGATTTAAATACAGATGTCCGACAGGCAATATCGCGCGTTTTACGGCTATGGTCTCTTCTACGGGAAATGTATGTGGGAGGTGCAAGGTGAGCGTCACGGTCAATGCCAATTTTTTTGCTCATAATGTCGTTTAAAAAGACTAATCTAAGAAGGTACGACGAAGCTGTAGTGAATCCCATTCTAAATGCTTTTTTAACGCGCTGTCACTGCTGTGACGATCATAAGTGTTTAAAATGCAACATGCTGCACGATTCTGTATCGCTTCTAGTCTCTCGATAAAGATTTTAGTAGCGGGATCCCATATTACCGTTGCGTATTCTAAAATTGAGCGCACGTTTGAGATATACAGAATTTTTTTGACGTCACTTGGTACATTACGAAAATTTCTTTTAATGAAGTTAAGTACGCGACCAGCCTTCATTGCTATATAATCGACATGCTTGTTCCTGGTTAAATTATGGGAAAAATAAATGCCTAGGTACTTAACATCCTGATATGCGGCTATTTGATGAGTATTTAAAAAGTAACTATTCGAGGTGTTTATCTATTTTCGCCTAAAACGAATATGGCAGCATTTTTTAGGATTTAGAGTCATATTCCGTTTACAGCACCACGCTATGATCCGGTTAAGGTCTGCTTGTAGAGTGTCGCATCTTCTTCATTTTCTATATTGCGACATAGTTCGCAATCATCTGCATATAGTCTAATTTTAGAAGTTATACCCAAACCGATATCATTTATAAAAATTAAGAAAAGAAGTGGTCCTAGCACGGACTCCTGCGGTACGCCAGATGAAACCGTATACAGTGTGACTCTACGCCGTTGATGACGAGTTTTTGACTGTGGTCGTGAAGGTAGTCCTTTTACCCAGTTTAAGATGTTGTTTGGCAAACCTAGGCAAGAAAGCATAAACAGCAGTAAAGAGTGGAACACCGTGTCAAAAGCCTTCTGAAAGTCCAGCAGTATGTAAGTCAACCTGTACGTAAGTCAACACGATCAAAGAGAAAAAAATGTCAGGCGAAAATTCAACAAGTTGGGTCGCACATCACAATCCGGCTCTGAACCATGTTAAAAATTGGCAAAAAAATTGGTGATCCTGCAAATGACGAAATATAGAAGAGTAAAGAATGTGCTTAAAGACTTGCAACACACACTGGTTAGCGATATTGGCCTGTAGTTTTCAACTTGGCATCGAGGACCATTTTTGTGCACTTGCACAATGTTCCCTACTTTCAATTCGTCGGGCAGAGCACTTGAATATAGTGACACGCTAAACAGAACAAGATATTTGGCTATAACGGGGGCATACATTTTGAGCACATGACATGGAATGTTGTCAGGACCAGTGGCTGAATTAGCTTTTAATTCCTGTAGGAGTTTTCGGGAGGTGCAGAAAACATGGGTCTAAAGTAATTATTCAAGTGATTAGCTTTTTCTGTATCGTCAGAAATTAGACCTTCAGGAGACGAGATCGGGGTAACGGAGCTGTCTTCTTTGCCAGTGGATTTTACATATTTTCATATTTCTTTTGGATTATGTTTCAGCTTGTGACTTAGAAAGGCATTGCAGGCACCCTTGGAGTGCTTTGTTTTTGATTTGATTGTTCTTCCTAACTCGTCTAATTGGCTAAATGTTTCTTCATCCCTTGTGTTAATGTACCGTCGGAAAAAGCGGCCTCTTTGATTCAGCAGGCGCTTTATTTCAGGACTGAACCACTGTTTGTTATGTCTTTGTCTACACGATAAGAATTTCGATGGCACGTATTTGTCGACTAGAGAAAGTAGTTTGTTTCTAAGCAGCACCCATAGCTCATTAATATCAGAAGTATTAAAGTCTTCTAGAAACTCTTCATAGAAAACCTCAAGGCAGTACGTAATTAAACAATAATTACCTTTCTCATAAAATAACACTCTACGTGGCAAGGCTTTAATCGGTGGCCAGCGCCAGCAGGAAATTTATGCCAATACAGCATCATGGTCACTAATACCTATCAGCCTAAAGCCTATCAGAGCTGGAGAATATCAGGTCAGGTGTGGAAACGCTGTCACCGAATCGTCTTGTGGGAAAGTTCACAAACTGATAAAGGCCGTTGGCAGTGATCATATCACGAAATTCATTTCAGAGGGCGCAGCGAGAGGATAGAACGGGGGACCTGTGCACCCAACGCACGGAAGGCATATTAAAATCACCGCCAAGTATATAATCTGTCGTCTGACTTTGAAGGGCACGAGAGACGGAAAAAAATTCAGGGGGCACTTTGTTGACCTAAAGTGCGGTGAGGCGAAAGCCTTAATCGCGGTGTTGCTGCTTGTGTCACTGATGTGTGGTTAAGATGTTAAGCTTCGTCTCTAAGAGTGGAACGCGACAGCGTCTTGCAACGCTGCCAGGGAGTCCACAGAACGCCATCGCCCGTTCGGCTCTACGCCGTGCTCGTCGGTAAATTGGTTTTTGAGGAAGGGAAATGTACCTATCTCGCATATCTCGGTGGACACCTGAACCTCGCCGTAAGGGAAGGGAGGAAGATGGGAGTGAACGAAAAGACCGTATTCACTAGACGCGCCTTTGTTCATTCCAAACCATCGAGCTGGCATGGCGGAGTGGTTAGCGTGCTCATCTCGCACTCCGGAGACCCTGGTTCGATTCCCCAACTCGACCAATTTCCTACTCGGTTTTATTTATTTATCTGGTTTGACTAGAAAGGTTAATTAGTCTAATTAGTTAATTAACTAATTAACTAAACTCAGTCCCACTTACTTGGAGCATCACTATACCATCCCTTTAATTGGTTGCATGGTTACTAGCCAAAGTACAATTGGCCCCGTTTGAAATTCGCGCACCGTGACGTCACGGCCATTTGGACCATGAAAAGCGTGACATTTCTGTCGACAACTCTTGCTTACAGCGATGAGGCATTAAAGGCTTCCGCGTTAATAGAACTATCTGGAATGCTACAGCTAGAATTCGCCAAAGTTAGTTTTATATCAGACACTAATACGGCCAAAGCTAGAATACGCATCATTAATATGGGACCCCGCTCAACTCACTTTAATTGATGCTATAGAATCTGTTCAGAACCGGTCAGCTCGCTTCATCCTTTCCAACTATTCTCGCACGGCTAGTGTTTCTTTAATGAAAACTAATCTTGGTCTGACTAACCTCGCAGTTCGCAGAAATATTTCACGCCTCAGTCTTTTCCACAGCATTTTCTTTCATAACGAGACACTAAAACAGGAATTTTTTTCTTCTATACCATCATACGTGTCATCACGTGTTGATCATCCGCATAAAGTTTCTATCCCAACTTGTAAAACGAATGTGCTTTTTAATTCTTTCTTACCAAAGACTAGCACTGAGTGGAACCACCTTCCACCCCATATCGCCTGCATTGAAGGCGGGTCATCTTTCAAAGCACTTATCACCAAGCATATCATCGAACAAGCGTCTGCATTATGATTTTTTGTCTTTTGCCTGTACTTTTTACTATGTCTTTTTTTCTTTTTTCACCCACCCCCTCTATAACCCCCTGCGGGCCCTAATGAATGAATAAATAAATAAATGCAATGTGTGTGGCATCATGCAGACTTACTCGGCACCACACAGTTTCACAGTCAATATTTGAGCTATATATTGGAACACTTGGAAGGCATTTATCAACTAAAAGGAAAACACCGTCACCATGTCTGTCTCGATCTCGCCGGGAAACCGTAAAAAGCCGGGGAGAAAACTCCACTGTTTTTTGCTGTTTCGTCAAGCCAAGATTCGGTGCCGATTACAATGCGAGGCTTGGAAGTGCATCATTTTTGGCTGGCGAGTGCATCATTTTTGTTTGCAGTTCTGCGACAGTTAATCAGTAGAACGTTCAGGTAAGTGCGCCGAGGGGCGGAGCGATAAGCAGCACGACGTGTGGTTTCATTTCTTCGGACTATCTGGCCATCATATAGTTTATCTTTTAGCTTCAGTGACGATGTCTTTGTAAGCGTCGTAGACACAACATCGGTCATCCAGTATGCGCTTGTCGAAGCGTACTTTGAATGACAAATTTTTTTTGTCTCGCAAATTCCCCAAGTGTCCGGCGTGTACAACGTACCGCGGCCGAAAAGTCTTCCTGGACCGCATACTCATCCGCTTTCAGCTTAGATCGCGAAGCAAGAACAGCCTCCTTGTCCTTAAATTGCAGGAACTTAACTATTGTCACGTGGTAGTGACGGCAGTCCAGCGGTCAGGAAGACACGAACCAGTCTTGGAAACGAAGCTCTTTATTTGGGCTGACTTGTGCCCGCAAAAGAACTGAATCACTCGGCGGCGGCGTAAGCAACAAACGTGCTCGTCGGTCGTCGAACTACGAATACCCGCTGCTCGCGGCATCGTTCAATTTAAAGCCGGCAAGGAAACTTCGAGATAACAGGTCGAGATCATCTAGAGTAATCTAGAAACACGTAGATGCAGCTGTTGATGGCTGTGAACAATCGAGATAAGTCCGGTCGCTTCTCGCGTCACGAACAAAAATGATAACACCCCTTTTCTGCGGCCTTGCGCGAACGAACGGACGCTACAATGATACGTGGCACTATGATAGGGCGCTTCTTATCGGCTTCGAAGCGGCCAATTCTATGCGCTCGATGTATGTTAGCCCCATCTATTTCCACGCCCAAAGTTTCAGTACACAGGGAAACAACACCCTCTTCTGACTGTCCAGGTTTCGGTCTGAGTATCAGGTAGTCCAAAGAACAAAATATTATTTCTTCGTAGTCTATTTTCCGCGTCATCAGCTGCAGCTCTGAGCGTAGTGATGTCTTTAGAAATAGCCGTCATGCTAGTGCTCTGATTTAGCGCTTGCGCAGGAGATAAATCAGGCAAAGGAGATTGATTTTCCCCGAGGCACGCAATTTTTCCTTCCAGGCTTTTTAGTTGAGAATCAACGTGTACTTGCTCAAGCTGCTCAAATTTACTCAGTATCTGCACTTGGTCTTCTATGCGCTTTATCGTTTCAAGCAGAGAAGAGCATTCGCAAGGCGTGTTGCTAGGACCTGGATTCAGTTCTATGTCACCAGACAACAGTAAGACGGCGCGCACGAAACAAGCACGGCAAACAAAAAGCACGAAGTTTACGAAGAATTTGCACGCAATGTCGCCTGTGTCAAAGGGGCACGACACCGCGAACAAGCATCGGTTTGAACATTTACAGCGAAAGGAATTGTTCAAGTAGCACACCTGGGTTAGAAATAACGATGAGTGCATAGTCGGTGCGGTATCGAGCCCCAATCTGGTCGTCGGTTAGCGTTCAAATGGGTCGTCCGTCAGCGTTCCTTGTTGCCAGTCGTATCTCGGTGTCTTGTCCAGATGCAGCGAAGAGCAGCGAAAAAGGAATGCATTTTCCGCTGACTTGCTCTCGTTGACGAGTGTGCTTGGCTCCGTGGTCAAAGGGGCTGTGATGGCATCGTTGCGTCCCGTTCCGCCAGGAGACGGGCAGAGGGTCCATGGTGAAATAAAGAGCGTTAATCAAGCAGCGTGTTCCAGCAAACTTTTCAGGAACTGGCAGCAGTTTGCGGCTCAGACGACCTACCCTATCATGTCAAAAAAGATCTGTCTTCTTCAAATATTCCAGATATCGAAGCGTAACGACCCTCCATTAAGTGCGTTTGCCTACCTTGGCTACTCGGTAAAAGCTGACGTGTTTGATGTTTCTCTTCCAGCTTTATCATCACCATATCACTATTAACAAAAATGTCTGTTTAAAACCTCCCAATCGCCACTCCAGTACAATGAATCGCAGTAAGCGTGTTCGACCGTTTCTATCACGATGCAGCACTTAGCCCCATAAGTACTCTTTTTATCCCGTCTTTGTAGAATTGCGGAATGGTTTGCCAAGTGACACTGACATTGTCAAAGCCCAACTGCCGAAGCGTTCTTAACGCGATGGGAAGTGTAATTGAAGTCTTTGCCTGAATGCCATTACTGTTGTGGCTGGTTCTATTCATAAGAACCACAGCACCGTTAAGCGGTACATTCCCATCTGTCTTAATATTGGTCGACAAATACACTCGTGTTCTCTTATTGGCATACTGAAGTATTCTTTTTGTTGTTGTCTGTGCTGTGGTATACTCACTCCTTGTCACAAAAAGTCCTCTCTCAAATGATCCTCGAATTATTTTGTGCCCTCACCTGTTTGAGCCTGCCAAAGGCTTACAGTATTGATAAATATATAAAGTAAACACTGGCATGAACAAGTAAAATGTAAAATTCGTCAGCCAGCGTTAGACATCTAAACGTGAAAGGTATCACATTGGGAGATCACGAAATAACCCCCAAAGATAAAAAAAAATCACGGGATAAATGTCTGGCTTGTAAGAAAAATCTTCCAGCAGCAGCTGCTCATGCGAAAGGTTTAAAACCCTTGGGCCTGTCGTTTGTCCCTCGTTTCAGTGAGGGCGATAAAGTGACCTGCAAACGGTAACTTTTAAACGGCACAAAGGCTAAGAAGGCCTTTTTCCCATACTAATCACGCATAATAAGACACCATATCAACATATGACCAAGAAAGCAAATCACATTTCAAACGCTGCGATTATGAAGGAAAGTGCGGGTCTACTACTTAGTTGACAATGGAATGCTTGCGGTTCTTTTCCGTCAATAGTGGGGAATGGTGATGACAGAATTACTGCTAAAGGATTCCGCAATAATTACCTTAATATTGCTACGACGAAGAGGAAGTGGAAGTCGAAGTGGCCTCCCGCGTGAAACGGTCGCACGAAGAAGAAGAGGTTGTTGGTGCTTCCTGCTGGCATTGGTGCTTCCTCTCCCGTGTGCTTTCCTTTTGCCTTTACTACGTACACGTGAATACCAACCTTTTCCACCCGATTCTTGGCCGATCCCCCAGAGTGGGTATGTGCCTTTCTGTCGTAGGCTACAACAACAACAACAACAACAACAACAACAACAACAACAACAACAACAACAACAACAACAACAACAACAACAACAACAACAACAACAACAACAACAACAACAGCTTCCTGCTGCTCGCCGCTAGGAACTATTCACCTACCGCTTGTAAAGATTGCAGACATCGTAAAAGAATGCCGCCGCTTCGGGGACGCCAAAAGCCGACGGATCACCCAGCATATCGCACGCCTGCCCAACACGGCTGCGTCTTCGTCCTGCCAAGATCTTTGTCCACGGAACCAGCCGACCTCACCAGAGAACGTGATCCGTATCGTACGCCGTGAGCTTGAAGCCATTGCTCCGGCCTCCTTAGCAACACCTGCAGCCAACCAGCCCCTGCCCCTTCCACTTATTCAAGCCGTCGTGCGCCAGGAAATTGCTAACTTGGGTTTGACCTCTGTCGCCGCTCTTCATCCCTCCCAAGTACCCGAAGTACCTCCTCTATACCCTGTCCGGCCTGTTTACGCCGCTCCTCGACCGCGCAACCCCTCCGAGTGGCGTACGCCCGACGACAGGCCCATCTGTTTCAACTGTTCCCGTGTCGGCCACATCGCCCGTCATTGCCGTAGTCGATGGTACTCCTCCCAGCGGACCCGTTACTCGACCCCACCTTATCGCCCCGACGCTGCAGACTCAAGCTCTTTCTCGCGACCCTTGGACACGTCAAGACCCACCACCGACGTACCACCGCCCCGCTTCAGCCGCTCACCATCTCCACAGCGCCGCCAGTCCCGTTCGCCGCAACGACCGCGCGCCTCCTCTCCCGGCCCCTACGGGCGATCACAGGCGGAAAACTAATTTCTGCAGCGTCCAGAGGTGATGCTGCAGATACGACCCGGCTCCAAAATCCTCGTTTAGTTCTTCGTGCCCCGCGCAATTTACTGACCATACAAGTCGATGGCGTTGCCGTCTCTGCTCTGGTTGACACTGGCGCCCACATTTCTGTGATGAGTTCCGACCTACGACGCCGCCTCCGCAAAGTACTGTCGCCTGCTCCTACAGCCGTTGTTCGAGTTGCCGATGGCACAACGTCCCCAGACCTCGGCCTGTGTGCTGCTCGTGTGACGATTTCTGACCGCCAAACCACCGTGCTCTTTACCGTTCTGAATCAGTGCCCTCATGACATCATACTCGGCCTTGATTTCCTTAGTGAGCACGCAGCCCTTATTGACTGTGCTACAAGTGTTGTTGAGTTGGACCTACCGTACCTCTCAGAACCACCTGCCCCAGTTGTGCACCGTCTCTGTACTGCCGAGTTCACCCGCTTACCACCTGAAGCCGCCACTTACGTATTGCTTAAATCTGTTCCACCTCTTCCTAACGGCCAGTTTATCATCACCGCTGTCCTTGATTTGCCCGTCACAAACAATGTTGCCCTTGCCCATACGGTTGTCGCAGTCTCGGCAAACAGCGCGTGGTTACCTGTTCTCAACTTCAGTACGCACGTCCAGACGCTTCCTCAAGGCATGTGCCTCGCCACGCTGTCCCCTACCGATGAATACGTGATCTCTGCAGTCACAAATTGTGTATCGTCCTCTCCGGACGATCATGTCACAGCTCTTTCGAGACCTGACCACTTTGTCAATATGATCGCTTCAGATCTCTCTGCCGACCAAGCCGAGGCGCTTACCCATCTTCTGGCATCTTTTCCGGACATATTTGACTTCAATGACCGCCCTTTAGCTCGTACGACTATTGTGAAGCATCGTATCAACACTAGTGACGCAACTCCTCTGCACCGCCGGCCTTATAGGGTGTCCAGTTCCGAACGCCAAGTGATACAACAGGAAGTCGAAAAGATGCTCGCTAAGGACATAATCGAACCGTCGTCCAGTCCTTGGGCCTATTCAGTCGTCCTTGTTAAAAAGAAAGACGGCAGTTGGCGTTTCTGCGTCGACTACCGCCACCTGAACCGCATCACAAGAAGAGACGTCTACCCACTCCCTAGGATCGATGACGCTCTCGACTGTCTCCACGGATCTCAATACTTTTCTTCCATTGACCTTCGTTCCGGTTATTGGCAAATCGCCGTTGACGAGCAAGACCGCGAAACTTTCGTCACACCTGACGGTTTATACCAGTTCAAAGTGATGCCGTTCGGACTTTGTAATGCACCAGCTACTTTCGAACGGATGATGGACTCACTCCTTCGCGGATTTAAGTGCACTGCGTGTCTGTGCTACCTTGACGATGTTGTTGTCTTCTCGCCCACATTTGCCTCGCACCTTGATCGTCTCAGGAGTATCCTGACTGTCTTTCGTACGGCTGGGCTCCAGCTCAACTCGTCCAAATGCCAATTCGGCCGCCGGCAACTCACCATTCTGGGACATCTCGTCGATGCCTCCGGTGTACGTCCTGATCCAGCTAAAATTGCAGCGGTTGTGCAACAGTTCCCTCGCCCAAATTCTAAGAAAGACGTGGGCAGTTTTCTTGGGCTGTGCTCCTACTTTCGCCGTTTTATTCAAGATTTTGCCCTTATCGCTCGTCCACTCACTGACCTCCTGAAGACGGACACAGACTTTACCTGGGGCTCTGATCAACAAAATGCGTTTTCCACGCTTGTCCGCCTGCTGACATCATCCCCGATTCTGGCACATTTTGATCCCGCGGCCCCTACTGAACTCCGCACGGACGCCTGTGGCTACGGGATCGGAGCCGTGCTGGCTCAACGCTCCCGGGGCCCACACCACGTGATTGCGTATGCTAGCCGCCTGCTTTCACCTGCCGAGCGAAATTACTCCATTACGGAACGTGAGTGCCTCGCTCTGGTTTGGGCTGTAGCTAAATTCCGGCCATACTTGTTCGGGCGTGTTTTTTCTGTTGTCACGGACCACCACGCCCTATGCTTGCTGTCCTCGCTGAAAGACCCTTCTGGGCGTCTTGGCCGCTGGGCGCTACGCCTTCAGGAATATTCGTACATTGTCGTGTACAAGTCTGGACGTCTCCATCAAGACGCTTTGCCTGTCTCGTTACCCTGTCGAGCCACCTGCTCTCAGTGACACTGACGATATCCCTTCCCTGTTTGGCATTTCTGATCTACACAACATCGCCGAGGAGCAGCGCAAAGACCTATATTTGCAAACCATCATCGAGGGCCTCAGCTCTGGAAGCTTGAAGCGCTCCCTGCAGCTCTTCGTTACTAAAAATGACATTCTCTATCGCCGCAACTTCCGTCTTGACGGGCCCTCACTCCTTCTAGTCATTCCCCAGCAGCTGCGGTCTTCTATAATTGCAGAACTCCATGACCTGCCTGCAGCTGGCCACCTTGGTGTGGCACGAACTTACGACCGCATACGGCGCCGTTTCTTTTGGCCTGGATTATACCGTACAGTCCGGCATTACGTCACCAATTGCGACCTTTGTCAGCGCAGAAAGAAGCCTTCGGCACCACCTCCTGGTCTTCTGCATCCTATAGACATGCCTGTGGAGCCGTTCCACCGTGTAGGGCTCGATCTCCTCGGACCATTCCCGACCTCGGATTCCGGAAATAGGTGGATCGCAGTAGCCACAGACTATGCCACTCGGTATGCGATCACCCGTGCGCTGCCTACGAGCTGCGCGACCGATGTCGCTGACTTTCTTTTGCACAGTCTTATTCTACAACATGGTGCCCCTCGTCAATTACTCACAGACCGCGGACGCTATTTCCTGTCCAGAGTTGTCGACGACATCCTGCGTTCGTGTTCTACCAAGCATAAGATTGCCACAGCATACCACCCACAGACAAACGGGCTAACCGAGCGTTTGAATCGAACATTGACAGACATGTTGTCTATGTACGTCTCCCCCGACCACAAAGACTGGGATCTCGCCTTGCCCTATGTGACGTTCGCTTACAACACCTCCAGGCATGACACAACTGGTTACTCTCCGTTCTATCTCTTATACGGCAGACACGCCGTCCTGCCATTGGACACACTCGTGCCATCCGCTGACCGTCCCGTCACCGCCTTCGCCCGGGATGCCATTGCTCAAGCTGAAGACGCTCGCCAAATCGCCCGAACTCGGCTTCAAGCGTCCCAACAAGCGCAGAAGTCATTGTACGATAATCGCCATCGTCATGTCACCTACGAACCGGGGTCGCTCGTTCTTCTGTGGTCCCCTTCCTGTCGCGTCGGTCTCTCTGAAAAACTTTTGTCTCCCTACCATGGCCCTTATCGTGTTGTGCGTCAGGTCACCGATGTCACGTATGAAGTTGCTCCTCATACACCTGCATCCTCTTCATGTACACCACCCACCGACATTGTTCACGTTATGCGCCTCAAGCCCTACCACGCCGCTCCTCTATCACCGGCCTAACGCCGGGACGGCGCTCATGCCGCCGCGGGTCATGCTACGACGAAGAGGAAGTGGAAGTCGAAGTGGCCTCCCGCGTGAAACGGTCGCACGAAGAAGAGGTTGTTGGTGCTTCCTGCTGGCGTTGGTGCTTCCTGCTGCTCGCCGCTAGGAACTATTCACCTACCGCTTGTAAATAAATGTAAATAGTGTTTCCCCGTAACAATATTGTCACGTAGTGGTGACGGCAGTCCAGAAGTGAGGAAGAGAGTGAAAGTCTTCTCAAAGGAAACTATTGGGCTGACCTGCGCCCACAAAGAACTAAACTCAGCGGTGGTAATAGCAACAAACCCGCTCGGCGGTCGTCGAGGGACGGAATCACCGCCGCTCAATTTAAAGCTGGCTAAGAACTTTCTATATAAACTGCTAAAAGCAGCAACACCAATCTCGAACAAGCACTTGCGCTGAAAGAAAAATAGCCCATCCGGGATTCGAACCCCCGCCCTTTCGGTCATGAGCTGGGCACGCTACCACTCGACCACTGGGCCCTTCCTTCGGAGGGAAGAGGACCATGCACGAGTGTCTCTCACCTTCGAGAGGCTTGGAGCGCTGGCATAACGAGTCACATGGCGTGGCCCAGAAGCAAAAACCCTTGGGCTTTAAACTTCTAACAAAGCAATCCTGTTTGATGGGCGCATAGAGGAGGGAGGCACTGATGCATCGTCAACGCTTCTTGTCCTCCTTTCCTACCACCGTTGCTAAAATCTCTTATACCGGACTATGAAAGAAGAGATCTCATCGCTCCTCAACCGTATACCACGGGAGATGACGCAACATCAACACGCGCTGGAGCGCTTTCGTTAGGAGGTGACCTGAACTGCACGCACCGATCAGTGATTCCTTCGCAAAGAGATGAAACACTGCACAGTTTAAATTATCCACCCACTACACCCGACTTGTACAACTGTACGGCTCTTAGCCTAAAGTCAGCGGGCGGATCGCTTCTCACAGACACTCTCGCCGTCCCCCACGTGGAGAACGCTTTCTGTAAGGCTCTCAGAGTTCCAAAAGACCCCGCCATTTCTTCGGTCCTAAAATACCGCTAACGATAGTTAGGCTAAAGGCTGCATGGCGTGCAATGCTGCCTGCGCGTTGCCGCCGTACCCGCGAGCAGCGTCGGTCACAAGCTTTTTCCACAAGCTGCCGCCCGTCACCGCTCAGCAAAGACGGCATCCTGACAAATGCCACGAGCCGAATGCACAGAAATCGCTATATCTGCGTGTGCAAAGTATACGATCCAGCTGACATCTTCTTCGCAATTAAAACAAACCTCCGATCGCTTCACTCCCCGTCAGCAACGTGCCTACGAAGGGCAGGCTCTAAAGACGATCAGGCTCCGTGATCGTTGTTCGCACTGCTCGCGTTGTTTACAATAATATAATGTTATAGCCGAGTGAGAAACGGGCAGTGATGCGAAAACATAGGCCAAAACTTCGCCGCACTGATGGCAACTCGCCCATATTCCATAAAAATTACACCATGGAAGCCCGCGTAAATTTAGCGTTCGTTTTCATTAGCCTACTCATTGCGAACGTAGCGACGAAACGAATGCCGCGTGACGGTCACGCTTGTAAGTGACCGTCAGCAAGCTTTTTCTTTTCGAAACGGCGTGGACAACTAAGGTTATGAGCGGCTGAATAATCGGCGCATGGCGCCGCCCAGTTTCAAAGCAGTCAGTTTAGAGCGATTCGGAGAAATTTTCTCCTTTTTGTCAAGATGGCACGGCTTATCTGGTTTGGCGCAGTTTGACGCATTTGGCGCAAGGGCGGCATCGCTAATCCGGACGTCTCTGGGCTCACATCGGACGCGCTCCCGGCAGGAGACCGCGTCGCTGTACGAGCGGCACAGTGAGCGATCGTTCAAACTGTCCAAATGGGAGGTGCCCAAGCACCTCAGAGTATCTGACGTAGGCGCAACTGCAGGTGTGACGATGCTCAAAGGGTTCTGTCGTCCCTTTGTGCGGCCACATAGTTCGGTTTCCTTTCACGGGCTTCGTTCCAAACAGCGGTGATTGCGGCCCGGCCGCGAGTCGGCTAGCTGGAAGGCATCTTTCCCTCGTTTCCGTTAAAGGACTGCAGACACCGCATTTTAGCTGCATGTTTTCTTCTCTGTAATGATGCATAAGACATAGATCACCACGTGGCATTCGCGTACGACCGCTAAATGATTTACAATTGAATTTTTTTCTCACATGCTGTTTCGGTTGCATCAACCGGATGATGGCTGTGACGTGCAAGAGGTGTTTAGGACACGTTAGGTACTAAAAACAAAACTGCAATAAAACCGCTGATACGTCGTTTGTTGTCTTTGTAGCTCTTGAAGTGGGCTGGCTTAAGCGTTGTAGTTAATTAAAATTACATATTAGCGATTATATCGTTTTTTTTTCATGCCTCACATGACCTAAACACTTCTTACACGTCTCAGCCATCGTTCGGTTGATGAAACCCATGGAATAAACCCAAACAGCATCAAGACGATATTCAATTATAAATTATTTGGCGGTCGTAGAATACCACGCGGGGTGACCCATGCATACTAATGCATAACGCATCATTTGAAAGAAAAAAAAAACGCTATGAAAATAAAGTTGCTATGATGCAAACGGTTCATGAGAGTTTTTTTGGGAGGCCATTCGATAACTCGGACCTTCGGATAATTAGGCCACATTTATCCGGTCCCTTGAAATCCGAATTAACGAGGTTTTACTGTATATGGAGATGGGCTAGGATGCTGCAATAAATGCTTAAAATACTGCGACTGCAGGTGAACAGGATATCTGTCAAGAGTGAAAAGGAGTAAGGCTCTTGTCTGCGAATCTACATGATATGCATGGACCTGCCTACATTTGACACTCTTTAGCATCGCACGCGATGGCGTAGAGGTAGAACATCCGCCTCGCGTGCAAGAGGACCGGGGTTCGAATCCCGGTGCCACGCAATTCTCCACCGGATTAAAAAAAAAAACTCCGCGTGTCGATGGAATTGCATAACCAGGCCTGGAGTGCGGCCTGATCTCGGTGACCAGAACCGACAGCGCACTTCCTCACCAGAACAGGATTTGGCCACCCTGGTGCAGTACTTGGCCGCAACCTTCTATGAACAAACCAATTAACCCTCGGCCCTCAGTCCCCAGCGCTGCGGAGCAACTGACCACGGCGGCGGTCAGATCTGTCACGCAGCGGAGAGTGCTAAGAATCTCGCGCTCCGGACAGGCCGCCATTGGAAACTGAACCTGGCAACGTTCAACGCAAGAACCTTATCAAGTGAGGCTAGCTTAGCAGTGCTGTTGGAGGAATTAGCCGGTATTAAATAGGATGTCATAGGGCTTAGTGAAGTTAGGAGGACAGATGAGGCGTATACAGTACTAAAGGGCGGGCACGTACTGTGCTATCGTGCTATCGCAAATAGGCGAGAACTAGGTGTGGGATTCCTCATAAATCAGGATATAGCTGGCAACATCGAGGAGTTTTATAGTATTGTAGCGGATGAAATGGGTTTTATACAGGTGAAGGCTGGGCGGAACACAGCTGGCCGCAAACAGCTCAGAGCCCAGATCAGTCTGCGCGCGCCTGCCTCTTCTTCCTCCAAGTCCTCAGTAAGCTGCTACGCGGCGTAACAATTTCCCCGGGGGCCAACGATTCTCGACCTCGAGAAAGTCAGGCAGATCGGCGCTGGCAGCGCTTCAAGCGGGCCACATTAACGACTTGTGTCTTGCGGGAACGACGTTTATCCGTTGTCACCTTGGCGATGACGTAGTTCACGTCATTCAATCGGTCCAACACGAAGAAGGGGACATCGTACTTATACAGAAACTTCTGATATAATCCTCGCTTGCGGGTTGGCGTCCAAAGCCAGACAAAGTCTCCAGGAGAGAAAGTGACTGCACGATGATGTAGGTCGTAGTATTCTTTTGAGCGGCGTTGAGAGGCCAGGGTACGTAAATGGGCTATACGAGGGGCTTCTTCGGCACGGCATAGTATCTGGGCAACGGACGCGTTGGCGTTGAGGGAAAACGGGAAGATGGTATCGAGGAAAACGCGGGAGAATACCCGGTGACCTGATGATTTGTCGTGTTATAAGCGTACGTCACATATGGCAACACGGCGTCCAAGTTGCGATGGTCAGACGAGACGTACTGGGACAACATAGTTGTCAGGGTGTGGTTGATGCGTTCGGTAAGACCGTTGGTCTGCGGGTGGTACGGTGTAGAGTGCCGGTAGTCTGATCCACAGAGCCGGAGCATTTCTTCCACGACATCAGCAGTAAATTGCCGTCCACAATCACTTATTATAACACGGGGTGCGCCGTGGCGAAGAATAACAGAGTGGAGAAGAAGCGACGAAACATTGTCAGCCTTGGCGGTAGCGAGAGCAGCGGTTTCGGCGTATCGGGTAAGATAGTCCACGCAGACAATCACCCAGCGGCGTCCCTCTAAAGACTTTGGGAAAGGACCAAGCAGGCCAATTCCAATCTTTTCAAAAGGGGAAGTAGGTGGTTTGACGGGCTGCAAAGGACCGGCCGTCGTGGTGGTTCGTGCCTTAAGGCGTTGGCATTGTTCACATGTCGCAACGTACTGCTTGGTGGTCTTATAAACTTGCGGCCAATAAAACCGCTGCCGAATTCGATGGAAGGTACGAGAGAAGCCTAGATGACCAGATGTGATGTCATCGTGCATAGCGTGCAAGACTTGCGACCGGAGACTTTTCGGGACGACCAAAAGCAGGGCAGCACCATCGACAGAGTAGTTCTTGAACAAAATACCATCTTTGATAATAAATGGGGTTGAATCTACTCCTCCTTCTGCCGCTTCTATAAGAGGCTGCAGTGAAAGGTCCCTACGTTGCTCTCGGCTAAAGGTCGCCATACTGGGGAACGTCGGCTCGCACGAGGCTAAACACTCTTCGAAACCATCTTCATTATTGGCTGAGGTTGGCAACAGGTGGCGTGACAAGCAGTCTGCATCACTATGACGGCGCCCACTTTTGTAGCGAACAACAAAGTTATATTCTTGTAGGCGCAATGCCCAGCGCGCCAGACGACCAGATGGATCGCGAAGTCCGATGAGCCAGCATAGAGAATGATGGTCCGTAACAATGGTGAAGTGGTGTCCATATATATACGGCCGGAACTTGTGCACAGCGAACACAACGGCGAGGCACTCCAATTCGGTGACAGTGTAGTTGCGCTCACATTTCGTTAACGTGCGGCTGGCATAGGCAATAAAGTACTCAGCCCCACTGTGCAGCTGGACAAGCACCGCCCCAAGACCGACGCCACTGGCGTCAGTGTGGATCTCCGTCCGAGCAGAAGGGTCGAAGTGCCACAGGAGGGGTGCTGACGTGAGAGAAGATTTCAGCTGATGAAAGGAGGAGTCGCACTCGGGGGTCCACACAAACTGCGAATCCTTATGCAGAAGAGAACTGAGGGGGTGGGCAATCTGCGCAAAGCCAGCAACGAAGCGACGAAAATATGAAGAGAGTCCGAGGAAGCTCCGAAGGCTTTTCACGGTGCGTGGAGGCTTGAAATCTCGTACTGCAGCGATCTTCTGCGGATCCGGCCTGATACCATCCTGGTTGACGAGGAAGCCAAGAACTAGAGTTTGCCGGTCCCCAAAATGGCACCTCTTTGAGTTCAAAGTGAGTCCCGCCGATCCGATACATTCGAGAACAATATGGAGTCTTTCATTGTGCTCTTGGAAGGTCTTGGCGAAAATGATGACATCATCCAGGTAACACGAGCAGATTTCCCATTTTAAGCCACGAAGGATCGTGTCCATAAATCGCTCGAACGCTGCGGGGGCGTTGCATAATCCAAATGGCATTACATTAAATTCGTACAAACCATCTGGGGTTACGAAGGCTGTCTTCTCACGGTCGGATGGATGCAGGGAAATTTGCCAATAACCAGATCGCAAATCAGCAGAGGAGAAATATGACGCCGAATACAGACAATCGACTGCGTCGTCAATGCGAGAAGGAAGACGAACAGGCTCCTCTGACACGTTCACAGTCCAGACGAGTGCGCCGCCATCCACTGCCTCGACGACGGAGCGTGGCACCAAAATATTTTTTTTCGTCCCGTTCGAGACATTGGGCTCAACGACTAATGAGTTCGTGCCCACGAAATGTTTGGACGATTTCACAGGCACAAATTTTGCCGTCATCGCCGGCAGCAGCACATCTTCCTGCAGGGAGAGAACTCCTTCATGAGGCTGGGACATGTTATCCACTAATACGGGGATAATGTTTGGCTTCAAAGAAATTTCACCGGCACTGAAGTCTAGTGTTGCACCACACTCGCGCAAAAAGTCAACACCCAAGATCACGTCATGCTGGGCACGTCTCAACACAACGAATTCTGCTAGGTAGCACTCGTCAGCAAGCACAACTGAAGCGTAGCACAGACCAACCGGAACTAGTTTCACCCCCAACTCCACAAAACGTACCGATTCTGTCCCACACAAACATAACTTTCTGTCGAAGGCGGTTTTTAAATGAAAGGCTCATAACGGACACAGCGGCACCAGTGTCAACTATAGCATCCGTTTCAACGTTGTCTACAGTCACTGGCACTTTGTTCTTGAGCATGATTATAGGCAGAGGTATTCGTGATGCTGACTGTCCGGCGACCTTACCTCCATCGGTCGCACCGCCTAGTTTCCCAGCGGTGGAGAAGCGAAGCGGCGACGTAAGGATGGTGAAAACGGCCTTGTCGCTGCGGCGGCGGAGTGATGCTGCGATCGGAGACAGGGGAGTCATTGCGTGCACCGCGTTGGGGAGAAGGAGGCCGATAGAAGGCAGCGAGTGGCTGCTCCCACTGGGCGTCATTCCTGAAGCGTGGTGCGCGTTGCACAGGGGGTCGAGAAAATTGGCGACGTGGGCAAAAGCGGGAGATATGTCCGCTGAACCCGCAGCCGTAACATATCGGTGGCTGGCGGCTTTGGTAGCTCACAGCAGGACCCTTCAAGGCCGAGGAGAGGCGACGGAGGCGTGACGAGACGCACCACGAGGTACTTCATCAGGACGGGATGGAAGCTGCTGGAAGTAAGGGTGCGACTTCGATTGTTGGCTCTGCTCAATACCGGAGTTGTAAAATGGGTCGTTGTTATTTGGTGCAGTCCACTGCGTACGCTGCTCCCATGATGGCATGGGCCTCGAAGCCTGTTGGGAAAGTTCATCAAAATTTGTACGCCGCCGCTGAGCAGCCAACTCCTCGCGTACAATTCTCCTGACTATAGCAGCGATGTCTTCTGGCTTGGGGATGTCGATGTTGGCGACGGTTGTCACAGTGGAGATGCGGCCGAATTTGGGTGCTATCCGTCATGCTTTAAGTGCCTCAAATGCAAGGCATTGCTTTATGACATCCGCAACCGTAGCAAGGGTGGCTTAGAAAATCAGGAAGTTGTACACGTCCTCAGCAATCCCCTTGAGAAGGTGCCCTACCTTATCTTCTTCTAGCATTTGCCGGTTGACCATGCGACAAAGGTTCAATACTTCCTCGATGTATTTCGTGCATGTTTCACCGGGTAGTTGAGCTCTTTGGGAAAGTTGACGCTCCGCGCGTTCCTTCCTCGCAAGAGTATCCCCGAAGGTCTTCGTGATTTCTTCCACAAACCGGCTCCAGGCCGTAAGATTTTCCTCGTGGTTGTCGAACCAAGTCAGAGCCGTGCCAGCAAGGAAGAAAACAACGTTGTACAGGCGGGCGGTAGTGTCCCAACGGTTGTATTTGCTGCACCTTTCGTAATGTCGGAGCCATTCTTCAACGTCCTCTTCGGTCTCGCCGTGGAATGTGCGCGTATCTCGCTGATGGGTCAAGGTCGTCTCCTCTTCAGCCCGGAGTCCCTGGGTCTGCGTCGCTTGCGTGGTAGCCATTGAAACGAACTCCTCAGGCAATAAGGGTGGCAAACCTGCTACACGGCGGCTGCGACGGGGTACTGGTGAACCCAGGATGTGCTTACCCAGCACCTCCACCAAAATGTACTGGATGAAATGGGTTTTATACAGGTGAAGGCTGGACGGAACGCAGCTGGCCGCAAATAGCTCAGAGCCCAGATCAGTCTGCGCGCGCCTCCCTCTTCTTCCTTCAAGTCCTCAGTAAGCCGCTACGCGGCGTAACAGTATTAATGAGAGAGTGGCAGCTATCGTAATTAGGCTTAATAAGAGGTACAATCTGAAGGTGGTGCAGGACTACGCGCCTACATCAAGCCATGGTGACCAGATAGTTGAAAGCTTCTATGAGGATGTGGAATCGGCAATGACCAAATTAAAATCACAGTATACTGTACTGATGGGCAACTTTAATGCGAAGGTAGGTAAAAAGCAGGCTGGAGACCAAGCGGTAGGTGACTATGGCATAGGTTCTAGGAATAGTAGGGAAGAGTTATTAGTAGAGTTCGCAGATATAAATAATTTACGGATTATGAATACCTTCTTCCGCAAACGAGCAAACAGGAAGTGGACGTGGAAAAGCCCCAATGGTGAGACTAAAAGTGAAATAGACTTCATACTGTGCGCTCACCCTGGCATCGTAGAAGATGTGGAGGTCCTCGGTAAGGTCCGTTGTAGCGACCACATAATGGTAAGGTCTCGTATTATAGCTTAGATTTGAAGAGGGAACGGAGGAAACTAGTGAAGCAAAAGGCTATTAACGAGTTAGCATTAAGAGGGAAGGTAGAGGAATTCAGAATATCGCTGCAGAACAGATTTTCCGCTTTAACTGAAGAAGACGACCCTAGTGTTGAAACAATGAATGATAATCTCACAGCTACCGTTACAGAGTGTGCCGCAGAAGTCGGTGGTAGAATGGTTCGACAGGATACTAGCAAGCTATCTCAGGAGACTAAAGATCTGATTAAGAAACACCAAAGCATGAGGACGTCTAACTCCACAGACAGGATAGAACTAGCAGAGCTCGCGAAGTTAATAAATAAGCGTAAGGTAGCCGATATAAGAAAGTTTAACATGGAGAAAATCGAGCATGCTCTAAGGAACGGAGGTAGCCTAAAATCAGTGAAGAGAAAACTGGGCATAGGTAAAAACCAGATGTATGCGCTAAAAGACAAAGAGGGCAATGTCATTAGCAATATGAATAAGATAGTTAAAGTTGCCGAAGAGTTCTACACAAATCTATAGAGTAGCGAATGTAATCATCAAGTTACTGAGAGAGGCAGTCGAGCACAGCAATGGGACATTCCGCCATTAACGAAGGATGAAGTAAAGAAAGCCTTAGGAACAATGCAAAGGGGGAAAGGAACTGGTGAGGATGAAGTAACAGCAGATTTGTTGAAGGACGGAGGAGAGATTGTGCTGGAAAAACTAGCCACCCTGTACATGCAATGCCTTGTGACCTCGAGAGTACCAGAAGCTTGGAAGAACGCTAACATTATCTTAATTCATAAGAAAGGAGACGTCAAGGACTTGAAAAATTACAGACCGATCAGCTTACTGTCCGTCGCCTACAAGGTATGTACTAAGGTAATCGCTAATAGAGTCAGGACAACCTTAGACTTCAGTCAACCAAATGATCAGGCAGGCTTTCGTAAAGGATACTCGACAATAGACCACATTCACACGATCAATCAGGTGATAGAGAAATGCGCAGAATATAACCAACCCCTATATATAGCCTTCATTGATTACGAGAAAGCATTTGACTCAGTGGAAACCTCAGCTGTCATGCAGGCATTGCGGAATCAGGGTGTGGAAGAGTGTTATGTGAGTATATTGGAAGATATTTATAACGATTGTACAGCTACTATAGTTCTCCATAAAGTCAGCAAGAAAATTTTAATACGGAAAGGTGTCAGGCAGGGAGACACGATCTCGCCTATGCTATTCACCGCCTGCTTACAGGAGGTATTCCGGGGCCTCAATTGGGAAGAGTTGGGGATAAGAGTTAATGGAGAATACCTGAGTAATTTGCGATTCGTTGATGACATTGCCTTGCTAAGCCACTCAGGACAAGAACTACAAAGCATGATCAATGAGTTAGACAGGCAGAACAGAACGATGGGGCTAAAAACTAACATGCAGAAAACCCAAGTAATGTTCTACAACCTAGCAAGGGAGCAGCAGTTCGCAGTTGGTAACGAAGTGCTGAAAGTAAGTAGTAAGAGAATATGTCTACTTAGGGCAGGTAGTGACCGCAGATCCGGATCATGAGAGGGAAATAACTAGAAGAATAAGAATGGGGTGGAGCGCATATAGCAGGCTCTCTCAGATCATGAATGGTGGTTTGCCAATATCCCTCAAGAGAAAAGTATACAATAGCTGTATCTGACCGGTACTCCCCTATGGGGCAGAAACGTGGAGGCTAACAAAAAGGGTTCAGCTTAAATTAAGGACAACACAGCGAGCTATGGAAAGAGAAATGATAGGTGTAATGTTAAGAGATCGGAAGCGGGCGGAGTGGGTGAGGGAACAAATGCGGGTTAATGATATCCTAGTTGAAATCAAGATGAAGAAATGAGCTTGGGCAGGGCATGTAATGCGAAGGCAAGATAACTGCTGGTCCGTAAGGGTAACGGAGTGGATTCCAAGAGAAGGCAAACGTAGCAGGGGGCGGCAGCAAGTTAGGTGGGTGGATGAGATTAAGAAGTTTGCGGGGATACAGTGGCCGCAAATGGCAAAGGACAGGGTTAATTGGAGAGACATGGGAGAGGCCTTTGCCCTGCAGTGGGTGTAGTCAGGCTGATGATGATGATGATGATGATGATGAGCGGTTTACAATAAAACAAAATACTGCTGGCCCCTAATGAGAGCAGAAGGCCGCATAAGCTTGTACTCCTACAAGAGCATTTTAAATTTTACCTCACAGCCAAAAAATGTAATTACGTAAGATTTGGGATGCTTTTTGCCCTTGGTTGACATTCATTCCATATATCTAGCTTTGCGTTACGTTACCTTGTGAGTAAAATACTAGCATCCGTTAGGAAGAAAACCAAACTCTTACAAAACGCATGACTCAGAGCGGACAGAGGAGAGTCGGCGCATTCCGGAAGGCCAGCCGCAGCATGCCCCAGTCCATTTTGAGGTCGCTCCAGGTCAGACGAGAGTCGGGCTCTCGTAAGCATGGGCACAAAACGGAAAACCATGGAGGGCTATGTCCAAGAATTTGATGACATTCAAGTATCATATGAAGGTGCGAACAAGCGTCTTGTGCGCAAGTACTGCCGATCAAGTATTTCCGAGGGCACTCATCATCCGGCAGTAGTCTGGGCAAGCATGTGAAATCTGCCCGACATCTACCACTGAAAAAGCCGCAGGCACAACCAGGTATGTAATATTCATGTCAAATATCCTCGATTCGCTCACCTCTCACGCGGAGACGCGGGTCTTAAAATGCGGAAAAAATCGCGAAAAAACTCGGTTTTCTAAACATAATATTTTTGGCATATTTGTACATTCCACATTCCAGAATTCCAACGCCGTCTAGAAATTAAAGAAAAAAAAATGATGTTTTATGCCCCAGAAAACGATCAACATGGAGGAAGGAAAACTCAGGAGAGGCCCTCGAAGTCACGACTTTTCGCAAGGACTACTGGGAGTCTTTGGCCGACGGCGCAGCCAATGGTAACGTTGGGCGCAACGGCGTCATCTGCTGCACTCTCTGCTGCGCATGCGCAGGCGCGCCGAGAAGGCGGCCAAGTAAGGGAGGGGGGGACAGAGGGGAAGTGGCTTCAAAAGATGTGTCGCATCTGCCGCTCCTGAGTTTTTTTTCCTTCCTTCACGACGATCAAGAACGGCAAAAGAAGCTTATGTTTACGCGCCACTAGCTTCGCCCATTCTAGCAGTCCGATGTTCCAAGCGCTCTCCCTAGCCACTACGGATGGTACAAACGCGTCAAGAGCACTGATCTCCACTAGGGGAGCTGGATGCCGCATCGGGCGCCCGAAAGTGAAGCCACCGGAAGTAAGCGGCCTTGTCCCGGAAGTCAGCCTTTGGCAGTGCATGAAATCGGAGCTCAGCACGGTTTTTCAGTTCCAGTTTTGTTTTCCCACTTAGCATTTCGTCTTTTCGCCGTTCTCGTCTTTTTCCATGACAATGCCTACCTTTTGCGCCGCCAACTGAGCGAGGAGACCAGTGAAGTCTTCGGGAAGGACGTTTCAAAAATAAGGGCCCATTGCATTTCAATGGGGCGACACTAGCAGACGACAGGACGCCGCTACGCACAGCAAGTATGGAGCCTCGTCTACTCGGCTCGGTGTCGTCTCGTTTGCCTAGCTTCGCCAACTGTGCTCTTTACTGCGATGCTTGTTCCCACGCTCAAGCCCAAGTTATGCTATCAATGGGGGATAAATATAAGAAAGAATAGGTTGAAACATTCACCAGGCAGCTTACTTTGCAGCGACCATTTTACCGAATTATATTTAGACCGAACCGGAGCGAGGGCTAGGCTACTATCTTGTGAGGTGTCGACGGTGTTCGGTTGGTTCACATTAGCGCCTCCAAAAGGTATGGTACTGCTTTTTCGACGGAGCGTGTCATGTACTGTTTCATGTTGTAGCAAGTTAAGCCTGAATGGTCTTTAACTCGTGGTGCTTGGTGCAGTTGACTTCTAACAGCGCTTCTCACGCGCACTGCACCATTCGCCTTTCTTGTCAGTCGTTCCTCTCGCGCTGTGCCTTTTCTTTGCTGCACGAAAATTCGGTTTTAAGGTGACCTAGCCTCATCGTCATTCCACTACTTCTCCTTTACGCTAGAACCAGGCAAAAACATAGTGTTTAATGCACGTACCCCTTTGCCGAGGCAGGGTGAGACCTGAATGCCTGTTTTCTTCACTTTCGCAGAAATTACAGGGTTCTGCACACAATGCTCACATTTCTCGCGTTCAGCTTGCTTGTTCCTTTCATATAACAGCAGACATCACACGAAAACAACGCAAGAAACTGAGAACGAAAGGGCGAAAGACACGACTTTTTGCATTGAAATACACAGCAGACACCCGACTTCCGGGACAAGCGGTCCAACTTCCGGTGGATTCACTCTCGCTCGTCTCGGAAAGCGGGAATGCGGCATCCAGCCACCTAGTGGAGATCAGTGGTCAAGAGTGACCGCAACCTCGAGCAATAAGCGCTGCCCGTACATCACCGACGTCGCGATCGTCAGTCGCGCTGTACGCATAGCGAGTAGTGAGGTGTGGCCGTGCGGCAGTGAATGAATCCGGTTCGCCGTAAAAAGATCTGCGGGAATGCATTTATCATGCTTCTGCAAGATACATTAGTACCGTAAAATGAGGTTACTTTGTGACTGCAGGGGATACTTTGTGGCACGCGGTCGGTTTTTTGTATTTTAAATCTCGCGCCACGACCAAGCGCCGCCAAAACGCTATGAGCCACTCAACAAGCTGGATGGATGGATGGATGGATAGGAGCGCCCCCTTTGAAACGGGGTGGTGGCAATTGCCACCATGCTCAGCTTTTCTTTCTTTATTATTATTTTTTTTGTTTACTGTGTTGGCAAAACTCATTAAGATTCGCCATCACCTTTACCTACGGTTTCCTACAATTCTAACCTTATGCCACATCTCTGCTTTTCAGCCACCAATCCTTCAATCGCTTTTTGCTGACTTCCACTGCAGATTTATTTACATGACCATTGTCATCTTTAAACCCTAGGGCCTCAGAAAGAGTGACTGTGCCTGCATCGACATCCGGACGGATACCTTGCCTGACATGCCGTGCCACCTAGCGGCAGCCGGCCGAAGTTCCCGCGCTCCGAAGCCACTCTAGGCGCTGACAGATTGAATCATGGAGGAAGGAAAATTTTTTTTCCTTCCTCCAAGGGTTGATTGGTGTTTTAATATAGACCAGAATTTTGAGCCTCTCCTGGGCGCGGCCATTTTGCACCGACTGGCGCGCCGCGCTGCGGGCGTTTCTTTGGGGACTGCGGGGCTGCGGCAGTTCCGCGGCCGCGCCTGCATATAGCACCGCTTCGGGCGCTAAAAAAACATTGTCGAGCATACTTCCGCTGCGCGGCTGTGTTGCAGGAAGTATTTACGTTATCAAAGCGATAACACTGACGCGTTTTAATGACATTTAGTTTGACATTCAGGTTAATTGTGCCGGCGCTTAGAACGCGCTCGTGCTTATATCGAATTCCGTCTTGGTGCTCCACCGCAAAGAAAATTTTTGTTCAATATCAAGCATTAGGTGTGCGGCTAGCATGCAGTTCCAATTCCCATGCACTCTGATTCCTTCCTGCCGGCCGGCCGTAAAGCCCCCCCCCCCCCCCCCCCCCTTCCAAAAACAGGGCTTTCTTGTCGCCGCGCCAGTTTATCAACAAATTACCGCTGTGAGCTCAACTGAGTCGCAGCGCCAACAAAAAACATATTTTTTCATGGTTTATGCATGCAACCTGGTGCATAAAAACGTACTTTCGCTTAATTTATCAAAGCTTGAATAGATATGAGCAGGTAATCCAGCTTTCACTAATTCTGAGGTCCGAAGTCGCGTTATTTTATTCAGGAGCTCTCGCCGCGTGTGAGAGCGTTGCGTAGCCGTTTGGCTAACAGAGGAAAATGTTATGAAATCGCGCATAGTATTTTCCTATGAATAAGGTAGATACCGCACCGCTGCGGTGGCTCAGTGGTTACGGCTCTCGGCTCTGGCCCAAAAGACGCGGGTTCGATCCCGGCCGCGGCGGCCGAATTTCGATGGAGGCGAAATTCTAGAGGCCCGTGTACTGTGCGATGTCAGTGCACGTTAAAGAACCCCAGGTGGTCGAAATTTCCGGAGCCCTTCACTACGGCGTCCCTCGTAGCCTGAGTTGCTTTGGGACGTAAAACCTTAATAAACCAAACCAAACTAGTGTAGATACCAACAGCAGAAAGATACTATAGATAAACCTTTACCCCCACCCCCCAGATCCCTCTGACATGCGTGCGGAAAAAGCAGCTGAAATCGGTAGCGGTCGTGCTTACAATCCTGTGCATGAAATGTGTTTAATGGGAGCAAGAGCAAGCTCAGCGCAAAGATGCCGGACAGGTACTGGTGATCGAAAACACGCGCTCCGTCGGGACAACCTTCAGTCTGCAGCTCGCCTATCCAGTTACTACTCCAATGAGTCAAATCAATAGATCTACATTCTGATGCGTAAAATTATCATAGATGATATCGCAGGTAAGAGGCGACAACAAACGACACGACAGCGCAGAAATCTGCTTAGAAGTGCCGGTTTCCAGTCCGTACACTACCTGGTCGACTACCCTCGGATGTCACGTTAACGAGTAACTGCGCACAAGATAACCGCAGTACTGTCTGGAAGAGGGAAAATGTGAGTAGTGACGCACAGCACACACCCTCATACGTTAGCTAATGGAGCACACCAACGGCAAGAAGCGAACACGTAAACATGCGTTCTACGCGCGGAGCCGGCGCGACCCGCAGTCCCTCGGGCCGCGCGCGCCGACAGATGGCGACTGGTGTCGAGAGTAGGAGCGCGCCCGCAGACCAGATTTTTTTACCCTCGCACGCAGGCTGCGGACGCGCGCCTACTCTCGACGCCAGTCGCCATCTGTCGGCGCGCGCGGCCCGAGGGACTGCGGGTCGCGCCGGCGCCGCGCATAGAACGCATGTTTACGTGTTCGCTTCTGCCGTTTTGTGCTCCATCAGCTAACGTATCAGGGTGTGTGCTGTGCGTCACTACTCACATTTGCCCTCTTCCAGACAGTCCTGCGGTTATCTTGTGCGCAGTTACTCGTTAACGTGACATCCGAGTGTAGTCGACCAAGTAGTGTACGGACTGGAAACCGGCACTTCTAAGCAGATTTCTGCGCTGTCGTGTCGTTTGTCGTCGCCTTTTACGTGCGATATCATCTATGATAATTTTATGCATCAGAATGTAGTTCTATTGATTTGACTCAGTGGAGTAGTAACTGGATAGGCGAGCTGCAGACTGAAGGTTGTCCCGACGGAGCGCGTGTTTTCGATCACCATGTACGTGTTCGGCACCCTTGCGCTGAGCTTGCTCTTGTTCCCATTAAACACATTTCATGCAGAGGATTGTAAGCACGACCGCTACCGATTTCAGCTGCTTTTTCCGCACGCATGTTAGAGGTATCTGGGGAAAGGTTTATCTATAGTATCTTTCTGCTGTTGGTATCTACCTTAGCTTGGTTTGGTTTATTAAGGTTTTACGTCCCAAAGCGACTCAGGCTATGAGGGACGCCGTAGTGAAGGGGTCCGGAAATTTCGACCACCTGACACGGGCCTCTAGAATTTCGCCTCCTTCGAAATTCGGCCGCCGCGGCCGGGATCGAACCCGCGTCTTTTGGGCCAGAGCAGAGAGCCGTAACCACTGAGCCACCGCAGCGGTGCGGTATCTACATTATTCATAGGAAAATATGCGCGATTTCATTACATTTTCCACACTTAGCCAAACGCCTACGCAAAGCTCTCACACGCGGCGAGAGCTCCTGAATAAAATAACGCGACTTCGGACCTCAGAATTAGTGAAAGCTGGATTAGCTGCTCATATCTATTCAAGCTTTTATAAATTAAGCGGGAGTACGTTTTTATGCACCAGGTTGCATAAACCATGACAAAATTTGTTTTCTGTTGGCGCTGCGACTCAGTTGAGCTCACAGCGGTAATTTGTTGATAAACTGGCGCGGCGACAAGAAAGCCGTTTGTGGAAGGGGGGGGGGGGCTTTATGGCCGGCAGGAAGGAATAAGAGTGCATGGGAATTGGAACTGCATACTAGCCGCACACCTAATTCTTGATATTGAATAAAAAGTTTCTTTGCGGTGGAGCACCAAGACGGAATTCGATTAAGCACGAGCGCGTTCTAAGCGCCGGCACAATTAACTTGAATGTCAAACTAAATGTAATTAAAACGCGTCAATGTTATCGCTTTGATAACGTAAATACTTCCTGCAACACAGCCACGAAGCGGAAGTATGCTCGACAATGTTTTTTTAGCGCCCGAAGCGCGGCTATATGCAGGCGCGGCCGCGGAACTGCCGCAGCCCCGCAGTCCCCAACGAAACGCCCGCACCGCGGCGCGCCAGTCGGTGCAAAATGGCCGCGCCCAGGAGAGGCTCAAAAATCTGGTCTATAGTGCTTAGAAATATACTGGCTAGTGTGCGCACCGCGCGCTTTTCGTACGGGAGGGCGGGTGGGTGCGCGAAAGCCGCCGAACTCCTGTCGTCTGCTGTTGCGCCGATACCGCAGCTTCGCGCGATTGCTCGTGTGAAATCAATGTGTGCCAGGCATCATCTCTTGGATTGTGAAGCTGGAAGACGCTAAACGTGAGCAAAAATATCCTGAAATGTTAAAGGCTAAGCGGGAATGCAAAGAGGACATGTTTTAATCCGTTGTGTCGAAGCGGTTATCGCTGTAACGAAGAAAAGGTGTCTTTGTTCACTGCACCGACGGACCCAGCACGGCTTGCTGAATGGGAAAACAAGATAAAGAGGGCAGACAGAAGGCTGACACCAAAGGCTGTCGTATGCGAAAAGCATTTCGAGAACGACTGCATCGAGAGATCTTTTAAAATTACGGCGAACGGCGTCGTGAACGAACTCGCCCGAGTGAAGCCACGTCTGAAGCCCGATGCTGTCCCTACACTATTAGAAAATTATCCAGCTCATCTTGTGTCTAAAAAGACGGTTAAAAGGAAGGTGCGAAACATTTACGACCAAGGACCGGCACCTAAACAACGGAAGCGAAATGTCGAGCTGGTGGATCCCGAGTTGTGCCGTGCAGTCGACGGTGATGGTACGCGGGACTCTCGGTGCGTCGCTCGTGGAGGCGCATCAAAGGAACTCCAGAAGCGTTCCGATTCAGAGCAGACAGACATTGGTACAGGACCATTGTGTGATAGCGAAGCGACACTGCCGTGTCCGTGCCCAAGTGATGTTCGCCACCCGTTCGATGGAATTCTGATTCCGGTGACATGGATGAAGTTGCCTGCTGCGTCATATGGCGCTTTAACTTATGCCTGTTGCGATACCGAAGCTGGTGACTTCTCGAAACTATTCCTAGAAAGAATGGTGTCTTTTGGAAAACCTTTGCGTGAGCACGGTTCTGTAATTGCCACAATTCACTTCCGAGGAAGAGAAAAGGAAAAGCGCGTGCTTACAGCCCGCCATGCGGCAGAGACATTAATCAAAGAAATGGCTCTGCTTGGCCTCTGTAATGGATGTGGCATGATTCCTGTTGCAGGCAAGCACACCAAGGTCTATTGAAATAGGTCGCGAAGCCGGAGCCCGAATGCGGTCCAGAACCAAGTGCTAGCGACATCAAATTAGGGGTGGAACTAAAGCGCCAAAATGAAATGAGTGGACAAACACGACTAGAAGAGGAAAATAATTGGGACATATTTTGTGTTTCAAAAGCATTCGAAAACAATTGCAGTGATTACTTTTTAAAATGTTTTGTGCATTTTGTTAGAAAGTATAGCGCTTGCCTTGTAAAAATTTTTATGACAGCGTTCGCTCAGAACAGCGGCAATGGCAGCGGGACGATGCCAAGGTTGACGGTGCTCTGATGTCATACCCTTGTCATATCTTTTGACCATTCTGCTAGCCCTACTTTTTCCTCGTTGCTTGTTGCTCGAGTTCTTGGTGTGCATCGTTCGTGTACAGTTTCCGCTTTTCCCTTTTGCCAGCGCTTCTGTGTAGTTTCGTTCGGTTGGGTGCGGTTCTGTCACTTTTGCCCCAAAAGGGCATCGTCTGTGGCCATGGGGCCCCCGTACGCAAAAAAGAGGTGTGCGGTTGCACGATGTGCGAGCGATAACCTGTCTGGCGGCGTCACATTTCATCGCTTCAGCGCTACACCTGCGACATTCAGCGCGACACCTGAGGCGAGGACGAAGGAAAAAGGCACAACGAGAACTGACTACCTAAAAATAGCGTTGGTGGTCGGCACTCGTCGTGTCTTCTTTCTTCGTTCTCGTGTCGGGTGTCGCGCTGAAGCGTCGCGGCGTTCAGCAGTTTATTTTTCCCGCCAAGCAGCACGTGACGCTGACGTCACTAAAACACGTGACTTTAATGTCGCGTTTTTGTTTTAATTATGACGTCACTTTTTAGTTGTCTACGCATTTCGAAGACGGCGCTGGCTGCGCACCATGAGCCGCCATGTTTTGAACGTATGGGCTTCTATGCAGCCTACGCTACCATGGTACATCTACCTTGAGCACACTTCATACAGAAGTATGTACTTTGCAGAGAAATGCTTGCTGACCACCGATGGAAAAGGAGAGTCATGCTTGCACTGCAAATATTTACGGAAGCTCTCGCAGAACAACATGTACAGAAGAAAAAAGACGAGATCCTTGCAGTGACAAAAAAAAATTCAAGAATTTTTCTCGTGCTTTGAGAAAGACGAAGAAAAGCCTGGCCAATGCTCAGCAGCATGTGACTCAAATGAAGGAGCAAAATAATGCACTGAGCAAAGAAGCACTCGAGGCAAAAAAACAGTCACTTCCGAAGAAGCAGCAGTTAGCTGTGAGAGCTTGTTTCCTGGCCGCAAAACGAAAGTCTCTGAGAGGCATGCCTTATGATGATGCCTGGATTGTGGAATGTTTGTTAATGAGGATGCGGAGCCCAAAGCTCTACGAGCACCTTCGGAAGCAGAGCATTATGATTCTGCCTGGACGAAAATGCATACAAAAATATCTGCAACGATTTAAGGGTGGCTTTGGTCTGAACACGAAGGTTTTTGAAGCTTTAAGCGAAAAGACCAAAATCATGGACACGTTCAGCCGTCATGGGGGCCTGCTTCTGGATGAGATTAAACTCTCGGAACATCTCAATGTGAAGGCAGCCGGTGAGTTTCAGTACTAGTTCCAACATGTCATTCTTGTAGCTTTACGTTAATTCTACAATCCAGGTAGAATAAAAAGATTGCATTTTATTTGCTCCATTATGACAGCAGTGTTCCGCATAATGCGCAATGTGCTTTTTGTATCAATTCAGGTAACATTGAAGGCTTCGGGATCTTGGGGATTACACGACCAGTGACCACAAAGGTGTGCTTGCAGACCACGGAATGATTGTGCTTTTTCAGCCCTACACCTGTAAGTTGTTTTAAATGTGCTAGCTTTCAAACTCATGACATCAACAACTTGGTCATATATCTTGCACCATCATTGCCCATTTTTTAGGGAGCTGGACGCAAATCCTTGGCGTTTTTGCCTCGAATGGAAATGTAAAAGCAGACACACTGACAAAAATCGTAGTCGAATGCACGGTCCTGGCTGAACAAGCAGGCTTGTATATTGACTCCGTGACGTGTGACGGCGCCAGTTGTAACAGGAGCATATGGCGGACCTTTGGCATACATGGCGAGGAAACTATAAATTTCACTCATTTGTTAATACTGTCAGCCTGTGTGTAAGCATAATAAACTTCCTAAAAGCGAAATTTCACTTACTTGAAATTTCCACATAATCGTAACAATTTCTCTTTACTTGGAACTTTTAAAATTTATATAAATTATAGGCTGCAATGGATTCATAATAGCGCTGTGTTTTATCTGTTTCCGTACTAATATAGTCAAAAGCTGTAAGTTTGATATCTTGCCGCTGTGGCAAATATAAAATCTGCTACTCTATCACACTCAAAGTTAATTTGTGTAGGTGAAGCCTACACAGTGTCTGTCTGTTGCAGGCTTTTAAAAACATTGATCTCGCATCATTTCGTCGTTAACTAATGTAAAAAAAAAGTTTTTAATAGGTTCTGCTACTCATCTGAGAAACAGCACGAAGCATCTTGTCGACCCTGAAAGGCAACTATTCTTCGTCTCAGACTTTCCACACCTCTTGAAAAATGTGCGGAATGGATTTGTGTCCAAAAGCTACCTGACCCCGTCTGGCTACGTTCACAGCGGTATTATCGAGACAGCGTGGGAGTCAGACCGTGACAATTTCACGCTGAAACTATGCCCAACATAACAAGTTCGCACCTGAAGCCAAATTCATTCGAAAAAATGAAAGTAGATTTAGCATTTCAGCTTTTTGGTGATCAGGTGATCAAGGGTCTCTACGTGCACAGAAAGCGTGTACATTCCGTGCACAGTAATGCGGAACCAACAGAGGAATTCGTCAAGCAAATGAACCGGCTTATCCGCATAATGACGTCAAGGACGAGCCAAAAGGCTCTGAAGCCTGGAAATGCAGATGAAAAATTCCTAGAAATTTTTTTACATTACCTAGACGCATGGTAGCGGCATGCAGAACCAGCTGGGAGCGGATTTCTTACTGAAAACACCGCTTGTGGACTAAGGGTTACGATAAGAAATACATTAGACTTGCTTTCTTATCTTAGCTCCACTGTAGGATACAACTACTTCGTCACATCGCGTCTGAGTCAGGACAAATTGGAAAACGTTTTCGGCATTATAAGGCAGTCATCCGGTTGTAACGACCACCCTAGCGTGTCACAGTTTCTGGTGACTGTTAACTTAATGTCGTTTTATAACCTGGCAAAACCACCGAGAGAAACGAACTGCTCACCAGACGTTATCACAGCGCTCTTGAGTGAAGCACCTGTATCACAGTCTAGCACCAAAGCAGTGCCACTTTTGAACATTATTGATGATTTATTTGACCGTGGCAAGGTTGATTAAGTCGAGGAGGCAATTGATAGTGTTCTGTTCAGAAATGACCATGCCGGGTACGTAGAAAGGAAAACCAACGCTGCCTTGATCTACTATGCTGCTGGCTATGTGGCGAGAAAGACCATCGCAAAAAACGCATGCCCGCAGTATGCATCTTGCCTTTGTGTGACACCAAATGACGCAAACATGGATGAGAGCTCTCACTTCAAGGCTCATTTTGACAACGGTGGGCTTGTTTACCCTAGTTCCGCCCTGTCCACTGCAGTCAAGCTAATCGAGGACGAATTCACCGACTTCTTCAGCAAAAATGTTCTGCATGAAGAGAGTTTGCTGGATTTCGCCAAGTGCTTACGTTCATTCTCACTGCCGCAGCTTGGCTGCTCTAGCGATGAGAAAGAAAATTTGTCCGAAGTGGTCAAATTTTATGTCTTGTTAAGGTTCAGATTTTTTGTTAAGGGCCTGAACAAGGAAAGAGGAGGTCAAAGTCAGCGACAAAAACTCCTTAAGTTGCGCCGCTGCCAGTAGCGTGAAGTATGAATAATTCTAGTTTGCTCCTTTATGTACCACCTGATCTGTTCTATGCAGTAAATGAAGACGACCATATTTTTGTTTTCATATTTTTGTTTTCAGATATCCGTATACCTCATGCACGTAATTACCACTGTCTCGACTCGATCAGACAAGGTGATTAAACATTGGTGTAAAATACAACTTTTTATAACCTTGTTTATTCTGGATGCAAATGAGAAACAGGTGAGACATTGTATAACTTGTATTAACGTTACTATCTGCTGCTCTGTTCACGTTTTTGTTTTTCCCGTTTACGCTTCAATGTTTAATTTTGCGTTTTGTATTTCTCTTGCAATGACTCATATGCTTTTATCTGTTTTGTTGTAGTTTCTTGAAGTTGTTGTTTATTTGTTTACTTTTGATCACATGCCTGTAAACCCCCCCCCCCCATGTAATACCCTCGAACTAAGGGCCCTTAGGGGTATTTTGTATAAATGAAATAAATAAATAAACAAATTTCTGACATGCTTTGGACATGTCAGCCTTTACGTGCGGCATCGAGCTTCAGTTCTCAACATCTCGCTACCTGGTAAGTGGGCTAGTTGAATTTTAAGGAAGCTGTTGAGATCGATGGAGTTATAATAAATCGTGGTTTTAATATTCGTGTTAGGCTCTTCATGAGAAGCAATTAAGAAAGTGCTTGTTTTTTATGTTCTGCATTGTGAAGCACAAACTATTCCAAGATTTTTAACGGAAATATTATTACCTTAACGTATGTCATTATAATAGGTTTTTTTAAAGCAATGTAAGTTTTGTGTATTTTTTTAGATGCTCTGATTGGGGAAATTTTCATTAAGTTCGTTATTCGTCTTCAACGAAATCAGCCCTTTAAAGTCATTTCTAAATATCAGCGTCTATTTAAAATTAATCAAGGGTGGCACTAAATTTCACTGCCATAAAGTTTTCGATTTCAGCGTTTCAATTCCCAGTGCAACGAACATCTCGCACGTTCCTTTAGTGTGCAGTTTATTGCTTAATCTAATTGTGAATCTTTATTTTCACTTCAACTATGGTCGAATGAAGGCTATCTGGTAAGGGGCTTTGGACTTCCTGAAATAATTTTGCTCTCGAGAGCTTAGTGAATAAAGAAAAATCGGTTGCATGGTTAGTATCGAGTTTTTTGCGGGCGAAGGCAAACTGCTAGAATACGTTAACAAATTGATCTATATCTGGTATTGCAAAATGTGCGCACTGTCAGCGAGCTCACATAGTTCTTAAATAACGGAACATTTTTTTTAATAACGCTCCAAATACAAAAAAAAAATAGTTTGCTTCGCGCTGCTCTGCACGCGCGTATTGGACGCATATGCACCCACCCGAACAACAGCGCACCAAGCGGGCCGCCGGAAATCATCAACAGCGGGACCCTCGCCAAGCCCGCCCTTGCCACACTAGCTAGGCAATATAGTTTTACCGACCGCCTCCTCCATTGTCTGGCCCAGGAACGCCACCTCACCCTTCTTAATACTCCTGGCTCTCCTACTCGAGCGGGCACTGCCTCACAACGCCATACGACACCCGACCTCACTTTCTCTCGGGGTTCACTTTCCTTTCACTGGCAGGTGACAGCCGAAACTCTTCTAAGTGACCACTTTCTCATCCATATCACCACCTCTCTCTCCCACATCCCTCGCTGTCATCCGATTATTCACACTGACTGGCATGCTTTTCGCACTAATCTCGCGTCCGACTCCTTTCAATCCTACGACGACTGGACGTCGCGCATCTCTGCAGCGCTCACGTCCAGTAGCCGTCGCGTTCGCTCTCGTTACCCAATCCAAGACCCAGATCCTCACCTTCTCCGTTTATGGCGTCGCCGTAAACGTATTCAACGCTCCTTTCGCTCCCAACCACACAATGCCCAACTTTCCTCCCGGATCACTGCTTTGCGGGCCGAGATCGTCGCCCACTGCGCCTCCCTCGAGCACTCTCGTTGGAGCGCTCTTTGTGATGGCCTTGATTCTGCATTGCACTCGCGATCCGCATGGTCTCTCTTTAAATCCCTCCTTGACACTAAGCCTGCCCTTGCTCCCACTCTAGCTAAAGCCCTCACTCAGGGGACTCCCTCCGAAGTTTTTGATCAACTCGCCTCTCTCTACCTCCCGCCCCCTCTGGCACCCTCCTACCCGGTGTACTCGGGTGGACCTAACCCCGATCTGGACCAATGCTTCACTCTCCGGGAGCTCGAATCTGCTCTGGCTGCTAATTCTACACGCTCGGCTCCCGGTGAGGATGCCATTACATACACCACACTGCGCAACCTTCCTGACTGCGCCAAAGAATTCCTCCTTCAAACCTACAATGAGGCCTGGGAGAGCGGCTGCTTGCCGAGCTCCTGGACATCCTCCCTTATTTCTATGATTCCAAAACCGGGCAAACCTCCCTCTCTCTCTAACCTCCGCCCAATCTCCCTGACGTCGTGCGTTGGTAAGACCCTTGAGCGAATGGCTCTGACTCGCCTCTCTGATTTTCTTGAGGCACGGGAGTTCTTCCCCCATTCTCTCATTGGCTTCCGACGCCGCGTCTGTGCACAGGACATGTTTCTGATTCTCCAGCAAACGTTCCTGTCCCCTACACCTACTCAAATTTACGCACTTGTGACCGTCGATGTTCGCAAGGCCTTTGATGGTGTTTGCCACGATCACATCCTTTCTCAACTCGCCTCTTTGGATTGTGGCTCCCGCATGTACTCCTATATCCGCTCATTCCTCTCTAAACGTGTGGCTCGCTTTCGAGTGGATACCCACTTGTCTAACCCACACCACCTCACCCGTGGCACTCCTCAAGGTGCTGTTCTCTCTCCTACCCTTTTCAATCTCGCTATGGCCCCTCTCGCCTCCCAGCTAGCTGAAATTCCCGACCTGCATCATATATTTTACGCCGATGACATCACTCTCTGGTGTTCATCTGGCTCTCCCGGTCACGTACAGGACACCCTGCAACGTGGCCTAGATCTCATCGACTCCTTTCTCACCGCTGGCCTCTCTCCTGCTCCTGAGAAATCCGAGCTTCTCCTTCTCAACCATTCCTCCTACCAGCGCTCACACAACCACTTCGTCTCTCTCCACCTTTCTGGCTCTCCCATTCCTGTCGTCACACAGTGCAAAGTTCTTGGCTTCCCTTTGCATGCGGCTAAGAATGTGCAATCCCTTCACCGCGCTGTCACCACCTGCCACTCTGTAACTCACCTCCTGCGGCGCGTGGTCACTCGACGCTCAGGTCTCCACGAGGCTCACGCGTGCCGAGTTGCCCATGCGCTGGCCCTCAACAAGGTCTTGTACTTTGCACCCTACGCTTCCTTCACTCAGACTCAACTTAACGCTCTCGAGACTGCCCTTGTGGGCCTCTACAAGGCAGCTCTCAACCTCCCTATCACTACCTCTACCACTAACCCAGGTAGCACATGACAGAGGGCCAATATTGTAATACTGTTGGCAAATCATGGCCCTAAGTAGGCCCAGAGTTCCCAATGAGTTTCCAATATTGGTTGTGCCACTCCTTAGCACATCCAACAATGGTCCTGGTTGTCCGTCGCTTTACCAGTATTGGCTGAGCCATCATTAGATCCTGGCTATCATGGGCCAGGTTAGACAGGATTTTCCCACTGTTTGCCATTGCTGGCTGTGCCATCATCGAATCCTGGCTATCATTGGCCATGTTAGCCAGTGTTGTTCCACTCTTTGCCAGAATTGGATATGCCATTTCCGGGAGCTGGCTATATTGGCCTAGGATTGCCACCGCTTTTCCAGTGTTCAAAGTATACTGGCAAACGTTGGTAAACATTGTGTCATCCATTAAAATGGGTTCAAAATTAATTTTATTGTCGAGTACCACATCGGCAGTTCATAATTTTCGAACGCGCTAAAACATGCGAGTTCAAAGATTTGGTTTTATTTATTATTATATTTTAACCGAACACTTTTGCAGTTTGTGAGCAAAGCTACCCATGATTCCGTTGGAAAAGCTGCACTCTGGTTGCGCAGTGAGCAGCAATAATACGTTTAGGAGAATTGCGATCGAAGTCCTGTTGATCAGAATTAACGTTCTGATTACACCCGAGACGCCTTCAACAAAAATTGTCAACAGGCGCCTTCAACAAAAATTGTCAACAGGCGCCTTCAACAAAAATCAAATAAGTTTCATTTGATTAAGTTTTTGGAATAAAAAAATCACTTTTTTTTATTCGCTCTAGAAATTCACTGCCGCAGTGCGCAGCTGGTGTCTGCTTCATGGAGATCGCGATACAAACGTAATAGATTAGCGCAAGTGCAGTTGCTAAACCGAAAGTGTGCTCAGTTTTGGCAACGTCCCTAAACGAAGCAGTCGCCTCGTAATTTCGAATTATGCGTTGCGCTCGTGAAATATTAGGCAGGTGCTTCATAAACGCACGCGGACACGTGCTAAGCGATTCCTACGCTTCCCTACGCCGTGCCCTGTGATCGCGCCTTTCCCGTGTTTTCTGATTTGCTATTTTCTTCCTTTTCTGCGAATCGTAGTGTTGGAAATTGTTGTTTTTGACCATTTTATTCTTCTGCTGCGTAATTTGCATGGGGGCTATATAGCTTTTGCTCACGTCTTTGCATATTTACTCGCAAATTTTTTTTTCTTTCGAACATCACCTTTATTGATGAAAACCATCGAAAGTAGTTGCGAACCACAATTCAACATGCCTTTGTTTGTTTTTGCTTTTTTCGCGAAAATCTTCCACACCAACAAACAATTTGAGGATTCTTCGACGACCACTGAATAAATGGACTGACAACTGGCGTTAGACGCATGTTAACCTAGCTTGTTTGGCGCATGTACGGTACATGAAACTATGAAAGAGCGCCCATTCTGCTTGGATATTTTTTTTGCTTTGTATTTTTTATTATGTGGTAACATTTTAAGCTATCTTGAACTAACAGAAGCCGCATCATACGGCCCCACAACATACGCGAGTGTCTCAAGTCGGTTTGGCGAAATGCATCTTGAAGCTCCAAGTTTTTCACTTCAAAATTTTCAGGCTTTTGCTGCAGTACTTTGACGCTTCCGTGTTTTCCATCCACTTCTCTCTTGTAGATATTGCTTTCTGTACTGCCTGTGGCCATGTGACTCATTCTCCAAAAATTCCAAACCCTTTTCACGGTTTTGGCCTCTTTCCCTCTCTCTTTCAAGTCTTCAAGTCCAATATCTCCCCACCTGTTCTCCCGGCCGTGCCCTTTTCCAGGTAGCGGGCTAACCCCCCACCCCGCGAAGCGCTATTTTTTCTTTTTGGTTGTCACTTTCTCAAAGCTGTTTTCCCTCGCGCGCAGCTACGCGCTTCGCTGTTCCTCCACCTCCCTGTCTCCACCTTTCAGCTCGAGGACTTTTCTCGGAACTACAAAACCTGTGTAAAGGAAAATACTCTCTACCCTCCAGCCAACCCCCCCCCCCCCCCCCCCCCAACGTCTCCACTGCTCGTCTTGGAACCGCGCGACTCATCACAATAAGACATTCTGGACTGCACGGCGGAGCTCAACCACGTGCTCAACCAACGCGACGAAAATGCATGCACACTCGAGCTAGCACCGTTCATAGTCTGTGCACGCGAAAAGCCACACTCATATATTAGGAGAGCTCCGACGCTGTTCGTACCGCCTGCAAGATCTTATTTGTAAGTACTAAAACTCTTTTATCTTGATATACGTCTGGAAGTTAAAGTGGTTTTTGTAGTAAATGTTGCTTTGACTACATGCGCCTTTATTTTTTCGGCAGGAGAAGAGAGCGAGCCAAAAAGCACGAGGACGACTTCTGTGTACCCACTCTCATTGCGAAATGGCTTGCTTGACATCGTGCGCAGTGGAATTGCGGCCGAATGGTGAGAATTTAATTTTTCGTCTTTGGTGAGAAGAACTCACTAAAGATTCACTACTTTGGCTAACAGCGGGTTTGAACTCATATGACTTGAGATAGGATGCATTCGGGAATATGTCCTTTACCGCTTATGCACGACAGAAATCAGAACCGCTTAATTAATTTTCCATTGCTGACTAGTTGGTAAGGATATGTGTAATACTTCCGTAGTGTTTCTTTTTGCCTTCTACACTTGCAGACTCAATAGAAAATCCGCAATTTCTGGTTAAAGCTTTTCCCAAAGTTCTCTCGCAATGAAAAAGGGCATTACTCTGGACTATCAGACTAGTATTTTTGTGTGGTTTTCAAGTTGCAGTTTCGAATCCAATTATAGCATGCATGCGAAGCAACTAAGGTAAAACAAAGGTGCCCTGAGTTCCTTGCGTTCAGCGTATTTCGTCAAAAATCGCAAGCCGCATTTTTATCCCCATTAAAGGGGCACCGCGATGATTTCCTCAGTACCAGTTAATATCATTAAATAGATTCATCATGCTTTCCAGAGACCAGAGCAAAAAGAATTATTGAAATCGGAGCATGCAAACGAAAGTTATTCCACTCTGAAAATTCCAAATGAAAAGCTCAGACTAAAACGCACTTCACTCGCCCATTTCACTCACCCATTACACTCACCCAGTGCCGAGACTGGGCGCTACCAGAACCGCGCCTAGCGCACACGCAGCGGAAGCGTGCATGCAGTTGTTGCTTTGTCGGGGCTGTAGACCCGCGCATTTTGACGGCGTCTTCCCCCCGTGTACGCGACGCTGTAGTCAGGGCAGGGGTGACTAACAAAGGAAGCTCTGGAAGACTGTGGGCAGTAGCCCCCCTCCCCCCCAAGCTCGTCTCCCGTCTCCTGTCCGGCCTTTCTGTGCACAAAAGGGGATATTCAAAATTCCGCAAGTGCGCTTTCCCTCATAACAATGTTGCCCCTAACAAGATGGCCGACTTCACTATAAAGGAACTACATGGGTTTCAGGACAGGCGCTAAAGGTGTGGATAGAATGTAAGAAACGTATTTTGGAAGAATCAAACAAAAAACCAGTCTTTCTTGCTTTGTTTCAGCTGGAAATGCATGGTCCGCCATCTTGTTGGGGGCAACGTTGTTATGCGGTAAAGCACACTTGCGGAATTTTGAATATCCCCTATTCTGGGCAAGGTGTGTCGAGTGGCTTTTTTTTTCGCTGCCGTCTTGGTATGGCCACGGCCGGTCTCGACGCGCGCGCTTTCTGGTTTGAGCTAACGTTTTTTGAACAGCGCTGGCCGCCACGAAGGTTTGAAGTGGAATGGAAAGTGTCTCCCCTAGCTGTTTTCATTCGCTTTCCCTGCTTCTTTCCAGTTTTTGTGGCATGCGAAAAGCTTTCAGTACTCGGATACATATTTTGGATTCATTTCGCAAGTATAAAGGAACAATATGCAAACTGGACGCCCAAGCAATGAGAAAGGCAGCGCCCTATCTGGATGCCACCTCATTTCCGCTGCCGCAAATGGCCGCCGCGTTGCGACACCATCGGCTCGAAACAAGCATTTCTAGCGAAGATTAAAATATCAAATATTATGATTTCGGTGATCTCATTGCGCGTTTAGGACTCACAATGTCCCTTACTCTGCATACAAACAACAAAGACTCCATGCTTTATCTACGTCGCAGGGCACCTTTAAATAAAACTAATCAAAAATGTTGTTTTGACGTCCATGTGGAAGAGACGCTACAACCTGTGCATATTTACTTGAATAAAAAATTAGCTCGCAATTTGCAGATACGAGTTATGATATTAAAACATATTAAAACAAAATAATACATGAATCTGTTTTCAATATAACATTAATTTGCTTATCTCGCATTGAATATATTTACTGGGAGTGCGACACGACGCATTAAACTAAATTAAACCATTTGTATAAGGGAAGTTTAGTAAATTAAATTCCACTTTGTGCAACTAATGTGGTGCTGGTTCTTAAGAATAAATTAAAAATTTTCCTGTAAAATGTGTTGCTAGTGTCTTCACGATGACTGTGTTTCACAAAATTCGGTGTTATTTAATCATTTTTGTTCTGTGATGGCCATAATTCAGCTTACCATGACATCATGCATCTCTTTGCAGGCTTGGCGCTTCGTGAGGCCATCGTGCAAGAACTGGACGAGGAATTTGTTTGAATGCAGTCCAGCAGCCCCCTTGCAAGTGGAGTGCAACGAATACTTCGGATATGACTGATCAGTTCACTGGAGGACAGCTCCGTTGAGCGCTTTATGGATGCCTTAGCCGTGCCGCAGCAGCTTGCCGAGAAGCTTTGTCCAACCTGATCGGCACGCACCAAACTTGAAAATAAATTGTTTTCCCACAACCTCTGCCACCATGCTCTTGGGCCCCCTTTCTTTACTCCCCACGGTGGCTGGTGGTAGCGCAAACCATCCTGTGTGCGCTAGAAGCGTGATTCTGGTAAATCAAAGCAATAAACGGGTCTTTTTTATAGAATTCTTTTGCACCCTCATTTATGAATATTTTCTAGGTAGAATGGTATGTATGTACATCCATCCACAGTGCCGGTCATTGGCGACTGGGTTAATTGCATGTGCCAGCGTTCGAAAGCTGGATGCCATTATTCTAAAGCTGGAAACGATTATTCGAAAGCTGAATGCCATTATTCGAAAGCTGGAAACCATTATTCGAAAGCTGGCTACCAATGTTTGAAAGTTGGCTACCAATGTTTGAAAGTTGGATGCCAGTATGAGACCTTTGCTGGCCCATGCTGCAGAACGAACATCGGGACTGCGTTGGCCGCTTGATCGGCCGAGCGTTGGCCCAAAACTGGCATGAAAGTAGGGCCAATGTGTAAAGTGGTAGCGCTCGGCCCAAATTCCAGTGTAGGACCAATGTTCGTACCAAGTTTTGCCAACACTTGCCCGGCGTTCGGCCAATGTTGTTGTGCTGCCTGGGAAGCTCTTTGCCACAGGCCTCTTTCATCCTCTTCGTTCTCTTCTCAGTCTCCATCGTGACTCGCAGCTTGCCCGGCTTTCCCTTACCCGTCAGGGTCAGTGGTTATTGACTCAAGCGGGTATCTCGCCCATTCCAATCTCCCCGTTAACCTCTCCTATTCCCACCCCCGCTCCCAATCTTCGTATCCTTCCCCTCTCGACAAACATGTCCCCCGTCCTGCACGCCGGACGTCGTCATGCGGCCGCACAGCACCATTCCCCTCTCTTTGATACCCAGGGTGTAGCTTACACGGATGCCTCCTTCGTGGCTCCTCGAGGTTCCTGCGGCTACGCCCTGTACCATCCACACCTCCCTGTTCCTGAAACCCACACCAGCGGGCCGTATCTACACCCTCCAGACGGCTTGTCCCTCGAGGTCCTCGCCATTGCGCATGCCCTCCAGTCATTTTCCCTCCTTCCCTCTCTCCAAGAGTACACAGTCTATTCGGACTCACAAGCCGCTATACACCACATACAGAAACGCACCCTGACCCCTTCTCTCCATCAGGAGGTCGAACGAGCGGTCTCCGCATTGCAGCCTTCCATCGTTTTCCTCCGCTGGGTCCCTGGGCATTCAGGGATTGACGGCAATGACCCAGGTAGCACACGACGGCGGGCCAATATTGGAAATCCACTGGCAAAGCGTGGCCCTAACTAGGCCCAGAGTTGCCAGTGAGCATCCGATATTGGTTGTGCCACTCCTTAGCACATCCAACAATGGCCCTGGTTGTCCGTCGCTTTACCAGTATTGGCTGAGCCCTCATTAGATCCTGGCTATCATGGGCCAGGTTAGCCAGGATTGCCCCACTGTTTGCCATTGCTGGCTGTGCCATCATCGAATCATGGCTATCATGGGCCATGTTAGCCAGTGTTGTTCCACTCTTTGCCAGAATTGGCTATGCCATTTCCGGGTGCTGGCTATATTGGCCTAGGATTACCACCGCTTATCCAGTGTTCAAAGTATACTGGCAAACGTTGGTAAACATTGTGTCATCCATTAAAATGGGTTCAAAATTAATTTTATTGTCGAGTACCATATCGGCAGTTCATAATTTTCGAACGCGCTAAAACATGCGAGTTCAAAGATTTGGTTTTATTTAGTATTATATTTTAACCGAACACTTTTGCAGTTTGTGAGCAAAGCTACCCATGATTCCGTTGGAAAAGCTGCACTCTGGTTGCGCAGTGAGCAGCAATAATACGTTTAGAATTGCGATCGAAGTCCTGTTGATCAGAATTAACGTTCTGGTTACACCCGAGACGCCTTCAACAAAAATTGTGAACAGGTGCCTTCAACAAAAATCAAATAAGTTTCATTTGATTAAATTTTTGGAATAAAAAAGTCACTTTTTTTTATTCGCTCTAGGAATTCACTGCCGCAGTGCGCAGCTGGTGTCTGCTTCAGGGAGATCGCGATACAAACGTAATAGATTAGCGCAAGTGCATTCGCTAAACCGAAATTGTGCTCAGTTTTGGCAACGTCCAGAAACGAAGCAGTCGCCTCGTAATTTCGAATTATGCGTTGCGCTCGTGAAATATTAGGCGGGTGCTTCATAAACGCACGCGGACATATGCTAAGCGATTCCTACGCTTCCCTACGTCGTGCCCTGTGATCGCGCCTTTCCCGTGTTTTCTGATTTGCTATTTCCTTCCTTTTCTGCAAATCGTTGTGTTGGAAATTGTTGTTTTTGACCATTTTATACTTCTGTTGCGTAATTTGCATTGGGGGCAATATAGCTCTTGCTCACGTCCTTGCATATTTACTCGCAAGTTTTTTTTTTTCTTTCGAACATGACCTTTATTGATGAAAACCGTCGAAAGTAGTTGCGAACCACAATTCAGCATGCCTTTGTTTGTTTTTGCTTTTTTTGCGCGAAACTTCCACACCAACAAACAATTTGAGGATTCTTCGACGACCACTGAATAAATGGACTGACAACTGGCGTTAGACGCATGTTAACCTAGCTTGTTTGGCGCATGTACGGTACATGAAACTATGAAAGAGCGCGCATTCTGCTTGGATATTTTTTTTGCTTTATATTTTTGTTATTATGTGGTAACATTTTAAGCTATCTTGAACTAACAGAAGCCACATCATACGGCCCCACAAAATACGCGAGTGTCTCAAGTCGTTTTGGCGAAATGCATCTTGAAGCACCAAGTTTTTCACTTCAAAATTTTCAGGCTTTTGCTGCAACTTTGTAGCAATACTTTGACGCTTCCGTGTTTCCCATCCACTTCTCTCATGTAGATATTGCTTTCTGTACTGACTGTGGCCATGTGACTCATTCTCCAAAAATTCCAAACCCTTTTCACGTGTTTTGGCCTCTTTCCCTCTCTCTTTCAAGTCTTCAAGTCCAATATCTCCCCACCTGTTCTCCCGGCCGTGCCCTTTTCCAGGTAGCGGGCTAACCCCCCACCGCGCTATTTTTTTCTTTTTGGTTGTCACTTTCTCAAACCTGTTTTCCCTCGCGCGCAGATACGCGCTTCGCTGTTCCTCCACCTCCCTGTCTCCAACTTTCAGCTCGAGGACTTTTCTCGGAACCAAAAAACCTGTGTAAAGGAAAATTACTCTCTCCCCTCCAGCCAACCCCCCCCCCCCCCCCCCCCACACCATCGTCTCCACTGCTCGTCTTGGAACCGCGCGACTCATCACAAAAAGACATTCTTGCCTGCACGGCGGAGCTCAACCACGTGCAAACCAACGCGACGAAAATGCATGCACACTCGAGCTAGCACCGTTCATAGTCCGCGCACGCGAAAAGCCACACTCATATATTAGGAGAGCTCCGACGCTGTTCGTACCACCTGCAAGATCTTTTGTAAGTACTAAAACTCTTTTATCTTGATATACGTCTGGAAGTTAAAGTGGTTTTTGTAGTAAATGTTGCTTTGACTACATGCACCTTTATTTTTTCGGCAGGAGAAGAGAGCGGGCCAAAAAGCACGAGGATGACTTCTGTGTACCCACTCTCATTGCGATATGGCTTGCTTGACGTCGTGCGCAGTGGAATTGTGGCCGAATGGTGAGAATTTAATTTTTCGTCTTTGGTGAGATGAACTCACTAAAGATTCACTACTTTGGCTAGCAGCGGGTTTGAACTCATATGAATTGAGATAGGATGCATTCGGGAATATGTCTTTTACCGCTTATGCACGACGGAAATCAGAACCGCTTAATTAATTTTCCACTGCAGACTAGTTGGTAAGGATGTGTGTAATACTTCCGTAGTGTTTCTTTTTGCCTTCTACTCTTGCAGACTCAATATAAAATCCGCAATTACTGGTTAAAGCTTTTGCCCAAGTTCTCTCGCAATGAAAAAGGGCATTACTCTGGACTATCAGACTAGTATTTTTGTGTGGTTTTCAAGTTGCAGTTTCGAATCCAACTATAGCATGCATGCGAAGCAACTAAGGTAAAACAAAGGTGCCCTGAGTTCCTTGCGTTCAGCGTATTTCGTCAAAAGTCGCAAGCCGCATTTTTGACCCCATTAAATAAAACTAATCAAAAATGTTGTTTTGACGTCCATGTGGAAGAGACGCTACAACCTGTGCATATTTACTGGAATAAAAAATTACCTCGCAATTTAGAGATACGAGTTATGATATTAAAACAAAATAATACATTAATCTGTTTTCAATATCACATTAATTTGCTTATCTCGCATTGAATATATTTACTGGGAGTGCGACACGACGCATTAAACTAAATTAAACCATTTGGTATAAGGGAAGTTTAGTAAATTAAATTCCACTTTGTGCAACTAATGTGGGGCTGGTTCTTAAGAATAAATTAAAAATTATCCTGTAAAATATGTTGCTAGTGTCATCACGATGACTGTGTTTCACAAAATTCGGTGTTATTTTTGTTATGTTATGTTTGTTTTTGTTCTGTGATGGCCATAATTCAACTTACCATGACATCATGCATCTCTTTGCAGGCTTGGCACTTCGTGAGGCCATCGTGCAAGAACTGGACGAGGAATTTGTTTGAATGCAGTCCAGCAGCCCCCTTGCAAGTGGAGTGCAACGATTACTTCGGATATGACTGATCAGTTCACTGGAGGACAGCTCCGTTGAGCGCTTTATGGATGCCTTAGCCGTGCCGCAGCAGCTTGCCGAGATGCTTTGTCCAACCTGATCGGCACTCACCAAACTTGAAAATAAATTGTTTTCCCACAGCCTCTGCCACCATGCTCTTGGGCCCCTTTTCTTTACTCCCCAGGGTGGCTGGTGGTAGCGCAAACCATCCTGTGTGCGCTAGAAGCGTGATTCTTGTAACTCAAAGCAATAAACGGGTCTTTTTTCTGGAATTCTTTCGCACCCTCATTTATGAATATTTGCTAGGTAGAATGATATGTATGTACATCTATCCACAGTGCCGGTCATTGGCGAGTGGGTTAATTGAATGTGCCAGCGTCCGAAAGCTGGATGCCATTATTCGAAAGCTGGAAACCATTATTCGAATGCTGGATGCCAATATTCGAAAGCTGGAAACCATTATTCGAAAGCTGGCTACCAATGTTTGAAAGTTGGATGCCAGTATGAGACCTTTGCTGGTCCATGCTGCAGAACGAACATCGGGACTGCGTTGGCCGCTTGATCGGCCGAGCGTTGGCCCAAAACTGGCATGAAAGTAAGGCCAATGTGTGAAGTGGTAGCGCTCGGCCCAAATGCCAGTGTAGGACCGATGTTCGTGCCAAGTTTTGCCAACACTTGCGCGGCGTTCGGCCAATGTTGTTGTGCTGCCTGGGGAGCTGGCCCATCAGCTCGCCCGCGACACACTTTTCCGGGCACCGCTGATCCCCTGGCCCAAGCCCTCGGAGGACGGTGGGAGACTCACCCTTCGCAGCACCATAAAAGAGCCTTGAGCTCCGCGTCGACAAACGCCTTTACCCTCCCCCTCATCCATCACTCACGGTGCCGGAGTCTCGCCTTCTTCGGCACATTCAGATGAATGCAGTTATCACCCCGTCCCGCCTCTTCCTCTATCGCTATCGATCGGACCCTTCCTGTCCCAACTGCCCCTGTATCTATGCGGACCTGGCCCATTGCCTCTTCTATTGCCCGGCTGCTCAGCAGTCGGGTTCCTTCCCCCCACCCTCTCTATCCATCACCACCTGGCTCGACTGGCTTGGCGCTGAAGGGGAAGAACAGCGGCTTCTGGTCGCCCAGGCGGTCGAAATGCTCGGCCTGTAAATTATGGTCGATTAAAAGTCTTTTGCTACTACTACTACTAGCGTGCATTGTTGAAGTACCGTAAACTTTGTGAGCTCGACCCGTCCGCACGAGAAAAACAGCGAAAACAGGCATGTAATTCTGATTGTTAATATGTCGGCTACAATAATCTGTAATATAAATTTAGGCAAGGGATCATGACATGCGCGTGTCAGAAGCGACGTAGGGGGGGGCTAGATCACTCGTGACACGCACAGAAGTACGTCATAACCACGTGACAACATATTTAAACAAAAGGACACATAAAATCAACATAAACTTTTTATAATATTCAGTTACAGCTTAAATACTTACCTAGAATAGTACAACTGTTAGGTTTTGTTTTAAAATTTGGTGGAAATGTCTTTAAAGCGCATGAGTTGAGGCCATAGAGTTTCTTACTATTACCACGACATGAAGAAACTTTGCTGTGTCGCCTCTGGCTTGGTGTAGCTTTCACCAACCATTACTCTTTCTTAATTGGTATGGCTGATAGCCCTACATGTGCCATCTGCTGGTATGATGAAACTTTAACCCACATTCTTTGTGACTGCCCTGCCTACAGCACCGAAAGGCAATCCCTCAGCCGTGCACTGGACCACCTAGATCAACGCCCACTGACTGAAATGAATTCTCGGCCACTGGCTGCGGCGATCGTCGGCGGTGAAAGCCGAACGCTGACTTTTTAGAGTGTCTTCAATTTTCTGTTACTCCTTTTTCTCTCTCATTTTCTTATCTCCTCACTCTCTTCCCCCCGTGTTGGGTAGCAAACCGATTATTATTCAGGTTAATCTCCCTGCCTTTCCTCTTCTACCTCCTCCTCCTCCTCCTAGAGGGAAAGCTGGCGGCGCTGCACTTCAGCCACCATGGACGCTCAAAGCATCATGGGACGGTGAGTTACTTGTCGCGGGACAGTCGTATTTTTTCGGGAACACGGAGTGGCACTACTGAGATGTTTCATTCCGAAAACGCTGTTCGTGTGTGCGCAGACGACTTTCGCGCGAACGCAGTGTGCAAAAAACATAGTAGTGAAAACGCAACGACACACGGTGCCAATAAAAGGTTTCACTTTTCCGAAATGCCACTAAAAAACCTATTAAATTATCTAAGCAACAACATTTTTTTAAACATATTTACTTTTAAAAATGCGCCTGTTAATTAGGAAATATTACTTTTTGTAGCGTTCATTACTTGGCCAATATGAAAGCTAGCCATCTCTTATTTTGGGCAAACTTTGCATTTACATGCTTTTCTGCTCGTTTGTTGCAATTTACAGACAGGATTTTTAATGTTACGACATTCGTAGTTATCGAAGAGCTTTATTTTTCTATTATTTTTTGGCCAAAAGTTGTAGTTCTGCAGTCGGTAGCTCACCGCCCCATGATGATTTGAGAGCCCATGGTGGCTGAAGTGGTCTCGAGGGGCCTCCATGCAAACTCCCATAGATGGGGTGCCAGCTTTCCCTCTAGGTAATAGTAAGAAACTCTATGGTTGAGGCATTGTCTCCTCTAGAAAGATGCCTGCCGTGTGCGACAAAAACCTGCTGCCCTTACCTTTCCCTTTTTCCTCCTTTCCCCTTGAGGTGAAAGCTAGCGCTCCTTGCGGCGGCCGCTTGCAACACATGCGCGCATGCGCACACTGCCGCGTGGTCGTGGCACGCGCGTGCCGTAGTTGTAGCAGACGACGTCTCTGCGGCAGACGACCCTTCCGCGCGTTTTAGACTGTTTATGCAGACCAAAACATAAGCACGCAGAGCTGAAGGAAAGAAGTTTATTTTGCTCTGTCATAGGTTACTTAAACCCTCTTTAAATGAAGTTAAATGAAGTTTAAATGAAACGAAGTCTTTTGTGAAAACTACGGTGGCAGACCTATTAGCAGAAGAACTGTTTAACACGTCTGCTGACTGCTGCCGCTCGCTGCATGCAACTGTTTCGGTCTTTGGGCACTTCAGCAGAAGTTTTACTTGCTCGTTGTGTGTTTTGAAAAGAGTTCGGTTTTCTAAAGCGCAATGCGCTCTTGTTGTGTCCCACGCTGCACCTCAGGTAGAGTGTACTAGTAGGATACAACTTAAAAAACAGCAGTTGCTAACACTGGGCCGCGGTCCGCGACGTCTTGTATTACTCCGCTGGCCAATCGCAACTGTAAACGAAATCAGCTTTTTAATGTTTGACTATATCAAACAATTCGTGAATAAAAATTCTAGAGCTCACAATTTTTTTCTTGCCATAAGCTTCTTCAATACATATAAACTGCACGTTGCGATCAGTCTGTTTTGCAATAGAAAGCTGAAAAAAAGATCGCAGGCGAAAACCGGAACAAGAAATAGGCGCATATGAAATCATGCCCTTGTTTACAGAACAGTGAAGAAATTTCTTACAAAAATGCCATGCATGCCACATATATATGGGAATGCAAAGTGTTATGGCAGTGGCTTAGGAACCCAAATTATTTCTCCTCTGCAGAGAAGAAAACCTCTTCTGGTTACGTTTCCCACACTTTCACTCCCTTTAAAAATTCCTCGTGCGTTTCCGTGCTCCTGTCCCATGATGTTCATGTATTTCCTTCCATTTGATTTGATGCTTTTATACTTCAGTTATTCGCATTCAGTGTTAGCCTGCATTCGGCGAGAATTACAAATTTGTTGCGCTGCTTTTCTGGAACCTTGGCTCTTTTTTTGGCTACTTTTGACACTCCGGCGACACGTTGGCTACTTTCACAATTCTTGTGGCACTTTGACTTTAGGACCTGGCAACCCTGGCAGCCATGGCTTGCATAGAGTTTCTTACTATTACCTAGAGGGAAAGCTGGCGGCGCTGCACTTCAGCCACCGTTATTCTAGTTCACTATAGCCACCGTGGACGCTCAAAGCATCATGGGGCGGTGAGCAACTTGTTGCGAGACAGTCGTAGTTTTTCGGGAACACGGAGTGGCACTACTAAGACATTTCATTCCGAAAACACTGTTCGTGTGTGCCATGGTGTGTGCTCAGACGACTTTCGCGCGAACGCAGTGTGCAAAACCCATAGTAATGAAAACGCGACGACACACGACGCCAATAAGAGGTTTCACTTTTCCGAAATGCTATTAAAAACCTGCTATAGTGTTTAAGCAAAAATATTTTTTTTAAAACATATTTACTTTTAAAAGTGCGCCCGTTAATTACGAAATATTAGTTTTTATTGTGTTCATTACTTGGTCAATAGGAGAGCGAGTCGTCTCTTATTTTGGGCAAACTTCGCACTTAAATGCTATTCTGCTCGTTTGTTGCAATCATTAGACAAAATATTGAATGTTAGGACGTTTGTAGTTATCAAACAGCTTTATTTTTCTATTATTTTTTGGCCAAAAGTTGCAGTTCCACAACAAGTAGCTCACCGCCCCATGATGCTTTGAGCGCCCATGGTGGCTGAGGTGGTCACGTGGGGTCTCCATGCAAACTCCCATAGACGGCTTGCCAGCTTTCCCTCTAGGTAATAGTAAGAAACTCTATGATGGCTTGCGGCGGAGTTCGCACCCATGAACTGTAGAAAATGAATTGAATTTCGTCAAGGCTGTCGGCTCGGAGGCACTTAGTTCGCTCACACGGAGATACTCGATGCCGAGCAAGCGTACGATAGCGTACCCCATGCCGTGCTTTTACCCATGTTTTTACTTCCCTGTCGGACTCGGACCTGAGGCCTCCGGAGCATCTACGTCTACGTCTACATTCTACGTCTCTGTGAGGAAAACATGGTCGTCGCGCACTTCGGGTCCTCGATCGGCCCCATCCCAGTGAAGAAATGTCTGCACCAAACGTGTCTCTCGTTGCCACTCGTATATTCTATATGGCGAGTATCGAGCGAGAGCTGCTTAGGTCGCACATCGGTTTCCGCCTCAGCTGGCATGGATGACGACCGCTGACTGCCGGGTAAAGCCTTCGTGGACGATCTAGTACTGCCTGTGGAATACCCCCCAAGGATTTCCAATTCCTGCTGAGTGACTGCCAGAATGTGGTTACCCGTTTGAACCGACGGCTCAGTTCCAAGAAGACTGTGGTTGTCTGTTTGGCTGGAAGCAACAAGGCGGATTAAGAATTAACCTTGGAAAATAAGACCTTCGCCCAGAGTTTATAGTTCCGATCTCTGGGAGTGGAGATGTTCGCTGAAAATCCGTTACGGCCTTCACAAGGCTACCGAAAGGCTGCCCTTACCTTTGTGGCGCTGATTTCATCAGACAGTGGAGAGCACGCTATGCTGAATGTGTGAGCAAGCAGACAAAACTGTGTAACACTTGGCTCTCTGCTGCTAAGGCCTTTCTAGTCCACCACGGACGACAAATTCTACAGGTGTTTGGGTCTCCATTTCCTACCCAGCTAGAGGAACTGGATCGCGATCACAGCAGCAAACGTAATATCGGAGTCCCAGTGCAGACCATGGAGAAGCACCTTGCTGGGTGGTGGGTGCTGTGTACCGACGATACTAGGAGAACTTCTAAAAATACTGGTTGGGGGTGTCATGTGGCAGCAGTCGCTCAAATGGCCACCAAGCTTACGATGTGCTGCTGTCATTGCTGTTTCAGTTGTGTGTGTGTGTGCGTGTGTTCATGCATGTGCATGCATTCTGTGTAGGGAGTGACTAGTTGCCTGTGCTGTGTACATGTGTTTGTGTACTCTGTCTGGGCACCACACCAGCTGTGCCCATCTGATTCAAAGGACAAGGCCACAGTCATCATCAGGCTGTCTCGACTAACTCGGCTCTCCACTGTTCCATAGGGGTGAAAGAATTATCATGCAGGATCTCAGAAGATTTTGCGTGCATAGCAATTTCATCGAGTGCAATTTTTAACTACATACAAGGCTTCGATGGCGCACTGTGCTCGATGCCACTGTGATGCTTCAAGCTATTGAAAGCAAAGAAAGTTCCCTGTGCCCGCCCCGCAAAATTTTTTTTTTGGTGGTTGTGAAGATTCCGTGACTCCTACAAATACGAAAGACCTGAAGTGCTCTGGAGCCAGACCATTTGTCTGGCTTTCATTGGTTACTGTCACATAAAGCAAAGTGCATATCTGCGCATGATTTTGTAAATAAGCTCTCTAGTAATGCGCCCTGAGATAAAAGCCTCCATCTCCAACTTTTGTTTTTCAAACGAACGCAGCCTCCGACTGATCCTTTGCGAATACTCATGCGCTCACCAACCCCGACCTTGAGTCTTGTCAACCGACCTTTCGGTGTTTGCCTAGCAACAGCAACACCAGATTAAGTTCGTTGTGTGTGAAATAAATAATATAATAAATATTGCTGCGACTGGAATTCGAACCTGCAGTGGTGCGAACAGATCAGCTTCACTGGCCAGTGCTCTGGAGCACTATGTTATCACCACAGCCGATCACGCCTCGTGTTAAACTACAACACACTCTTGCGCTCTGCATTGCATATTGTCATCTTCATCACCTTCCAGGCACGAATAGATCGGATGACCTTACCCTCGATCAGAGCTTAGCCTAGTCTAATATCCTTGCCAGACTTGCCGACACCCCAGCAAAACAAAACCATGAGCCAATCAGGCTAAACACACGCTTTTGCATGTCTGTTCAGGTGAACTATGTGAAAACCCTATCCTTTTTCGTCTAGAAGTAGATCATTAATTCTTGTCTGACAGAGTGAGAACTGCAGTTGGAAATGGTGCATTGCATATCTTGGTTGCACATATGAGGATATATGCACTGATGTAAAAAGTGTAAACTGGGTGCACATAGCTTTGGGTTCTCTTTTTCGAAATGCTAGAGAAGATTCTTGTAGGATATTAACAGGGAAAAGCTATGTACCACATTTTCCTAGCTTTGTCTTTGCAAGTTTTTTTTCTTTCTCGAGTCCTTTTTGCAAAATTGTTTTCCCTGCTGCTTTTCTATCTACTCATACAATTTGTACCACTGGGTCAGCGGCCTTACCGCGGCATGTGGCTAGACCAGTAGGACTTCATTCAAGGAGAAATTCAGAAATCCTCAATTGCTGTGCATTGCACGTGCACCCTAAAGAACCCCAGCTGGTCAGAATTAATCTGGTGTCCACCGCTATGGTGTTCCAAATAGCTCACATGTCCCTGAGGGCTGTTAAGTCACAGTTTACAGTAATTTTTTTTCCAATTTCTAGGGAGCTTAAGTTAGTCGTGTCTGTTAACGTACATTTCCCTCCATAGGAGAGTAGAGAGACATTTACACCCATTCGCATTAAATTGTTATACACGGTTGGTGAGTGGTGCCATAGGTAGAGCACAAAACTGCATGGGAACACTTAATTTCCTCATGCTCATTATCCTTTGAAAGGATAGAGCAGACCAAAGAAAACGCCTGAAGCATCTGTGTTCTAAGGCACTTTAGCTGAGTCCCAGAGCCAGAAATAGTGTGCTGATATGACTTACTTTGCAGTTCTTATAGTCACTTCAGTATGCCTGCAGTGCCAAATTTAGGAGTACAACCTTGCTCGGTTGGCGGAAAGACTCTTGGGAAAGCTGAAGAAAAAGGCTACACCTTCTCCACAGGGGCACCAGGAAGAGACACAGAAGAAGGTCATGTCCATCTGGGTATCTGCACACTGTCTCTCATCGTCTAAAAAAGATTGCAGCGTTACACAATGTGCAGGTGGTGTTCTCCACCTATCATTAAGTTTGGAAAGCGTTTGTTGCAGTGAATAAGAAGCTGGTACCAGCCCCTTCCGGAAAGGAGGTTCAAAGGTGCACTGTGTTGCATGCAGACAAGTTCATTAGTTGCAAAGAAGGGGTGGTGTGTAGGGTTCCTTAGTAATGCGGAAAGATATATTATAGGCAAACAGCTAGGTGCTGAAACGTCAGATTGAGTGTGAAAATTCCCTTGGCAAGAAAAAATCCCCTTCTAACCTCGTGCTACACTGCTACGAATGCAAAGAACATGAGATCATCCTTGTCTGCCGGACTCACATAACACGTCGATAGCATGCAAGAGTAGTAACCAGATAGGGAGGGAAATTTTTGAAGCATATTACATCGCTAAGAACTCGGACACGTGTGTAGCAATACCGTCTGTTGCTTCGCAGAGAAACTAGACAGCATTCCTTAATAAGTGCCTTTCCTGTGCAGTGTAACCCTTGATGTTTTTCTGTTTTTGTTTCGTTTTAAGTTTCATGCATTTTCACCTTATATATTTCCTGATTTTTCCATTAAACCTTCAATTGCTAGACAGTGCCCGTGTCATCTTCTTTTTGTTGGTCCTTTGTCTGTTTTGGGCTGGTCTTCAAGATGAACTAATCCAACTCGCCCAATACAGCGTGGTGGAAAATTTAAAGCATGAACAATTTGGCTGCAGAAGCAATGTTTTTGTCGGGCTCAGCCCAAATTTACGGAAACTCGGTGCCTTCAGGAAAACATCAACAACCCACTAGTCTACGAACACGGAGCAAATTTTTATGTTGAAGAAGTGTTGATGTCTATAAAAAGAAAATGTCTAAGTTCACAAAAAAATAAGTAAGTTCACAGTACCATTTTGTAGTTACTGTGGAAAAAAAATAAAACCTGTTTTTAAAATTTAGTTCCATACCCCTTCCTAAAACAAAAATCAGATCTGGCATTAAAAGCACTCTGCACCCCATTAGCATTAGTTGTTAGATACGGGCATGGGCCAAGCAGTGACAGACTTATGGGTCACTCTTGGAGGAGGTGGATTGGGGGAGAATCCCATGTGGACCATGTATTTACGGGTGCTTTTTTGTCCAAAAAATAGGGTTCTGTTTGGTTTGCCTATGTAAAATTTCTTGCTTGGGAAAGAGGTTCCTCTTCATCCCGGCATAAATCTGCCCCTGGAGCCCAGTTTATGTGAACAGAGGCAGTTCTGGCAATTTGACAATTTTAGCCCACATCACTTCCACCTTCTAAAACATTGTGTGAACTGTGGTGGAGACCATCCAGCTTATTCTTGTCCATGTTTAGTGTGGAAAAAAGAAGACAATACAATAAGGTTTAAGTCAGAGAAAACGTTTAATTTTCTTAAGCACGCACAGGCACATGACACAGTCTTCAAAACGTGCCTCTTGTGATGTGTTCATGTGTATGGAATAATAAAGTGGAACAGGAAGTCGCACTTTTATTGAGATCAGTAGTGAAGCATAGCTGGCAAATATTCTGAACTGAGCCATGAAAACCAGGTAACCAATTCTCCTAAAGATGAAAGCATGGTATCTTGCTTGCACTTACTGCTGCGGGAAAAACTCGGAGAGTGATAAAGAGGGTAGAATTTCAATTAAGGACAGTGCAGTGAAGCATGGAAAGTATGGCAGGGCAACGATAAAGGGTTTGAGGAGATCTTAATGGGTTAAGGAGCAAGTCGGAGGTAAGGAAATGCTAGCTGAAATCAAGGAAATGTACACAGTGAGTATGTTGAGGACGGATACCTGATGATCCATTATACTAAAGGAATGGATTCTGAGGCAAGAAAGACATAGCAGAGTCAGGTGAGATTAGGATGATTGCTGGGATATGGTGGCCGCATCTAGAGCAGGAGGACGTGGTTAATAGGAGGGATATTGGAGAGGACTTCATCGCGCAATGGATGGAGTTCACCAAGCGATGTTACATCAGATGCTTCTAAGGATGAAAGTTATGTGCCTAGAAAAGGCATGCTTCCTTGTGCTAGCTTTACTCGTTAGCAATGGAGGCTCTGGAGAAGCAGATGATTGCAAGCATCATCATTTTAATGGCACAAATATAATGTTTCATAACTAGCCAAGTTTGACATTGAAAAGGGAACTGCATAGGTTTCAGAAATTCGAAGAGCTTAAAGGGGGTGAATGTATAAAACTTGAAGGCAAAGCATGCGAAGTCCTTTTGGGCGAGTATTTGAAATGATGATGTAAATGCTGTCTGAAATCCTGACGGCGTTGAAGCTTCTCCGCAGCGCATAGCGCCAAGTGGGGGTGTGCATCATGATGCCATCGAAGGTACCGCTACATTTCCAATGCATAAAGGCTTGTTTTCAAGGAAAAAAAATCTAAGGTCACCAAAGGCAAATGTCGCCTACCGTTGTTCAGCAGCACCCAACAAGGCACGGCAGGGTGTGGTCGACGACAGTGAAAATTTGAAATCTTTCTTGCCTTACGTGACGTCACACCAACCTTCTCTGCACTCCTCCGGTGTTGTGAGGAAAAGCCTAAAACTTAATCTGATTATGTCAATACTTTAAATGCTGACACCAGAACTGTTGGCATGCTTTACCTACAGCTTGTATAGATTTGAATCCTTGAGTAGCGTGGAATTTTCAAAAAGTGGTGCAGTTGCCCTTTAAGACCACATACATATCAAGCATAATTTTCAGTGTACTCTAAACACAACATCAATGCTATGCTTATAAAAGAGTCTAAATATTTCACATTGTTTGGTGAGCATGTCAGAATGCTTTATAATTTCATATGAACATCGTACCACAACTCTGCCACAACACTAGCCAGTATCGGCAACATGAGCAGTATTAGTTTATAAGACTACTAAGCCATTTGTCTCGGACGTGTTGCGTTATGGTAGGACAATTATGTCGAGTGATTTTGTTACACCACTATGATATGGGGAGGGCATACAGCAAGCACAAGCAGTAAAGGGAAAAAAAAGGTATGTGCAGAGCACGAAGCAGAAGACGGGAATAAAAGTGTTAGATGTAACCACCAATGGTAAACGTTCACGAATGTTTATTAACACGCATAGGATGTTTCGCTACCAATAGACACGTGCAAACTGAAATGCATATATCGCATAATAACACTGGGGAAATACAAAGACAGTTACAGAAAATATTCTTGTAGTGTTCAGAGACTAGGTTTTTGTACTGAAAAACCTTTTGAAGTTAGTTTCTTAATTAATCATGGGGCTGTGTGATGCATCATTTGTCAGCCAAGTTCTGTAAGGCTGAAGCAAAGGTTCCAATATACTTTTCAAAATTTATAAACGGTGCCGAGGCTGGCTTGAGGTGCGACAGTTGTAGAAAGATGTATGGTTACGGTGAGAAATAGATTTTTGATGTTTGATGGCTTTGCTGTGTGTAACGTAAACCAACATTAGCTATGCAACGCACAATGTTCTTTTGCAACATGTAAATTTGATTTTGCCTAGGGTAACTTGAGTAGTACTTCCCAAGACAAAGGACTGCTACATTTCCTGTCTGAAAACATTAGAAAAAGGGCCACAATTGGGCTTTATCGCAAGAAGCAGATTTAAGTTATTGGACACGCCCATGGATCTCAGGAAATGACACCAGTAGATGACGAGAATCCTACGCACAACACCCCGTGGGCCGCAGTCGGGGTTCCCCTAACTCAGAGGGCACTCCATCCCCACCCACACGCCCTTGGATCTCAGGAAATGACACCAGTAGATGAGGAGAATCCTACGCTCAACACCCCATAGGCCGCAGTCGGGGTTCCCCTAACTCAGAGAGCACTCTATCGCCCTCCACACGTCCATGGATCTCGGAAAATGACACCAGTAGATGAGAATCCGACTGCGGCCCACGGGGTGTTGAGCGTAGGATTCTCATCTACTGGTGTAATTTCCCAAGATCCAAAGGGGTGTGGACAGCGATGGAGTGCACTGTAATTAAGGTGAACAGCGACTCTGGCGCAGGAGGTGTTGAGCGGAGGCTCCTGTTCATCTACTGGGGCCGGGTCCCAGGATTCTCCAGGCAAGTCGGGACGCCAGCAAAAAGCTGCGGTTTCAGGAGCACACGCATCGGCCCATGTAACATTCCACGTGCAGTGTCCTTGCTGCATGATAGCGTGCTCTGGATACAAAACGGGGCCGTTGGGACGCCGTAGAGCATCTTCATGAAGGCTCTCGGTCAATGTGGCCGGAGTAGTCACGGCTGGAGTGCATCTGCCCTCCAATGAGGCCATGCCCCAAGATCCATTGACATGTTCAGGATGACGGCGTGCACTTCTTGGATGAGGAAGACTGCCCCAATCGCAGTCTCATTCCATGCTAAAATCAAAATTAACGGCAAAAATAAAGCGGAATGAGAAATAGCCCGAACCTGCGGAGCATCAACAGGCTTAAGCCAAACAAAAATAAAAGAACAGGGCCCATTTGGCCACAAGTTCAATGTGGTGAAAAAGCCAATTGGAAAAATAAAAAAGGGCATGGTAACAATAGTGGCCTAAGGGCTCAGCGAGCACAGAGGGTGACAGCACACAGAGGCGAGCTCTTTTATTGTGAAAGAAGGAGATGATGTATCAGTGAAGGTGCCAAAAGGACAAAAAAAAGGTTTCATATGAACGATAAAATTTGTAAAAGTGAAATAAATAAATAAATAACATAACAAAAAAAGAATAAAATAAATAGTATGACAGGTGCACTATGAGAACGTAATGATGGATATGATGTAGTGAAGGAAGAAAAAAAAACAGGAGAAATGAAATCCAGGCTTCCCAGGTTGTGCAGTGCAGACGATGTTGAATTGTGTACCTGAAAACAGGTGAAAGAGGGGAAAGAAAGGAAACAGAAAACAGAGGAGAAAATAGACAGACAAAGAGGATGCACAACCTGGAGAAATGATGAAGTGCGTGAAAAGATTAAGTGTGCAGGAGGGCTAAAGAGTGCAAATGGTGATTTGTAAAGGTTTATGAAGAAAAGAATAGATTAATGAAATGATTATGGAAAAGTGAAACATACAGTATACTCAATCAGTGGTGGGGCGGACACATAGCATCCACCTCGTTGGGCCAGAGAGGCCCCACCCACTAAGTGAATATTATGAGTGATGCAATGATCGTGTGTAGTTGAGAAGTAATGAGCTGACTGTGGAGACTATGCATAAGAGTAATGCACAGTGGCGAGGATTGTCGAGCCACTGGCGCCAGTGTGCAGTTGGAGGCTGTCCAAGTGTAGGTCGCGGGAGTTGTGATGTTATGTGTTGTGTAAGTGGACAGTCTGTAACGCAATGGTGAACATCTCCTTCTGGGTGGCTACACGGACATGCAGGTGTATTTGTATAACCGAATCTATAAAAGTATGCGGGGAATCGTCCGTGGGCTGTGAGTAGTGTAATTAGTGGTTTAGAAGGAGGGAAACTGTTTGGTAAATGTACTGTGCCTGGAACCCAAGTAAATATCCCTGTATCCTCATTGTTTTGTCGCCACCACGTGGCGAAAAACAATTGTACGTATTGTGGCTTTGGAAATGTGTGACGTCCTCACTCTGGCGGAGTTGTGTGCCCTAGAGGCAACAGTGTCCACCAGTTCATTGCCCAAGAGGCCTGCGAGTGCTGGAACATGAAATAAGGTAATGTGTCTGACTATGGTGATTGAGTGTAAGAGTTGTTTGATGTTGTGTATTGTGGTATGTGTAGTGAGGACTGACGAAAGAGCGGTGAGGAGTGAAAGTGAATCCGTGTATATATGTATTGGTGGCGATCCGGGTAAAGTTTGTGCGTGTTGGAGGGCCTCCCTAAAAGCTATAAGCTCCACACCAAAAGCTGATGTAGGGAGCTCCACCTGGAACCGGCCGACGAATGCGGCGCCTGCAGCTGTCGAGGTGTATGAGCCATACGTGTAGACGTGGAACACCGGAGACGACGCCACCACATCCGCCGCCGCCATGTCCAAACGGACGTACCCAAATGAAAGCACCTCAGACAGATGCTGAAGCGCATCATCAAACGGCCGCGCCACATCCATTGCATGAAAGGAATTTTGACCGAATGTTGTCTCTAATCGAAGCACAAACAGCCTAAACTCTGCGTTCAACCTGTCAAGGTCGAACTGCAGCGGAGCTGAATGCAGTAGAATTTGCAGAGCCCTAGTGCTGGTAGTGGAGTAGGCACCCGCACACGCCATTAGCGGGGCCCGCTGCGCAGACACCAGCCGGGCTCGAAGACCCGAGTGGGGACACACAGTCCACCAAACGAGGGGAAGCATAACAGAGTGCGGGCAAAACAACCTGTTGATAAAGCTCTCTGAGCTGGGCCGGTGCACCACTCAAACACAGAAAGGTCCCGAGGCGCGCGGCAAGCAGCTCGGCACGCTCCTTGAGATGGTCGCCGTGCGCCAAAAACGAGAGGGTGCGGTCGAAGAAGTCTCCGAGTATCCTGACGGCAGGCCTGAATTTCAGGACCGTGCCGCCAAGGCGAACGGTGGGAGGAGTGCGCCCCATGCCTTCCCTCGGAGAAGAGACAAGGAGGCAAAGCGTCTTCTCCGTGCTAATGATAACCCTCGCTGCTTGCGCCCACGTTGCCACCCGGCCGAGTGCATCCTCCGCCAAGTCCTGTAGGACCCTCCTGGATGGACCAGGTACAAGGAAGACAACGTCGTCTGCATAGGCCTGGAGCGACACACCCTCTGGCATCGGCTGCTCGAGTAATCCACAGACCATGATTTTCCAAAGCAGGGGCGACAGCGGAGAACCCTGTGGACTGGCCAGGGTGGGATGCGCAACCGCGTCGCCCGCTCTGCAGCGGTACACCAGCTCGCGGTTGGATAGAAAAGACCGCAGCAGCGCACAGAGATTTCTCGGGCATCCCCAACGGCCTAGTGAAGCCAGGACCAGGGGGTGCCAAACGCTGTCGAAAGCACCGCGGAAATCGATGGAAACGAGCAGTGCGTGGAGGCCGTCTGTCCTGTACCCTCTAATTTTGGTGACGAGAGCGTGAAGTGCATTCACCGCTCCACGTTGTTTAGTAAAACCGAATTGATTGCTGAGAAGCAGGTTCTTTCTTGCGAGGAAATGGTACAAGCGACCGTAGAGGAAGTGCTCCAGCACTTTGCCCAGCGGCGAATTCATGACGATGGGTCGGTACGACTGAGGCAAATCGGGTGGCCTGCCTGGCTTGGGGAGAAAGATTATTCTTCCCCGTCGCCAGATCATAGGAAAATGGCCCAATTTAAGCGCCTCATTGCAAATTAATTTAATGAAATATGGATGCATGTCCCAGAGGGCCCGAACCACCCTCACCGTTAATCCATCCAGACCCGACGCCGCGCCCTGGCACATTCGGGTCATGTCTAGAGTGATTTCTCCAAGGGCGAAGGGCGGGTCATCGGACCTCCCCAAGTGTGATGCTGACGCATCTGCCTGTATGTGTGTGTGATCGGTGTTATCGTGTGATATGTCGTCTGTTGCTGTTTGTGTGTCGAGTAATAATTGCGCCGTTTCATTTGTGGATAATGTCAATTCGCCGTCGGGCCTGCGAAGAGGTGGCAGCACGACTAGTGATCTTAATTTTGAAAAAGCAGATTGAAATGAACGGCCGTATATTGCTGATCGAAGTGACTGTCTTGCAATTGTTCGAATGTTTGCGTCGCGGGCGGCCGCAATGTTGTTGCGATATGTTCTAAGTGCATGGTAGTATTGTGTGGTGAAAAGTGTGCGGAGTTGAGAATCTGTAGTGCGCTGATGACGCCGACGCATGGCTCTGACCTTGGAGCACTCGGCGGTCAATTCAGGTGTCCACCATTGTGTTGTGTTCGTAGGAGGTCGTGAAACGGGACATGTAGAGGAGTGTGTCTGAGGCGATCGTAGATCATGTAGAATTTTGTGACGATATGTTCTAATGAGGTTGATGAGGCCAGGTCCGCACCGACCACTGCAGTGAAAAATGATGATGAGGCTAGTGCGTTTAGCACTCTGGATGTGCCGCTGTGTTCGGCGCCTCTCCTGCCCAGCTGCAGCCACGGATCCGATGTGAACGATGATATGTTTATGTTCTGAAAATGTGAGTGTATCGGAGACCTCCCACTGTGTCACCGCCAGCGCCAATGGCGGGGACACCATTGTGACGTCAATCCAGCTGTTTGTGTATGGCGTGGTGTATGTCGGAGGGGACGCAGGATCGTTTAAAATTATGAGACCGGAAGCCATGGCGAAGCGTAGGAGCTCCTCTCTTCACGCATCGCACACCTCCGGCCCCCACGCGGCGTGCTTTGCATTAAAATCTCCCGCCACTACCGCTGGCATCCCCTCCGTTAGTATATGCGCGTGTCCTATGTCGTCTAAAGTGGGGTTCATGGGGAAGTGTGGCGGAGCGTATGCGGTGATTAGAACGAATGAAGCAGTGGCCGATGTGCAGACTAAGGCGACAACACGTGTGGTTATGAGAATGGGGAATAAATCGAATTCAAGGTGACGAGCGATGATGGCGCATCGTGGTTTTGATGGGGCGTGAAATATGGACCACTCTGGAGGTATCCCCTGTACTGTGTCCTGCCTTGTGTATGGGTCTGTGATGAGTGCAAATGTGTGGTTGTTGTTGCTGAGTGTGTCTACTAATGATGGCGTCGCGTTCCTGCTGTGGTAAAGGTTGGCTTGAATGAATGAAAATTTAGGTATAGTGTTCATGTTGGTATAGCGAATCCAATTGGACAAGTGAAAACAAGATTTCTGAGTTGGCGCGTGTATTGGAAGCGACCCCTGTGATTAGTACTGTGACAAGTATATGTGTCGTGGTTTGGACAGGGAGAGGTGCGTGCAGGGGATAACTGAACCGGCGATGCAGATGCGATGTATGTGTTATGTGTAGTACATATGACTTGGGTGGCATATACGGCACTTGTGGTGTGTGTGGTATGTCTGACACGGATGACTCGTGTGGCGTATGGGGGGAGCCGGGGTTGAAAAAGTAGATAGACGTTAGCATTAGATAGAAAAAATGAAAGAAGAGAGGAATGAACGTGATCTGGTGAGAAGTGGTGACTAAATATAGTGGAAAAGAAAGAAGAGGTCGAATCATGAATGAGAGGGTGGGAAAAAAGGTATGTAGCGCGATAGCGCCATGCCCACGTCCCGAGACAAGGCACGGCACACTGCGCGAAAGTAGCAGAGAGAAAGGAAGGTCCGGCTCCCCCCACGCGCGCCCCAATAGGTCACGGGACTAAGCGGCGCCATAGTCGGTGCGGGGCCGCAAGCGAGCCAACCGCGCAACCAGGACAGGGCATTGAGGCGATCCTGCCCTGTGAGGTGGGCCCTCTCTCCCCGCACGATGGCAAACCGCACACGCCACCACGGCGTCACCCCCCGACACGAGGCAGTCGGCCACCGTGTGCCCTCCTGCACACTTGGTGCAGACCGCCTGTCCGGCGTCCCCACTCTCGCAGTCACTAACGAATTCACACCAACTAGCCCAACTGTCTTCCATGATCACTCTCGCGACAGTTCCGGCCTGACTGGCCGTACGTCGCACGATACGTACACATGGGTACGGGAAGGTCCTCCGCCACCACTGCAGAGGACCAGCCGATTGTTAGGCGTACTCGCGCCAGGACCCGTTTGAATGCCTCAGAGGGCATCGAAATAATATCAGTTTTGGTGCCATCTCTGGCACGGAATGAATAACACCGGACGGTGGTCTGCGGGTCTAGTTCTAAACCAGGGTTTTTTGATATGATGTTTCGAATTAGGTCGTCGTCTGCAACGTCGGGGTAATGGTGTAAGATATATAGGCGAGGACACTGCGCAGGTGGCGCACTGGCCGCAAGCGGCCAGATAAAGTATCAGCCGCGTCATCCGAACCAGGCCGCTGATCGCAGCGCCAGTGTCGATGAAGCGGGCAAACTTCGCCCAAAGAAACATCTTGTTGCGATAGCAACCATACATATCGCACAGCTTGCTTACCCCACAAAAGCCGTTCGCATGGCAGGAACTGTTCTTTGCGCTGTCATCAGCAGCATCATCGTGGCACACTCTTTTGCTACCGCGGAAAAATGGAGGATTTGGAGTGTACTAAAAGAAAAATGTTTTTCACAATGAACACACCCAGCACATATTGCAATACATGAAATTGTAGCTTATTAGTTACACTTCTGAATGAAACAAACAGAAGAGTTGTGGGTGCAAAAGTAAATGAACATTTATTTCTGAAATTCGCTAAAAACACAAAAAAGTATATAGCAAAAACAAAAATTATTGGCTGCACTAAGCCAGAACTTGATTAGAGGAAAACTGGAATATACAAACTGTTGCACGTCTATAGCTGTCATTATTCACTGTTTCAGCTATAAGAAAAAATTACTGCCTTTTCCATGGCCAGTGAAGTCAGGGGTCATGACTATGGTGCCACTGTGAATAGCAGTCAGGGGTGAAGATGTGAAGCAGAGGTAGACTGACAGGTGCTTCACATAAGGTTTTATCTTTGTTCCTCCCTTGTTCTCTGATAGCCGAGCTTGCAGTTTCTTTTTTTCTTTTTTTTTTCAGTTGGTGTTGAATGGATTCTATGGGAGAGATTGGGGGCGTGGACTTCTTTTCCCTCATCATACCTGAAGATTTCTTGAATGAGCTGCTCCCTGAAAGCCAGCTGATAAAATTTGGCATTTTAGGCAAGGTCTAAGACATCAGGATCGATGAAATAAGTTTTATTGATGTGGTTCAAAAGCCAGGACACTTTTCCAAGTCTTGCCAATAGATGCCGCCGCCACTGAATCATCCGGGTCCGTTACGTGCAAAAAACAAACAAAAAAGCGAAAAACCAATTTTGAGAAATGATTTTAGATGGCAGAGGGCCAGAACAGATTATTCTCGTATTTCAGTGGAGATATAGTCGTGGCAGGTCAACAATTCTATTGTATATGATGATTCCAATGAACATCAGCATCTCCAACAGATTCACATCTTCCCATGAGCCGTCACGGCGAGCGTATGTTTGCTTGCTCAAAATCTTCATCCATGCATACTTATTAGTGTTTCCGCACACGGTCTTCATCATTTCCGCCGTGAAGAGCATCAGAAAAAAGTCGAGAGGTCGAGCGAATCTCCGAGCGCCGCTCCGCAGCGATGTGCCAATATGGACACCTAGCTGTCGTCTTCGTTGAAAAAGGCAACACGACCTTGAGCATTTGGCAAACTGTCTTCGCCATCCGTTGTGAAGACCCTGAAGCACAAAAATAAACCACTGTCGTCAATTACAAACCGTATGCACCGCAGAAAACACACAGCGAATGAAAACAGAACTTACATGCAAGTACGCGCTGACGTTCCAGGCGGCCGAGGCGAAGTCTTGCTGTCGAAACCGAAATCCGACGTTTGTCCATTGCTGCCAGACTAATAACCGCTGCGAAAAACGAAACCGAAACTGGCCGATGTGCTCAGTGTCAGATTTCGCTTTCGAGGAGCGCGCGGCGATGCGGTCGGCCGTTCAAAGTTTTATTTTTCACAGCGCCCCCTCTTGTCAAAACACTGAAACCAAGCCTGCAATCGAAAGAGCAGTTGTTGAGCTTGCTAACTAAATGGCGGAGCACATCCATGACGCTCCAAAATGAGCTTTTTTGCGCGGGCGATTTGAAGCGAAAGAGTTAAGCAACCTGAGCGCGGTCCATGGCGGAGCGGTTTTACGCCAGTGCTTCCCCAGCGGCACGGTTGTGGTCGGTAAACTGCAGCAATGGGCCGCAAGTGCTTTGTTGAAAACCGCAAGCGGCTTTCAGTGCAATCACGGTGTTTTATTTTCATTGTTTTGCTTAAACTCACTGAAACCGTTACCTACCGAGCGATGATGAGCAAACGCTTCGGTAAACTGTACAATGTAACTGTTCTGATCGCATACATTGTTAGCAATAGCTCCCGATTACGAAAAAAGTATTTCGGGGTTGCCGTTCCAAAGTATCGGCCAGTAAGATGTGAGCGATAATAATGCCTTTGTAATTATAAGAAAAAATACTTATATGCAGTGCGACGAGTTAGTGGCATGGGTCGGAAAGGCAAGACCAGCAAAATTCAGTAACGAAACAGTAGCATGCAATAAAGTGTGGCACGAATGAAATTTGTAGCAAAAAGTAAATAAAATTCATTACATTCATCTTGCTACTGCAAACTGCCGCACAGTCAAAGTTTGAGAGCACCCTTGCATCAGTGGCAGAAGCGAAGACCAGAATAATATGTTATTGGCGTGTTAATACTATTCGGTTAATCATTCCTTATGCCTTACAGAGCATCGAGTTTAAGTTTAATAGTGCGCTTGATGTTGCAATGTGGTGGAGTGGGCAGCATATCACCTGACAAGTGAGTCATAGTTATTTTACAGTAGGCGCTCTGGAAACATAGTTGTTTCACTTTTAGTTAGTGCAAATAAAAGCAAGGGGACAGCTAAAAACATACTTAAAACATGTGCGTGCTTGAATGCCCTATCGGGAGAAAGTCGAAAAAAAAAAACACGTCCAGACGAGCGGACAAATCAAGAGCAAGCAAACGACTGAGTAAACGAATGGTATAATAAGCAAGTTCATGGAAGTACGAACAAGCGGCGCGCACGAAAGCAAATGCTACAATTATTTAAAGAATGAACTAACCAGCTAACTAGGGAAACAACGAGCAGGGCGAATGAATGAGTGGGCCAACCAACGCACGAACCAACGAGCCAAATTCAAGAGAAGAAAAAAGACGAGCGATGGTTACATGCTCGGTTATCAGGGCGCCGGCACTTATTCATGTAGCACGTTCAAAAAACCCGCCAGAACTCATTGCCTTGTTCGCCTTCAACTAAACCAGCACGAAGCCGCTGCTTCATGAAAATGCAGTTGGCAACGAAGTGGTACAGAAACAAAACGGCAAAAGTGTTTTCTTCTTTTTATGGGCAATAGGTTTCGGGAAAATGGCGTTCAAAAAACGCGATTCCCCATAGAAAAGCACTGCCTCACACAACGGCCCGGGCCGCTGAGCGAACAGCCATCTTGTAGCACTTCTGGAAACAAGGGGACTTTATCTGAGAGCGGCGCGGGCCGCTGTGTCCTCACCTATATATCTTCCACCTATAACTTCCACCGCAAAAAGCGCTTAAAAAACCGCTTGCGGTCGTGAAAGACCTCGACGGGAGTGAATTCGATCGAGTAGGGCTAGAAAAAGCAGCCCCGAAATCGCAGTAGGGGCCTATAGGCCAGGTGGGTGGGGCTGGGGGTGGATCAGGGACTAACCATGGCCAGTGGGAGCTTGGGCAGACACGTCCATTCGCTCCGAGTGGCTTGGAGCGCAGTCATTTCCCGAGATCCAAGGGCGTGTGGACGGCGATGGAGTGCACTATGATTAAAGTGAACACCGACTCTAGCGCGGGACGTGTTGAGCGGAGGCTCATGTTCACCTACTGGGGCCGGGTCCCACGATTCTCCAGGCTGGTCGGGACGCCAGCAAAAAGCTTCGGTTTCAGCAGCGCACACATCGGCCCATGTAACATTCCGCGTGCAGTGTCCTTGCTGCACGATTGCCTGCTCTGGATACCCAACGAGGCGGTTGCAGTTCCTGTACGGGGTCCAGGTCCCAGGATTTTCCAGGCTGATAAGGACACCGGCAGCCATGTCCCAAGCGCCATGGAGCGACACCCCGTATCTGCCCTCTAATGAGGCCATGTCCCACAATCCATCGGCATCTTCATAAAGGCTAGCGGTCAATGTGGCGACATGCGCTGGCCCATGTTGCATTGCGTGTGCAGGGTCCACGCTGCACGATAGCCATGTCCCAAGCGACATGGAGCCACACCCCGTATCTGCCCTCCAATGAGGCCATGCCCCAAGATCCATCCGCATCTTCATAAAGGTTAGCGGTCAATGTGGCGACATGCGTCGGCCCATGTAGCATTGCGTGCGCAGGGTCCACGCTGCACGATAACCATGTCCGAAGCGACATGGAGTGACACCCCGTGGGCTGCAGTTGGGGTTCCCCTAACTCACAGGGCACTCCATCGCCGTCCACACGCACTTGGATCTCGGGAAATGACACCAGTAGATGACAAGAATCCTACGCTGAACACCCCGTGGGCCGCAGTCAGGGTTCCCCTAACTCAGAGGGCACTACATCGCCATCCACACGCCCTTGGATCTCGGGGAATGACACCAGTAGATGAGGAGAATCCTATGCTCAACACCCCGTGGGCCGCAGTCGGGGTTCCCCTAACTCAGAGGGCACTCTATCGCCCTCCACACGCCCATGGATCTCGAAAAATGACACCAGTAGATGAGGAGAATCCGACTGCGGCCCTCGGGGTGTTGAGCATAGGATTCTCCTCATCTACTGATGTCATTTCCCAAGATCCAAGGGCGTGTGGACGGCGATGGAGTGCACTGTGATTAAGGTGAACAGCGACTCTGGCGCAGGAGGTGTTGAGCGGAGGCTCCTGTTCATCTACTGGGGCTGGGTTCCAGGATTTTCCAGGCAAGTCAGGACGCCAGCAAAAAGCTGCGGTTTCAGGAGCGCACGCAACGGCCCATGTAACATTCCACGTGCAGTGTCCTTGCTGCACGATAGCATGCTCTGGATACAAAACGGGGCCGTTGGGACGCCGTAGAGCATCTTCATGAAGGTTCTCGGTCAATGTGGCCGGAGTAGTCACGGCTGGAGTGTATCTGCTCTCAAATGAGGCCATGCCCCAAGATCCATCGGCATCTTCATACAGGTTAGCGGTCAATGTGGCCGGAGTAGCCACGGCTGGAGTGCACCTGCCCTCCAATGAGGCCATGCCCCAAGATCCATCGGCATCTTCATAAAGGTTAGCGGTCAATGTGGCCGGAGTGCACCTGCCCTCCAATGAGGCCATGCCCCAAGATCCATCGGCATCTTCATGACCCTCCGGGACATGAACGTTTGAGTGCAGTGGGGCCGTGCGGGGGCCCAAGGACCGACGTGTCCAAAACTCCCTTGTTACAAATAAAGTTTTCATCGGCATCTTCATAAAGGTTAGCGGTCAATGTGGCCGGAGTGCACCTGCCCTCCAATGAGGCCATGCCCCAAGATCCATCGGCGTGTTCAGGATGACGGCGTGCACTTCTTGGATGGGGAAAGACTGCCTGTGGCCCTTGGAAACAGCGGTTCCTCTACTGGGTCCAGGTCCCAGGATTTTGGAGGCTGGTAAGGACACCGGCAGAAAGCTTCGGTTTGAGGAGCACATGCGTCGGCCCATGTAGCATTGTGTGCGCAGGGTCCACGCTGCACGATAGCCATGTCCCAAACGACAAGGAGCGACATGTCCCTAGAGAGCGGGAGAAGACGAGGAAGTGGGATTAAAACAAAGGGTAGGTAATCGAACGGATGCTCAGCTCAGCGCGTCTCTGTTTCAGTCTTTGCAATTGTGATATTTTTTTGGCTCTTATTGTTGATGAAGGAAATGTAGCGGCCTTTGATGAATCTCTGGGCTTAGTTTTGAGACATTGTGGGTAGCCATATTTTTGGATGCCATTTTTTGCCTCTCTGCGCTTCACTAATGTTGTGTAACAGCACGGCACCAGTGTCAAATAAAAAGTAACGTTTGCATGCTGCAACAACACTGCACCATCCTTCCTTAAAAGTGTCTAGAACCAGGTGTGAAGTATGAAGTTAAGCATATTATGAAGCATTCTTTAAAAGAGGCAAATCGGCCAATGTCAATGCTCAATAGGATTTGCCAGCAACATGGGTCAAAATCGCCAATAGTAGTGAATACATCTGGTATTCATATTTTTGCTTGGTTGCTGATATTGTTCTAGCCATCATGAATCCACCCTTGTTTATGTTTTGTGCAGCGTGCCTCAACTAACTGCAAGTCGTATAATTGACACTATAATTTACACAGGAGATTAGTATACCCATATTGAAACCGTTGTAATGACATTAAAAGGTATTTTTGGCTTGTTGACAACCAAATTTTTATATTCAATAACAAACAACTGTATTTCTTATATTCTTCCATAAAATCTATATTGTGTGGTGTCGGGCAATGTGAGCATGTTAATTAAGTCTTGAGTTAGAACTAAGCAAATTAGTTATATGTAGAGTTCTGTGTTTTCGGTATTTATTTTTCTTCACATTGGGGGGTTATTTATTGGTGTTTATTTTTTCTGTTTGATTCAGTGTTTTCCAGTGTCGAACTTTAAGGCCGGAAAGAAATAGGTGTTTATAGGGGCTTGTGCTGTAAAGCGACTGTATAATTACTGGAGAAAATATGACGTACCTGATATTGCACAACTTTACTGAGAACACGTACCAAGCACTCTACTCCATGAATTAATGGATCAGTGACTGAAAACAACTGAAACGCGACACTTTCACGAGCATGAAATCAATACCTAAATATTGAAAAAAATGAACATGTTCTATTGGGGTAAAAAGTGGTATACTCCACGCGGCAGGAGCCGGAGCAACGGAAAATCCGTTGCAACATCATCTACAGGCGGGATCTTGGTTCGAAACAGCCAATGCTTGACCTGTATTATCAGCAGACATGTCGCTTGGCTCGTTTCAACGTTTCAGGCTTTAGCCTGCCAAAATGCCGCAGTTTTCCGTTGGTCAAATGTTTAGGGGAATCCCCCAAGGTGGAGTAGATTTGTAATAAGGGAGTAATTACTCATTGGCATCCACCCAAGCGCAGCCATACGGCTACAAAAGAAGGCTATACAGCTTTCTCAGAAACTTCGTAGTTCTCGTCCTACCATAAGCTTGCCGTCCTGGTTAGCTCAATTGGTAGAGCAACTGCTCCGGTGAAGCGGTGGTCCTGGGTTCGAACCCCGCAGGACGAATGTTTCTTTAACTAAGAAGTTTCTGAGAAAGCTGTATAGCCTTCCTTTGTAGCCATATGGCTGCGCTTGGGTGGATGCCAATGAGTAATTACTCCCTTATTACAAATCTACTCCACCTTGGGGGATTCCCCTAAACATTTGACCAACACAGTTCCCACTTCGAGTTATTGATCACTTCGCTCTCGTCCTATCATAAGCTTGCCGTCCTGGTTAGCTCAATTGGTAGAGCGACTGCTCCGGTGAAGCGGTGGTCCTGGGTTCGAACCCCGGATCAGGACGAATGTTTCTTTAACTACGAAGTTTCTGAGAAAGCTGTATAGCCTTCCTTTGTAGCCGTATGGCTGCGCTTGGGTGGATGCCAATGAGTAATTACTCCCTTATTATAGTTTTCCGTTGCTCCGGCTCCCGCCGCATGGAGTATACCACTTTTGTCCCTGATAGTGCATTGGGAAAGATTGGTAAGCCATCAGAGTGCGCTCCTTGTGGCTCGGGAAGCGCAGGACAGAAAACTCGCATCCTACTTTTCGCTTGGCACGGAAATGGTAAGAAAATCAAGAGAAGCTTTTGACAAGAACGGAAAATTTTTTTCTGTGCATTCTCCAGAAGCTGCCAAGGAAAACTTCAGCAGGCAGAACATTATACAGTGAATATACTAAGAGCTCCTCTTTCAAAAATGGCAGGTCCGCACAGCTCGCAGGTCTGCAGAGCCTGCTTCCTTGCTTCCTGACTGGGCCCAGCACGTGATACCAGAAGTCATTTCTCAAGAAATTAAAACTCAACAGAGAGTTCCTGTTTACAACGGCTTCTCATTTTGTCTGAACCTCAAGCGAGCGTTCACGGAAGCTGCGCACACATTTCCCTCGGACAACAAAGCTCATCGTGTCTAAGAGTATGTCAGTCGTCGCCCCAAATGCTTGGAAGGCACTGACTAGCAAGCATGGACTTTAGATGAATGATGATTGAGTACACGTGGCAGACAAGCACCTCCACAGACTCCAGGGATTTCACTGCGGGGATTATTGGCTGAATGTTCTCAGCCAAGCTATGCCGTCCACGAGCTGTTTTATTGTTCTCCAGCAGGGTGTAAGAATGTATTTAGGTGTTGCCACTGACCGCCCGCCAAGGTGGAGAATGTGCACAGTTAATGTTCGCCTTTAAATACTTGAGCCACAGTGGCGCGGGGGCGCTGCGGCATGTGGGCCAACCGGTTGCGGAACGACGGACGCAGCTAAGTGACATGCCCAGCTTTCAGTGGAGCTTCAAGCTGTCTGCTTGCTACCAGAGAGTAGCTCAATGCATGAACGTAAGGTTCTCTGCTTCTACGTTGTGGTGGTCACCATGCACGAATAAGTTCTACTAAAACTAGGCTTTTATGTTGCGGTTTGGTACCTCCTGCGGTGATCGTTGTGCAAGCTCCCGTGGTGGAGCATTCCGAGCTAGTGGACGGTCGCCGTGCAGGAAAAAAAAAATAGGAGGGAGCATCACATGACATTTTTGAAGCCTAGTCATCAAAAAAATATAATGGAAAGCACCATGGGAAGGGGTCCCTCAGATGGCAAGGTAGCGGTAGCTCCTAGCCAGGTTTCACTTCGCTTGACGCCTGCGCTCCACATTTTTTGAGACGTGCCTCGGGTGCAGCCCATAGAAACTGAGACCACCTCGGCACGAATTACGCCCTGGAGCCGTCAGTCAGGCACTGCACCAGTGCATGCACGTTCACTAACAAACACCACGAATCAAGCCATGGCTTGGAGTTCAGCAACTATGATTGCAGAAAAGGGCCCTGGGCGAGAGGAGGCAGCAGCGTTGGAGGAGGATGGCTTGTGGAGGCTGAGTGTGTGACGGCACGCTCACTCAGTTTCTTTTTTCCCTCCCATTCGGGTCCAAAAGCCCAACTCGCCGTGATTATGGATAATCCGTGCTTTGTACCCAACTGCAGTTCGGGCTAGCAGACTTGTGTTGACCGAATGCTGCTTTTCAAAGCACCTTCAATGCATGCTCGCCTGGACTGGTTTGGTTTGATGTCAAGGGGTTTAACGTCTAAAAGCAACTCGGGTTTTGAGAATGCTGTAGAGTAAGGCTGCAGATAATTTCGACCACCTGGGGTTCTTTAATGGTGCACTGAAGAGGAATCTGAACTCGCCATTTTACCGCGGGAACTCTACCTACACGTTCCGAGCATTCGTAGAAACTTCGATTTATTGTCCTATGTGACCGATTTCCATAATTTAAATCGGATTAAAGACCCGGGCTCCCGCCGTTTTTTGAACTCGCCGCAGACGGTAGGAGGAGTCAACTAATGCGTGGAGTACCTTTCAGGCAGTCGCGTGGCGGCTTCGCGTTCACTTTTATTTTGTTTTTTAGATTGTTGTGAATAAATAGATCCAGTCACAGGCTACATAGCCGCAAATTAGGCCCACGAAAATAAAAATACGCCCGGTGTCATTCTTTTCGCCGCTCAGTACATATCACTCCGCCGATGGCAGAGCGGCAAGCTGCCACGGTACTGGCCGAATGGTTGGTTGACTCTTACCGCCTGCGGTGAGTTCAAAAAAAGGCGGTAGTCGGGACGTTCAGTCTGATTTAGATTATGGAAATCGGCCACACAGGACAATAATTCGGAGTTTCTAAAAATTCTCGGAACGTGGATCGAGTTCCCGCGGTAAAAAGACAAGTTCAGATTCCTGTTGGGTGACCCTTTAAAGAAGTCCTGAAAGGGGCTCTAATAATGTTGTGGTATGTAAGGATGTTAAAGGACAAATATTCTCCGGCAAGAATTTTTTTTAATGTGTTTTGTGAAAGCTGAGTTATCTGCAGAATTTTTGCGTTTTCGCCCCTTTCTCCTCGTCACTTTTGCCACGGCCGGTCTCGACGCGCACGCTCTTTCTTTGTATGAGGGGCAGTTGCTACCTACCGTCGCAACTCTCCGGAGGCGCTGCCAGCCAACGCTCTCTAAAGTAGTGACTTTAACCCTCTCTAGAGAGCCTACATGTCCGTCTACAAGACGGAGGCGCGCAACATGTAGGCTCCCTAATCCTCTCAGCTCGAGGGGAGCCGCTGAAATGTACCCTCAACCTAGCCTCGGCACGTGCTGGTTCAGTTACTTTGCACATATTGTGACGGACTAGAAGACGACGAAGCGGGCAGTGGCATGGGCAGCAGTGCACGTGGTAGGCTCGCAGCCATTAAATCATATCATCGCCATCGGTCATGTAGTCCTGTCTTCATCGCTTGTCGTCACGTAACATTTGGTGTAAGGTGCTGGGTACCTTCCTCATCCCGGTCCCGGAGCTTAGGAGCCTGCTGTCCACCGAGGTCTTCTGTGGAGTGCTCGCGGCTTCACACCTTCCGGCACTTCCCCAGCCTGCCAGGTATGCCCCGACGCCGCCGCTCTTCACCGCCCCGACCAGAAGACACAATGACCGCCGCAACGGTGGTCCCCACATGAGAACCCACATGAGAACCTAGAAGACCCAATGACCTACGACCCCACTGAACCGAGACCGCCGTCACTGGCCAGAGACCCCACTGACCACTCACTTACTCACACACAATAAACAAGGACCCCAGCCCCTGCCGTTGGGTGCGTCCACGGGCCTCGGCGTTGACTTCCGGAAACCGGTGGCTCCTTAGTCTTTGTGAACCTGGCTTCACCTGCTCATCATCTCTTTCATCGTGACGGCAAGCCCTTCATCTTCTCTTCTCTGTTCATACGTACTGCCACGCCCATCGTCGCGTCCTGCTTATCGTCGTCTGTGCCATTCTTCTAGTTAGCGCGATCACTCAGTGGCCCCGCGACGGACTAGAAGACGACGAAGCGGGCAGTGGCATGGGCAAGAGCAGGAGCGATATGCGTGTTTTGTAATGTTACCAATAAATTTTCAAATCAGTTTCCCTAACATAAACAATTAAACAACATAAATGTAATATTCTCGAAAACGATGAAGCAACCCTGCACGAGTATGCAGGCCCGCCAGTGTGCCGATACTCACTTTGGTCAATGCTTAACAAGGACCAGCAATGAGGGCGACACCATCTCCACAGCACAACATGCAGCTCGTACATGGTACACACCCACCTCCGAAAGGATGCAATGGACTCAAGCTTATATACCCATAACTGAGGGGTGTCCCATGAGTGATAGTGGTGAACGGGTAATAACCAAAGTTTTGGAAGAAAATAATGAGGATGTGCACGTAATTTATGGTGGGTACAATTTAAGAAGTTTAGTTGCAAGTTGAAGAAAATGTTCCCTGTACGAACAGTAGGAAAAGCTCTGGGACCCAGTGCTTAAGAAAAATTTGTCATGTTGTTTTATAGTTACAATTAAAACATTATAATAACTCTAAAAGGCTGTATTAAAACAATGCTTACTTGAAACGTTAAATAAACGTTCACGATATAACATATAATGTTGTATGTAAATTTTTAGCGTTACTGTAACATTGCTTTGTAATATATAACATTACTGCAACTTCCAGAACATTTTTGTAACATTATTGTAATGTTCGGTGCTACCTGGGCAGTGTGCTTGTAAAAAAAAAGAGTACCAGCGCATGGGAACCACTGTGGCAAGTTGCTGTGCTGGCAATCTGAGAGACGTGCAGGCAACTTGAAATTCGCGACGTACTTCCCTGGAGCCTTCAAGCATTGCTGGCACACGAATGACAAACTCTCAAGCAGCACTGAAAGATGGCACCTTTCATAGACTCCATCAAAACAACGTTCAAAAGATGACAAGCGTCTGTGCACCACGACAAAATCAGGACGCGACGCGCATAGTTTGCGAGTTATTTTCAGCATATACGGTGCAGAGTCCGAGACTATCGCTGAAACATTGCTGAGACTTGTCATACTTCGGAGGCACCTCTTGAAGTAGAATGGAGTTGCACTGCTTCAAGACGCCCAAGTTGAAAAAGCACTTCTTTTCAGAAAACTGGAATCCGGATGGTAACGTGAAAAGCAAAGCAACAGCCGACCTCCCATGCATTTCAGTGGTTTCATCTGTAGTTATACCCGATGATCGGCAACTGAGTCACAGACTCCACGTCCTTCGCTTACACTTCAGGAAAGTACTTCCTGTAAAGTTGATCAGATGCTGGCTGCGTTCTTTCGGCAGGGCAGCGAGTGCAGAAGAGCTCCTCCACTGGACCGTCAGCTTAATGCAGTGCACACCACCTTAGCACAGACTCTGAGTCTCCGACGAAATTCGTGAGCGCATCATCACCAGTCTTGCGTTTCTCTACAAACCTGGTGACTGTCTGGGCAAGTGTCATCTGAGCTGGTGATCCTAGAACAACTGCATAGGAAGCATGAATAAAATAGCCCAGACAACATAACTACATCCTGAGGATTAAATTTTCAGAATTAAAATTGTGTCGTCCGGAGGATGTTCTCTACTGGTACTCAACAAGTGCTCCGGGCGTCTCAAATTCCTCTGGAGGACCTTCTTTGTCCGTTTTCAGGACATCAGATTATGAATTTAGCCCTGGCAATGCGTGTTATTCACTTAATTATCGTGGGCAGTGTCCACAGGGGTTGTGAAACAGCTTTCTTTTTACTTCTTGCGCCTTGGACTCTCACAAACAAATTTTGCAAAAGTTTCGCTGTGCTCAGCAACTGGCTGGTTTGTTCACCGGATTTGCTGGGGCCTACAGGTTGTTCTTCGTCCAATTTTTTCTGCAGCGATGACCATATATTATGACTCCCTCTGGACTTGAATTATGCCGCCCGAATGAAAAAGGCACTCGGACGAGTGGCCCATAAATCTAACTGTCTAACCACATCAGAAGCATGCAGTACATAAGACCAGGTTTCGAAGCAAAAACCATCGTAATATATCTCCTCAAGACATGTAATTTTGTTGAGTGACAATGGTTTTCTTCATTATATCGCTACTGTACACAAATATTTTTTAATAAACCTGCAATTTTTAGGTAATGAAAGCAGAGCACGTGAGATAAAGCTGGTTTTATCTCAGCTCAGTGCCACAGTATTGTCCTGCGATGGACGTTCGTAGGCAATCTGAGGAACTTTCATCCTCGAGTCATCCAGCAGAGTACAAACTGAGGACATCCTCATGAGGACATTTGTCCGTAATGCACTCAAAAAGTACTCGGAATGTCCAGCTCGGGATGATGTTTTGACGATTTGAGGCCATCCTCGGGACGTTTGGTGTTGTCTGGGAGTGCTTCTTAGGATACATCAGTATCTATAATGCATTAAAGGTATACCGTAAAATGGGGTTACTTTGCGACAGATTTCGTACATTTTCATTCTGTCGCTGAACAATTATCAACATAAAGGCGAATGAATAGTGGCATAGCATTGCTAAAACCTTCCCTCACACGACGGTATGTTCTAAAACTCCACATTTTTTATACAAACGGCTATGTTCAGGTTAAAAGCTATCACAAAGTTGCCCCGTCATGTGGGGCAACTTTGTGACAACGTTGTTTTTGGCTGAATATGATTGGGAAATAAAGGGCTGGCATAAAATTACCCCATAAAAAGTTTATTTGTGTTTTTCTGCTCTGGCAGCGTTACAGTTGTATTACAAATTCTTCATACATGTACCTCCTCAATCAAGATGTTTTACCTCAAAGATGCCAAGCTTGCCTACTGGCCTAGGGGATTCAATTGTGTACAAAATTTCTTCTTTTGAGTATAAAATAGCGCCTTCGCGGTTCGGCCATCTCCAATCCTTTTTGGTCCTCTCCATAGTGCTGACGATGTACCCCTCGGATTAGACTTCCGTCACTCTTCCCGAGAAAAGTTGTCCTTCTAAGTTTACTACGACATTCATCCTTTCATTCATTATTACAGCGCAACGACGGTACAAAACAAGAGGGGGGAAAACAGCGCTGACTGTCAACTAATAATGAATGTAGGTAACCAACTCGCCCAAAATGTTGTATTATGGGACAGTCATCCCCCTTGATGGTGCTTTCTCCGGAACCTGTACCGCGGACCCTCATGACGTTGCTACTGTTTGGAATCACGGAAGTGGTAGGTGTGTCCGTTTCTGATAGGTTGTCAAGACTTTCGGAGAGTACCCCGAAATCACTTGTATCTCCTTCTGACTACCTTTTGTTGTCGCCGCATACTGACCATCTGAAGACGATTCGCTGTCACCGCTTTCATTTGCACTGTCGTACTCAAGAGAAGACCTCTTCCTAGGTCGTCTAGCTCTGATACCGGAGGAAGAGCTACCCTTCTTTCCGGTTGTCGGTTTTCCTGTCCTGCTGGCTTCTTATACTTCGGCAACCGACATGCTTTTCCCTTCTGGGATGTTGAGCATCTTTCTTGGTGGCCCGATTTCCAGTCACCTCTTTTCTTTTTTTATTTAATTCCTCCAAGAAGACATCCCCTACGACGACTGTCATGGATTTCAAGCTTTCCTTGAGGACTGATTTAGGAAGCCATTGCAGAACCTCGGTCTGGTCCAGGGGGAAAATCCCGGTCGTCCAGAATCCTGACTTCAGGTTTGTTTTAATACTTTTGTCCAATTTGATCGTCATGTTTTTTTAGTATACCGGGCAATTCGTCCTTTGGCACGGATCTGCAGCGGCTTCCAGAGGTTGACTCTTTCCATTCCGCCAAAAGTGAACGCCAAATTATTTTCAGGCTATGAAAAACGGCGACATCGAGAGGCTTTAGTAGATGAGTTGCATTCGGTGGGAGCGCGATGAACTTTACATTCTTTTCTTCGCATAGACGAAGCACTTCGAGGCTAATGTGGGAACTCAAATTGTCCCCGATGAGAGCTTTTGGACCATCTTGCTTTTTCAATATGGGGAGCATAAGTGACATGAACCAGTCTTCGAAAACTTGATGATCAAACCAACCAGACTTCATTCGATTATATATAATCGAATGAAGTCTGGTTGGTTTGATCATCAAGTTCGAGCTAGCGTAGTTAATGCTGAATGGTGTACTGTTATCTCGAAGCGCCCATTTAGCGAGTACACGAACTATTTACTAAAGAAGCACCAGAAAAACGCAAGCAGCAGATATCGTATTCAACAGCCACAGAGCCCAAGCAGACAAGCGCAGCACGGTTGTATGGATGGTAGTGGCTTAACCCTTCGTATCGGGCGGTGGCTCGCGCCTCCAGCCTAGGATCCCCCCCTTTTTAATTTCTATTTTAATATGTATAATTTGGCCATCTTTCATAAAGTTACTCCTCCCTTGACCTCTTCCACGGGCTGGCCGAAGAGATGGCGATTGACATTGGAGGATACGGACTGAGCTCGCGTGTCGAAGGCGCTAAAAAATCTCGAATGTCGGCTCCAGTGACATCAGTGCCATTGAAAAACTTGCCTGTGGCAGCGCAAGTACGGCATATGAAACGCCTGTATAGAAACTTTTGAGCCTGCGTTGACCCGTGCAACGCTATTTCGGCCCAAAGATAAGATCAGTTAAATCTTACAAAATGAACACAATTACTGCATTACTTGTACCGGCATGAATAAACGTCAATAAAAATAAAAAGACACAACGTACCCTTATGATCCTTTCTTAGACGAGAAACGAATTTGAAAATCCCGCGCTCTTTGACGTCCTCCTCCGCTAACCAATCGCGTACTTCCCTGGCCTAAAATTTCCCGCGCTTACTCACTCGGTTCATTTAGGTGTGCATATCTGCAGACAAAGCAAAATTTGTGCATTTTCCCGCAAACTATCGCACTCTTCCGTGTTTCTCGCTTGTGTTCCTCTCTCTTCCGCGCGCTGTGCACCTTTTGTGAGATACAGTAAAGCAGCAGTGACGCATCGGCGGTAAAGCGGCTGTGGTGGGCACGCTTCACTGCCCTGTTCAACAGCAGTACAAGCCCGCAACAATACTCCCAAAAGACGACAAAAAGCGTATCATTCATGCCGGTAAAAATGTGCACCACTCACCTTGTGTGCGAACGGTCTGATCGGTGAAAATCACGGACACAGCACGCCGGTATTATCCTAGCTCCCCGCTCATCACGTCCATGCCGTCCTCCATGATGCCGTCAATCGATGAATGCAGAATCGCAGCAAATAGTACTGCTTCTCATTCTGCGCGCTAATATTGCGAGTAGAAACTTTTTGACGCTTAAAATATGTATCGTGATTAATGAAAAGTAGCAAAGGTTTTTCGGATCACTTTTTTGTGTAACGGCGGTGCTGACGTCACCAACTTTCGGTGAAATGGGCGTGTTGCGGCTCCAAAAACAGAAAATTACTTTCTTTTTCGTGAACGTGTTTCTGTTAAGGGCGCAAAACAGATATTCTCTGTATGACAACAGAAAATTTCCGTAAAAATGCTTGTCATTTCACACACATTTCTTACAGTGTACCAGGCCCTCTCTAGTCCATTTTATTTATTTATTTATTTATGCAAAATACCCCCAAAGGCCCTCATTTGAGGGTATTACATGGGGGGTACAATAAAATTGGTTCACGGTTAAAATAATGCACTAAAATAAAATAGAAATCACAAATATTAATGAAATATAGGCATCCACAGAAAGAGTTGCAACAATGCACATAGCAGGAAAGTTTGAGGAATAAATAACAGCACCGCAAGAAAATGAAAGTACAAATCAAAAATATAAGATAGAAAGATGACAAAGGGAAAGAAAGTACGCTGAGAAAAAAAAATCTGTTTAGTTGAAACATGAGCGAATAAGGTGTTGGAACTTATTTAGGTCAGATTCTGTGGCAATGTCTGATTGTAAAGCGTTCCATTCGGTTACTGTGTGGCAAAAAAGAATAAGCATAATGGGATGACTGGCAGTTAATGCAACTTTGTCAGGATGATCACAACGTGGAAAGATAACTGGTGGTGGCTGAAAGAATTCACCATGAAGGCAAGGATGGTGATAAAGATTATGGAAAACTGATAGCCAGGAAATTTTACGGCGCTGTGCTAAGTTATCTAACTCGGCTTTTGACTTCGATGTCCATGTCAACCAAAGCTTTTCTGCTTGTAATTAACGTGAAGCGAAGACAACTCTCCCGCAGCACTTCCACAAACCATAATCGAAGTACAGGCTTTTGATGCGTTTTGGAATTTTTTCTGAATCATCCTCCCTGGATCATCCTGTACATCTGTTTCGTCGTAGTTCTAAACGCTTTCGTCCGGAATACCATCCAGCTCCAGATGGCCAACAAACGTGTCAATCACTTCTGCATCCGTAGAGGTCCTTGCATATGATATATCGCGTGTTGAGTAAATCAGAGAAAATCGAAAAAAAATTCTCTCGGCCTAACCGCACGTTTGTTCGGGTTTAAATTTTGCATAGAGGTTGCATTTGGTGGTCAGTTTTGTTTTATACTACATTTAGGTGGGGTACTTGTCTGATTCGGTCAGAATTATTTGAAAATCCCCATCGTCTGCGGCGACGGGAAACCAAAACTGAAAGGTTCACACCAGCGGTATCTGTAGCGCCATCTTGTGTCCAGCGGAGAACCCCAGCTGTGCTAAATTGGTGAGCAAATCATCTTTGCTTGGTGCTATCTGCTGCGAAGAAGCGCAAGACATCACCGAAAATTTGGTCGTACAGCGATCAAGAGAAGGCCATGGCCGTGACTTGGCTATGCGAATCCAAGTCCTCCTATGCCGCCCTCCCCGGTAGAGGGCTTGTTGGTTTGGGGGAGAATCCCATTTGGACCATGTAATTACGGGCGCTTTTTTGTCTAAAAAATACGGTTCAGTCTGGTTTGCCTATGTAAAATTTCTTGCTTGGGGAAGTGCTTCCTCCCCATCCCGGCATAAATCCCCCCCTAGAGCCCAGTTTATGTGAACAGAGGCAGTTCTGCCAATTTCACAATTTTGGGTATCAACTGCACCCTTTAGCCCAGATCACTTCCACCTTCTAACATATTGTGTGAACTGTGACGGAGACCATCCAGCTTATTCTTGTCCATGTTTAGTGTGGAAAAAGGAAGACAATACCATAAGGCTTAAAGTCAGAGAAAACGTTTAATTTTCTTAAGCACGCACAGGCACATGACACAGTCTCTAAAACGTGCCTCTCGTGATGTGTTCACGTGTATAGAATAATAAAGCGGAACAGGGAGTCGCACTTTTATTGAGATCTGTAGTGAAGCCTAGCTGGCAAATATTCTGAACTGAGCCATGAAAACCAGGTAACCAATTTTCCTAAAGAGGAAAGCATGGTATCTTGCTTGCACTCACTGATGAAGGAAAAACTCTGAGAGTGATAAAGAGGGTGTTATTTTAATTAAGGACAGCACAGTGAAGCATGGAAAGTAAAATGGCATGGCAACGGTAAAGGGTTTGAGGAGATCCTAATGGGTTAGGGAGCAAGTAGAAGGCAAGGAAATTCTAGCTGAAATCAAGGAAATGTGCACAGCGAGTAATGTGGAGTACGGATAACTGATGATCCATTATACTGAAGGAATGGATTCTGAGGCAAGAAAGACATAGCAGAGAGTCAGTGGGCAGGCGAGATTAGTTTGATTGCAGGGATAAGGTGGCCGCATCTAGAGCAGGAGGACATGGTTAATAGGAGGGATACTGGACAGGACTTCATCTCGCAATGGATGGAGTTCACCAAGCGATGTTACATCAGATGCTTCTAAGGATGAAAGTTATGTGCCTAGAAAAGGCATGCTTCCTTGTGCTAGCTTTACTTGTTAGCAATGGAGGCTCTGGGAAGCAGATGATTGCAGGCATCAGCATTTTGTTTCGTAACTAGCCAAATTTGACATTGAAAAGGCAATGAAGAGGTTACATAAATCGAAGAGCTTAAAGGGGGTGAATGTATGAAACTTGGAGGTAAAGCATGCAAAGTCCTTTCGGGCTAATATTTGAAATGATGATGTAAATCCTGTCTGAAATCCTGACGGCGTTCAATCTTCTCCGCAGCGCATAGCACCAAATGGGGGTGTGCATCATGATGTCATCGAAGGTACCGCTACATTTCCAATGCATAAAGGCTTGTTTTCAAGGAAAAAAATCTAAGGTCATCAAAGGCAAATGTCGCCTACTGTTGTTCAGCAGCACCCAACAAGGCACGGCAGGGTGTGGTCGACGGCAGTGAAAATTTGAAATCTTGCCTTCCGTGACATCACACCAACCTTCTCTGCACTCTTCCGGTGTTTGTGAGGAAAAGTCTAAAACTTAATCTTTGATTATGTCAATATTTTAAATGCTGACGCCAGAACTGTTGGCATGCTTTTCCTACAGCTTGTATAGATTTGAATCCTTGAGTAGCGTGGAATTTTCAAAAAGCGGTGCAGTTGCCCTTTAAAACCAGATACATATCAAGCATAATTTTGAGTGTACTCTAAACACAATATGAATGCTATGCTTATAAAAGAGTCTAAATTTTTCACATTGTTTGGTAAGCACGTCAGAATGCGTTATAATTTTATATGAAAACTGTACCAGAACTCTGTATCAGTCTGATGCTTGCCAGTATTGGCAACATGAGCAGTTTTTAGTTTATAAGACTACTAAGCCATTTGTATCGGTCGTGTTGCGTTATGGTAGGACAATTATGTTGAGTAATATTTCGTTACATCACTATGTTATGGGGAGGGCATACAGCAAGTGCAAGCAGTAAAGGTAAAAAATAAATTTACATACGGAGCACGAAGCAGAGGAGCGGAATAAAAGTTCCAGACGTGACCACCTATGGTAAACGTTCACGAATGTTCATTAACACGCATAGGATGTTTCGCTACCAATAGGCACGTGCAAACTGAAATGCATGTATCACATAATAACACTGGAGAAATACAAAGACGCTTACAGAAAATATTCTTTCAGTGTTCAGAGACTAGGTTTTTGCACTGAAAAACCTGTTGAAGTCAGTTTCTTTATTAATCATGGGGCTGCATGATGTATCATTTGTCAGCCAAGTCCTGTAAAGCTGAAGCAAAGGTTCCAATACACTTGTTTTCAAAATTTATAAAACGGTGCCGAGGTTGCCTTGAGGTGCGACAGCTGTAGAAAGATGTATGGTCACGGTGAGAAATAGATTTTTATGTTTGATGGCTTTGCTGTGTGTAAAGTAAACCAACATTAGCTATGCAACGCACAATAGTCTTTTTGCAACATGTAAATTTGATTTTCGCAAGGGTAGCTTGAATAGTACTTCTTAAGACAAAGGAACAGTAGTCTTCCTGTCCTAAAACATTGAAAAAAGGGCCACAATTGGGCTTCATCGCATAAAGCAGATTTAAGTTACTGGCCTGTTGAAGAAATTGTCTGGTCAAGGGCTCTTCTCCAAAGCATTTCTTGCCACAAAAGCTACGCGCAAGGCCTGTAGAAAGCTGGCACCTACCCAGCAGCACTGGGGATTGAACCCCGCACCGTCCACATGCCAGGCGCATGACCAAACTTCTAGGCCACCGCCTAGCAGTCTTACAATTTTATTTGTTAGGGTAACTGATAATTCAAGCAGTGTACTGTTTTTGAAGGAAAAAAATTTGTGCCAGTTACCTTACATGAACATTTCACTTCTTGTCAAGGACATGTAGATGTTGTGGCACTAGTGGTGTTGTTAAGGGGCAAGTAAGGTTAGCCTTGCATTGAAAATTGTGGAGTTGGTCCACCTGTATCATATAGTCTGTAAACAAGATACAACTCCTGGGACTGCTCTATCACAAAAGGAACTGTTCTTATAATGTCAAGAACAGCCTCGTCACGTTAAATAATATTTATTTCTCTTTCCCTGAAATCAAATACCTTTAGAAATGACGCAGAGTATTTTATGTGCTGCACGGGACCCTTGTTTTGCTGAAGGGAGAGAGAGACTAACGAATACAGGAGAAGTCTGCTTGGTTGTTAGCACAGCATGCTACTCCAGGTGAGGGTGAAAGAAGATGAGAAGAAGAGAGGAAAAGGAAAAAAATAAAGGGTGAAAAGTGAAATATAGCATAGTCAACACTCACGCACTCACAAACACACATAATTATCAAAGTGTGTCCACCAACCCATCTCCCTAAGAAAAACTAATTATGCTTTTGTCCCTAGCGCAGCCAAAGCCACATCACTCCAGGGTCCAAGAAACTGCTCCAGCAGCAGATCAACAAGTGTTGAAGATGCTCGCGCACACCACATGTCGGGTACAGAGGGCTACTTGATGCACCAATTTTATGAAGATGGCATTTAGTGAAGGGAACGTGCATGCAAATTCAGTGCAGGCAATTGCGATCATGTCTATTTAAATTGTGAGGCATGCGGAAGTCACAAGTTGGGTCGATATGAAGAAGGGGTCTACATTGACACTGCGGATCACACCAAAAAGAGCGTTGCATCTGCCAGCATTTAGTAGCCAGAAGACTCATGCCATCACAACGACAAAAAGGGTACGTGTGGGAGCAAGGATGTGTCACCATGTGCCACCTAGCTGCACCGTCAGCATGATCGTTGTCTGCGAGGCTGGAGTGAGCGGGTAAACACTGCAGCACAACACGGTGGCGTAGCTCACAGGCCTCGGTGTGCAATCCGTTCAAGTCATCGACGATGTGCTCCTGAAGGCTTCGTGATGAGTTTATCGATTGTAGTGCAGTGCTAGAGTCACTGAAGATGACCCACGCTGTTGGCAGTTGTTGCAGAATGTAAGTAAACGCTGCTCTTAGAGCAGCCAGCTCGGTAGCAGTCGTCGAGTCGCTGTAGTTGTTGTGCACAATGACGGAGTCCAGGCGCCAATTGCAGATGAGATGGAAGTGTCAGAGCCATCAGTGTAGATGTGGCGGTGCACACTGTAGCAACCGTAAACATGCTCAAGAGCAAAGTATTTAAGTGCAGGATCAGGGGTGTTTGTTTTTGTTTTAATGCCAGGGACTTGTCCTGATGTGCCATGCTATGTACAGTCTTTGTCAAAAGTAACCAGGCTCCATTGTTTGCTTCTCATTCGTATAGTAGACCCCTCACGTCTTCTCTAAAGATCACAAACTTCTTTGAAGGTGAGGGCAGGGGTTCTCCTCACCATACAGAGATTTAGAGCTCGAGGGCTGGCATAATAGCTTTACTATACGACTGAGAAGTAAACCGTGCAGCCTGATTACTTTTGACAAAGGCTGTACCTCCAAGGTGGGGAGGAGGTTGTGACAGAGTGCTGGTATTGTTATGGAAGAAGGTCAGAAATCAGAAACTTCCTTTATGTAGTACTTTGTGAATGGGTGGTTAAGTACACGAGCCACAAACCGCACCTCGGCATGAAGGAGCTCCAGGGTTAACAGTACTGATGCAGATAGGCGTCTGCTCTCTGCTAGAGTACCCACTGTGGATATGTTCTTGGGAAGGCCAGTGCAGATTCTCAAGGCTTTAGCTTGCATAGCTTCACGGATTTTAATATTTGCTTGCAAAATACCTTGAAGAGCTGGGAAACTGTAGTGAAGGCCTTCACAAAGCACTCCATACAGTCGTAGTAATGAAGGTGTAGAACAGCCTCTTCTGATAGTGGAGAGCATACAAATGATAGTGGCACAAGAGCAGAGCTTGACTTTCAGCTGTTGCACATGTGGGGACCATGATAGCGACCTGTCAAACGTCACCTTCTGGAATTTATGGCTTGTGATGTATTGTATTGGGGTACCAGCAAGTTTCAGCGCGGAGCACGAAAGATTGCGCCTCGAAAATGTAAAAGCTGAGCTTTTATCTGGCAACATGGGGAGACCGTGCTGACTTAAGAATGATTCAATGCAGCGTTTTGCCCTCTGTAGTCAGACATCCACAATGCGCCTGTTGCATCCGGAACACCATACATGTGCGTAGAGAGAGAGTTCAACTGTAAATGGTAACCATTTTTCCAAGCCAACAAGTGAGATATTGAAAAGGGTGTGACTTAAAATCCCCCTCTGAGGTACTTCGCAAGATATTTGATGCAGAGCTGTGTCACCTTAACTTGCTGACGTGAAAATCCATCTTTCATGCAGATAGTCACCTAGCCAGTCATACATTTGTCCACCAATGCTAACTGATCAGACAGACGGACGGATGGACGGACGGACGGACAGACAGAACTTTTATTCATGTCAATTGTCGTACAACATAAATCAGGCCTACCAAAGCCTCAAAGGGCTTGAGTGACAGCGCCTGGCAGACAGCGAACATGGGCAAAACAAAGGAAAATAAGAGACGTTGCAATGAACTTTGCAAAAAAAGAAAAAGGTCAACAACGTAGTGAAACAAATATATAACTATTACAACATCAAGAGGGATTACAGTAATTTGAAATTAAGACTAATATAGATGAAATAACTGCAAGGCCGGAAGCAACGCGGAGACATGCCGCAAAGTTTTTTTCGGGGTGTATTTAGTTTTCATGCAGAGTACACTAGGTGGCAAGCTATTGAAACAGGCAGGTACATAGTAATGATGTGTGCGCTTTCCGTACCGGGTTGAGGAGCGAGGAATGCAGTAGCGGTATTTTGGTCTTAAACCCCTAGCAGGAACATATGGAATGGTGAACTGACTGTACCAGAAGTGTTTTAGCACAATTGTTTCTGTTAATAAAGCGTTAAAACTTGGAAGCTTTAGTCTTCTAAAAATATCAATGTCATTACCAATGTACAGGTCCTAAGCAATATTCTTTAGAAGCAAACGCAGAAGCGAATTCACCCTGTGTTGCCAGCGAACTGTGCAGTGACCATAAACAGTAATTCCGTACCTAAGCACACCATAGGCTAGAGCATGTGCAACACATTTACGGACAGAAAAAGGCATAAAATATCTAATGTTATACAGGACACACGATACAGCACGAAGTCTTTGGCAAACAAAAGAAAGGTGCGAGTTCTAAGAGAGATCACTGTCGAAGATCAGGCCAAGATATTTGACCGAATGCGCATATTTTGCTGGTACACAGTTACAATTAAAAGAAGAGGAAGTATGCAAATAAACAGGGTGTCTCAACTCAACTTGTTTTAATGGGTTATGAAAACATAAAGTTTTGTTTTAGAAGTATTAACATTAATAAGATTAGACTTAAACCAGTCCATGGCTTTAACAGCTGCCATCTGTAGTGCTGTAACAGCACCAGTGTATTTCTTTGCACATGCAACAATTACAGTGTTGTCAGCATACTGAAACAACAAAGCTGGCACATTGTTAGCAAGGTCGTTAACGTATAGATTGAATAATAAAGGACTCAATATAGAACCCTGAGGGACTCCAGAGGTAATTGCCGTGAAATCGCTATGGAATCTTGAAATCGACACATATTGGTGCCTATCTTGTAAGAAGTTAGTAAGCTGAATCTAAGGCTGTAAGGCTGAATGAATTGACTCATGTGTGACATTACCAAAGGCTTCCTTCATGTCAAGAAACACAGCAATGGTCATAGACGACTCTGCTCTGCTGCGTTTGACACAACTGGTATGGGCAATAATGCTGTCAATGCTGCTGCATCCTTTTTGGAAACCAGACATGGTCGGAGGGTAAATTCCCCTGTTCATCTGGTCCCAGGTAGGGCGGGAGTGTACCATTTTCTCCATCGGCTTTCCAATGTAGCTTGGAAGCGCAATGCGGCGGTAGGCACTTAAGTCAGTTGATGGTTTTCTAGGCTTGAGGATAAGTATGACGTGTGCATGCTTCCAGCATGTTTCAAGGCAGCCGGACTCCCAGGAGCTGTTATAAACTGTGAGCAGCTGAACCTTGGCCTTACTTCTCAAATGAGAAAGGTCAGGGTAGCTTACACATTTTATTGGTAACTGCCAGAGCCGCATGGAGTTCTTCCGTAGAGAACGGTTCGTCAAGGAGGGCAGTGTTAGGTGAAGGGGTAAAGCTTTGGAGAGGCAATGGCACCAATATGCTTGTTAATCGAGCAATGATCTTAGAACAAGAAGCCTCCGCTGCGTTGAGACGAAAAATATTTGCATTTACACCTAAGCACTTAAAAGGATTTAGTGGCATGGGCTGACTGGCTGCATACAGTGCTACATACCTTAGAAAGAGGCTTCGCGCAAAAGGATCGCCATTCGCATCTTGCAAGCTTGTTCAAATGGCGCTGAACATGTTTCTGTGCACTCCTAACAACGCTGATGTCTTCTCTCTAATTTGCCCGTCATGCTCGTCTCTCTGCTCTGTGGCGAATTGCTCGAAGTCGCTCATATTCACAATCTACAGCTGAGTACACTTTTTGTAGAGTTATAACCTTAGTGCTGGACGTTTTAGCATGTTTTGGTGAACAGATGCTTCGCGTGGGTGGTTTCAGGTTGCATACTGCGGCTGCCGTGAAGTGTTCACATGTGTACTACAGGAGGTGGCTCAATGTTTTGATGCAGTGGAAGAGAAGGGAATTCAGCCACGTCCTCAATGCACAGATGACTGCCTTTATTTTTGTCCGGCGGTTGAGGAGCTTTCTTCCCCGGTGATGAATTTTTCCTGCGGTGACTTCCCTGGATTTCGTTTTGTTCAATTAAAGCAGTTTTTGCTGAGTTATAGTCTGTATTGTTGGAGTGTACTTGTAGATGATTTTTTTTTTGGTAAACAGTGCAGCAGAGAAACGTCGCCTCGTGGGGCTTACCGCAGTTAGGACAAAGGGGGTTAGCACTTACGCATTCATTTCGGTTTGCACATTTATTTCCAGCTGGAAGAAACCAGATAACTATTAAGACTAAGGAAAATATAACGTTTCAGGAAGCACGAAGACGGTTCACATAAACACAAGGAATGTTCTTGCTCACAGGAAAAAAGTGGCAGTGGCTTAGCTCACCTATGCCAGGATATACGTAGCGAGAGGTACGGTATATCCCTTGTTACGTCTAGTTGTTTTGCTTATTCCACCGCCTCATCACCGTCATTTATATACCGCGACCCTCCTCCCCTTGCCGTGCATGTGCAGTAGAGCACGACACGCCAGCTGCGTGTCGCACATGCGCAGTCTCGGTCAGAGGCGAGCAGCGTTGGCGCTTGGCGCCGGCAGCTGTGATGTCACTCGGCGGCGCCTCTCGGGCGGAGGAAAGGCACGGCTGTGACGTCATTCGGCTCCTCGCGCATGCGCACAAGTGGCGCCGAAGGCCCACAGCGAGACTGCGGGTGATGTAGCTTGCGCTACCGATGCGGTGCAACGGAGTGGGGAACCACACCGTCCAATACACACACTGAGCCAGAGGCAGGGCCATATCGCGCCCCCAGCAAACGCAACAAAGACTGCTCGGCCACCTCTGACAAAGGCCCCTGGGTTAGCAGCTCTGAAGGCTTCCCGCAGTTGGGAGAAGCCTGCAACTCATGCACCCACAGCTACTCTGCGGACCTCCAACAAACGCCTCTAGGCTCTAGGGATGCGATGGTCACAATGTCAATTTTGCCTTCGCTTCAGCAGAGGCGGAGCTCTCTTGAGTGTAGGATATATGTGGGCATGATCTCTAGTACGCGGGCATGATCTCTAGTACGCAGGGTGACCACAGGAGTGCACTTTGGTGCTAAGGTGCAGTCATTGGATTTGTGTTCATCAGATGTACATTTGGCTCAGGTTTCCCCGCTACGACAGCTTACAGAGTCATGGCCATATTTTGACATAGAGTTTCTTACTACTACCTAAAGGGAAAGCTGGCGGCGCTGCACTTCAGCCAACATGGACGCTCAAAGCATCATGGGGCGGTGAGCTACTTGTTGCGGCACAGTCGTAGTTTTTCGGGAACACAGAGTGGCAGTACTAAGGCGTTTCATTCCGAAAACGTAGTTCGTGTGTGCGCAGACGACTTTCGCGCGAACGCAGTGTGCAAAACCCATAGTAGTGAAAACGCGACGACACACGACGCCAATAAAAGGTTTTACTCTTCCGAAATGCCGTTAAAAAACCTCTTAAAGTATCTAAACAACAACATTTTTTTTGAAAACATATTTACTTTTAAAAATGCGCCTGTTAATTACGAAATATTAGTTTTTTTAGTGTTCATCACTTGGCCAATAGGAAAGCTAGTCATGTCTTATTTTAGGCAAACTTTGCACTTAAATGCTTTTCTGCTCGTTTGTTGCAATCATTAGACAAGATATTGAATGTTAGGACGTTTGTAGCTATCAAACAGCTTTATTTTTTTATTATTTTTTGGCCAAAAGTTACAGTTCCGCAACAAGTAGCTCACCGCCCCATGATGCTTTGAGCGCCCATGGTGGCTGAGGTGGTCACGTGGGGTCTCCATGCAAACTCCCATAGACGGCTTGCCAGCTTTCCCTCTAGGTAATAGTAAGAAACTCTATGTATTTTGACACTTGAAGCACCATTTGGGATTTAATTGGGATGTATGATCTTTTGATTCAGTGAGTGCGCGGGCATTGAAACTACTTTTGCCGTCCTGCGGACGTTCAAGACGTCTTCAGGACGTCCAGGGGAGGTTCAGTGCACATCGGGAGTTGGCTGGAGGCAAAGTTTCCTTCTTGTTTTTTGAGATCTTTTTATACGATGGACATCGCGGTGACGTTCTGGTCTCTAAGACCCTCCTATATTCTTCAGTGAGAGTCAGGAAATCATGTTCAGGTCGAAATTATGCTTTTGACTGCAGTATTGAGGGATCTGTGAGCGCATGATAGAGGCAGGGATGTCTCCAAGCTAGGTCGCTATGGGAGTTTGGAATATTGTACATTACTGGGATCGCAAGTGAAATGATTTGAGCTGTTTTGAAGCGAAAGCTTCACTACAGGACCTCGGGCTTCAATCGCGGACCATGCAAAATTGACCTTCAAATGACCCTGAGCTTCGAAAGCAAAGGAAAGGCGCATAACTGGCATTCAGGGACAGTGGACACTTTACGCTTTAAGCTACAAAACCAATGGAGCGGGAGCTTGGAAAGCAAAGGAAAGGCGCATAACTGCCCTCTTGGAACAGTGGACACCTCAGTCGTGCTTCAAGCTATGTGGCGGTAGTGATGGTTGTGCGCTGCATGCGTTGACATTGACAACGTTGTGGCTGAAACGTGGCATTGAAGCCATAGGCCGTCGACATTCGTTGTGTTCAGTGGCGTTAAAAACGTTTTACACTGAGATGATTTTAAGGAAAGGAAGTGCGCATAACTGGCTCCGGTTAGTGGATGCCTGAATCGCACTAATAGGTATATGTGGGGTGATGAGAAAGAGACGTTGGCTGCATGCGCGCACTGACACCGTTGTGGCAGACACGTGGCACTGCTGCAATAGGCCGCAACGTTCATTGGGTGAACAAACACTCGCGATCAACCATTAACTGCCACCTGCCAGGGTGGCAGGGTGGGTGTGCTGCCTATCCAGTGTCCATCCCAAACATATACGCGAGCTTCTGGTCATTCCTCCTATACCTCAGAACATGCACCCAGATTTTCACGGTGAACATCATGCAGAGAGAGCCAAATCGTTAGGAAAATGCTTTCTTAATGATACCTCTGCGGTGTATGTAGATGCAGCAGATTCTTTGGCTGACAAGATGGTAGCTGTGGTCACCACGGAACGTGGTACACTCATAACTGGGGGCACTATATGCATTTAGCACATACATATGTTGGAGAAGAAACAGCCATTGATCTAACCATTGTGGGATCCTCGGCAGAAACCATTGTCAGCGACTCAAAACTGGCGATACGTAACTATACGGTGGGAAGAATCTCCCCACAAGCAGCACGGATTCTGCAAAATTATCAGCCCACACGGCGCATTCGCATAATCTGGACGCCTGCTCATGCCTCCCTTGCTGGTAATGAGGTGGTTCATAACCAAGCTCGAGAAATGTCCCACCGAGCTGGGTTGTGCAGCCCTCCTGCCCTATACTACGGCAAGGACAGGTTGTTTTCTTACAGAGAAATCCTGCAGCACTACAGGCTTGCAAGACTCAGATTCCCCCCAGCAGATAAAACACTCTCCAAACAGGCCAAAGCCTGGCGTAAATTTCAAACTAACACCTGTCCAAATCCCCATTTAGGTAGCTTCTATTCAGAAGGACTCTACTCAGACAAATGCAAACATTGTGATAGCTAAGCCGATCTAAATCATATGATCTGGAACTGCCTGCAGTCCCTACCCACGAGTCGATCCGTTACCGACTCTGTTCATTGGGAGGCTCTAATGCTGAGCCCCGACCCGAGGACACAGATCAAGCTCCTCCAGCTGGCTGAAGACACCGCCGCTGCTCAAGGGATAGCAACCGTCGTTTAAGCGAGGGGCGACTTTGAGTCGCTCCTCTATATCTGCTGGAAACAAAGTTTCACCACCACCACCAGTGTTCGGAACACACTCAACGTTATAGACGCCAAGCCACTTATAGTTAGTTGCCCGATAGGCCATAGCTTTCGCTCTGTAACCATGTCCACCAGTGTTGAACCGCACCATTTTTTTTCTGCTGTTTCACTATGTGCGTACCACATGGTACCTTGGGGAAACTTTTTTTTTTTTTAAGAATGAAGCTGTTACTTCGGTACCCTCTTTTTTGAGGGTAATCATTTGATGCATGCATGGAAGCCATGAATAATTGTTTTTTCGGCCATGGTGCCAGCTATAGCTTCCCACTATGGAGCCCAACGAAGGGACGGGACAGGAACTTGCATGCAAGCGCCTACGGGCAGTGCTTGCATTGGCGTGTACAGCATGCTGTAGATGTCATATGCGTTGGCGTGCACGCCATATATGCTACCCCCCAACAATAAAAATATGGCGTAACCCAGGGTATTCTACACACAAGGTTAACCATATAGCCACCCATGCAAAATGAAAAGGCAAAAACAGGAGATGGAACAGTTAATTGTTCCCCTACGTGGGCATGTGCCATTGTATTAAGATGACAACAACAGCAATAAGACAGGTGAAAGATGAAGGGGAGGACAGAAAAGGGCGACTGCTGATTTCCCCCAGTCGGGCCAGGCCGGAGGTGCCACGTCTACGGGAAGCTGGAGCCAAAGTGGTGTGTTGCCTCCGCTGAGGGGCCTTAATTAATGGTCCAAATGCTCAGCATCGGCTCAATTGCCAAGATGTTTCCCCTGGATATGGCGATGTCATACACAACTAGGCATGGTTGCTCGGGTTCGTGGTGGCGCACTGCTCACCAAGATCCCCCAGACATGTTTCTATTGCTTGCTGGGTTACGGAACTGGAAACCATGCCCTTTTCAAGCTGGATACCATTAAATTTCAGCTGGAAAATTCCATTTACAGCTATATTATGGAACTGGAAATCATATCCAGCTGGAGTACGTATTTCCTGCATTCAGCTACCTCCCGCTGGAAAGTTTCGATTTCCAGCTAGAAGTCAAAATGGAAGCACCATTAACTGACCAACACCTGCATATGTTGCAGATGCTCCTGCAAGGCCGGGAGACCTTTAAGACTTAATCATCTTTTCACTAGCAAATTTGCTTATGAGCAGCTTCAAGAAAAGCATGCACTCACATTTCTTCTCAAGGTGAACAATCCAGCTCGTCCAACCTGTCACCTTGCTAATTCTGCCACCGAGACATATTGAGCACACTGATTGCTTTAGAACGCAGTGACAAGGCAAGCACAGACTCTTCTTACCCTAAGGAACCAATCAAACCAGCACAATGTAAAAACTGTAGCTACTGTAAACAATGTAATCTCGTCATTCTTTTTAGGCAAAGCTCACCGAGATTAAGTTTTATGAAATGTTTTGAACCTGGGTATTTTGGTGTTAGGTTTGAATGAAACAGATTTATACCTGTGACATGCCACTTAAGTCCTGAGAATAGTGTTTTTACCTGACCTACTGCTGTGATTTTGATGACAGCTGTATAGTATTATGCTGTGCTACTGCCTCAAACTTAATGGAGCCCTGAAAGATGTGGAGGGTACCTTAAGCCGCATATATGCAATCATACGTGTTCATGGTGATGGGTGCGAAGGTAAATTAACATTGCTGCTTCATATAGTGCCAGGAACATAAAGCAAAGTTGCAATCAGTGCATGTTTGCATATTGCATACACTTCTTGCTGTTTTGTATGCATGAAGGAGTTTCCTACTCCAAAAAAAAAAATATTGTAACTTCCTTGATTGCTATGCAATTTGATAAAATTATCTTCAGAGCTAATAGTCTACAGCCTAAAGGCTTCTACTGCTATAAGTCCACAGAGAGGGCCCTTTATGAGATGCAAAGAAAGAACTGGGTAAACGAGAAACAGATGGCGAAGAAGCAAATGCACACAAACGCAGACTAACAACTTCATTATGCGAAGGAACACGAGGCGTATATATAAAGTGATCTCAGCATCTTATCAAAAACGCTGGCACGTGGAGTTGTGAACACATGCAAAGAAATCAAACAACTGCAAAACTATCGCGTTGTAAACAAAAGTCCTGAACTGCGTGGGCCGGTCAACTCTAAGAAAATAAAGAAACCATAAACATCGCACAGCCAAAGCACACAGTCGAGTGCCACCAGAACTGGATTGTTCAGGTGGCACGGTGGCAAAAGGGAACGTCGTAATGGCAGAAAAATCGCAGGCAAAAAGTTATGCGCGATTGATATAAAGAACAGAAGATACAATTGCATAGTTATAGCTTAAACTGTCCTCAGGACATATTTTTGATTCGTTACCAAACAAGGTATGATAGAGGTCTTTTATAGTTCATATGAAAATTATTTAGGAACATTTACACATCTTAGATTGTTATTGCCCACCACCTGAGAGGTAGGAGTTGAGACATGGAGAGTTGAGACATGGAAGGCCTTGCACGTTGCCATGAACCATAAAGTATGAACGCATATCTACAGGATATACAGTCAATGACCCTGCAGTTCACAATAACAGGGGCAGCTATTCCATTACGTTCAATTTGTCAACAGTCGGGGTTTTTGGTGCTTTCATAACCGTCTATTCGATATTTTGTGGTTTGCTGAGATAGCAGCTGCATGTATTGCTCACAGTGTAAAACACATTTGTACACCCGTAGCAGTTTGTTGCTAACCAAGTGCGCTCTGTGAGAATCTTTGGCATGCACACATACACACACAAATGACAATACATCGCGCAGGACGCACGCAGCAAACACGGAAGAACAGAAACTGTTCCAAAGCTTCTGTTCAATCAAGCCCGCACTGCGTGCATGGTTCCAACTGTTCAGACTCCGGGCTTGGCTAGTGCTTCGACTTTGCCATGGCCAAGATAAGCTTCCACCCAGGTAGTAACAACCTCCATGCAATGAACAGAAAAATTTCAGCTTGAGAGAAGCGCAAAAATTGAAAAGATCATAGACCTGTTCTTCACAGTGATCGGCGTGTCATAGCCCCGAATGTAAACTTTGACGTTGACCGCCTTCAGGATATTGTACGCAGTACCCCTGCACTGCACATCATAACGGCAGACTTCAACACACACCATCCTGCATGGGAAGGCATCACATCAACAGCCAGAGGTCAACAGTTCTTTGATTTTGCACAGTGCAGTAATTTCACTTTACTCGACAATGGTGTAGCAATTTTTTATCAAAATGCAAGATCCAGTGCCCTTGACATTTCTATGATTTCTGCACACCTGTCGTCTTCAACAATTTGGAGTGTCGACATACAATCTTATGGCAGTGATCACCACCCTGCGTACATTGAGATTGGACGTGCTTTTTAAGTTCCAAGCAGTGCAAGGCACACTACATGAATTGGGAAGTTTTCCCTGATGCAGTTGAAAAACTGGAGCTCTCGAGCCTAGATCATGAAAACTTATTGGTGCTGTAGCACATGCTAAAACGTCCAGCACTAAGGTTATAACTCTACCAAAAGTGTGCTCAACTGTAGATGCTGAATATGAGCGACTTTGAGCAATTCGCCACACAGCAGAGAGACGAGCTTGCAGGACGAATTATAGAGAAGATATCAGCGTTGCTAGGCATGCACAGAAACGGGTTCAGTGCCATTTGGACTAGCTAGCAAGACGGAAATTACGATCCTTTTGCGTGAAGCTTTATCCCAGGAAGTCCCTTTCTAAGGTCAGCCCGCGCCACTTATTCCTTTCAAGTGCATAGTAGTAAATGCGAATATTTCTCATCTCGACGCAGTGGATGCTTTCTGGTTTAAGATCAATGCTCGATTAAGGGTCGTATTGGTGCCATTGCCTCTCCAAACTATTGATAAAGTCACCACGAAGCCTTCAGGAGCACATCGTCGATGACTTGAATAGATTACACACCGAGGCCTGTGAGCTATGCCACCGTGTTGTGCTGCAGTGTTTACCGGCTCACTCCAGCCTCGCAGACAACGATCATGCTGGCAGTGCAGCTAGGTGGCACATAGTGACACATCCTTGCTCCCACACGTACCATTTTTGTCGTTGTGATGGCATGAGTCTTCTGGCTACTAAATGCTGGCAGATGCAACGGTCTTTTTGGTGTGATCCGCAGTGTCAATGTAGACCCCTTCTTCATATCGACCCAACTTGTGACTTCCGCATGCCTCACAATTTAGATAGACATGATCGCAATTGCCTGCACTGAATTTGCATGGACGTTCCCTTCACTAAATGCCATCTTCATAAAATTGGTGCGTCAAGAAGCCCTCTGTACCCGACATGTGGTGTGCGCGAGGATCTTCAACACTTGATCGCTGCTGCCAAACCTTTATTAACCAATGCAAGGCACGGTTTAATGCTTTAGGACTCCGTCAGGATGGCCCCGTGCACCTGGAGCAGTTTCTTGGACCCTGGAGTGATGTGGCTTTGGCTGCGCTAGGGACAAAAGCATAATTAGTTTTTCTTAGGGAGATGGGTTGGTGAACAAACTTTGATAATTATGTGTGTTTGTGAGTGCGTGAGTGTTGACTATGCTATATTTCACTTTTCACCCTTTATTTTTTTCCTTTTCCTCTCTTCTCATCTTCTTTCACCCTCACCTGGAGTAGCATGCTGTGCTAACAACCAAGCAGACTTCTCCTGTATTCGTTAGTCTCTCTCTCCCTTCAGCAAAACAAGGGTCCCATGCAGCACATAAAATACTCTGTGTCATTTCTAAAGGTATTTGATTTCAGGGAAAGAGAAATAAATATTATTTAACGTGACGAGGCTGTTCTTGACATTTCGAGAACAGTTCCTTTTGTGATAGAGCAGTCCCAGGAGTTGTATCTTGTTTACAGACTATATGATACAGGTGGACCAACTCCACAATTTTCAGTGCAAGGCTAACTTTACTTGCCCCTTAACAACACCACTAGTGCCACAACATCTACATGTCCTTGACAAGAAGTGAAATGTTCATGTAAGGTAACTGGCACAAATTTTTTTCCTTCAAAAACAGTACACTGCTTGAATTATCAGTTACCCTAACAAATAAAATTGTAAGACTGCTAGGCGGTGGCCTAGAAGTTTGGTCATGCGCCTGGCATGTGGACGGTGCGGGGTTCAATCCCCAGTGCTGCTGGGTAGGTGCCAGCTTTCTACAGGCCTTGCGTGTAGCTTTTGTGGCAAGAAATGCTTTGGAGAAGAGCCCTTGACCAGACAATTTCTTCAACAGGCCAGTAACTTAAATCTGCTTTATGCGATGAAGCCCAATTGTGGCCCTTTTTTCAATGTTTTAGGACAGGAAGACTACTGTTCCTTTGTCTTAAGAAGTACTATTCAAGCTACCCTTGCGAAAATCAAATTTACATGTTGCAAAAAGACTATTGTGCGTTGCATAGCTAATGTTGGTTTACTTTACACACAGCAAAGCCATCAAACATAAAAAATCTATTTCTCACCGTGACCATACATCTTTCTACAGCTGTCGCACCTCAAGCCAAGCTCGGCACCGTTTTATAAATTTTGAAAACAAGTGTATTGGAACCTTTGCTTCAGCCTTACAGGACTTGGCTGACAAATGATACATCATGCAGCCCCATGATTAATAAAGAAACTGACTTCAACAGGTTTTTCAGTGCAAAAACCTAGTCTCTGAACACTGAAAGAATATTTTCTGTAAGCGTCTTTGTATTTCTCCAGTGTTATTATGTGATACATGCATTTCAGTTTGCACGTGCCTATTGGTAGCGAAACATCCTATGCGTGTTAATGAACATTCGTGAACGTTTACCATAGGTGGTCACGTCTGGAACTTTTATTCCGCTCCTCTGCTTCGTGCTCCGTATGTAAATTTATTTTTTACCTTTACTGCTTGCACTTGCTGTATGCCCTCCCCATAACATAGTGATGTAACGAAATATTACTCAACATAATTGTCCTACCATAACGCAACACGACCGATACAAATGGCTTAGTAGTCTTATAAACTAATACTGCTCATGTTGCCGATACTGGCAAGCATCAGACTGATACAGAGTTGTGGTACAGTTTTCATATAAAATTATAACGCATTCTGATGTGCATACCAAAATTTAGACTCTTTTATAAGCATAGCATTTATATTGTGTTTAGAGTACACTCAAAATTATGCTTGATATATCTGGTCTTAAAGGGCAACTGCACCGCTTTTTGAAAATTCCACGCTACTCAAGGATTCAAATCTATACAAGCTGTAGGAAAAGCATGCCAACAGTTCTGGCGTCAGCATTTAAAATATTGACATAATCAAAGATTAAGTTTTAGACTTTTCCTCACAACACCAGAGGAGTACAGAGAAGGTTGGTGTGATGTCACGGAAGGCAAGATTTCAAATTTTCACTGCCATCGACCACACCCTGCCATGCCTTGTTGGGTGCTGCTGAACAACGGTAGGAGACATTTGCCTTTGATGACCTTAGATTTTGTTCCTTGAAAACAAGTCTTTATGCATTGGAAATGTAGCGGTACCTTCGATGACATCATGATGCACACCCCCATTTGGCGCTATGCGCTGCGGAGAAGCTTGAACGCCGTCAGGATTTCAGACAGGATTTACATCATCATTTCAAATATTCGCCCGAAAGGACTTCGCATGCTTTGCCTTCAAGTTTTATACATTCACCCCCTTTAAGCTCTTCGAATTTCTGAAACCTATGCAGTTGCCTTTTCAATGTCAAACTTGGCTAGTTATGAAACATATTATATTTGTGCCATTAAAATGATGATCCTTGCAATCATCTGCTTCTCCAGAGCCGCCATTGCTAACGAGTAAAGCTAGCACAAGGAAGCATGCTTTTTCTAGGCACATAACTTTCATCCTTAGAAGCATCTGATGTAACATCGCTTGGTGAACTCCATCCATTGTGATATGAAGTCCTCTCCAGTATCCCTCCTATTAACCATGTCCTCCTGCTCTAGATGCGGCCACCTTATCCCTGCAATCAAACTAATCTCGCCTGCCCACTGACTCTCTGCTATGTCTTTCTTGCCTCAGAATCCATTCCTTCAGTATAATGGATCATCAGTTATCCGTACTCCACATTACTCGCTGTGCACATTTCCTTGATTTCAGCTAGAATTTCCTTGCCTCCTACTTTCTCCCTAACCCATTACGATCTCCTCAAACCCTTTATCGTTGCCCTGCCATTTTACTTTCCATGCTTCACTGCGCTGTCCTTAATTAAAATACCACCCTCTTTATCACTCTCAGAGTTTTTCCTTCATCAGTGAGTGCAAGCAAGATACCATGCTTTCCTCTTTAGGAAAATTGGTTACCTGGTTTTCATGGATCAGTTCAGAATATTTGCCAGCTAGGCTTCACTACAGATCTCAATAAAAGTGCGACTCCCTGTTCCACTTTATTATTCTATACACGTGAACACATCACGAGAGGCACGTTTTAGAGACTGTGTCATGTGCCTGTGCGTGCTTAAGAAAATTAAATGTTTTCTCTGACTTTAAGCCTTATGGTATTGTCTTCCTTTTTCCACACTAAACATGGACAAGAATAAGCTGGATGGTCTTTGTCACAGTTCACACAATATGTTAGAAGGTGGAAGTGATCTGGGCTAAAGGGTGCAGTTGATACCCAAAATTGTGAAATTGGCAGAACTGCCTCTGTTCACATAAACTGGGCTCTAGGGGCGGATTTATGCCGGGATGGGGAGGAAACTCTTTCCCAAGCAAGAAATTTTACATAGGCAAACCAAACAGAACCCTATTTTTTAGACAAAAAAGCGCCCGTAAATACATGGTCCACATGGGATTCTCCCCCAATCCACCTCCTCCAAGAGTGACCCATAAGTCTGCCACTGCTTGGCCCATGCCCATATTTGTAACAACTAATGCCAATGGGGTGCAGAGTGCTTTTCATGCCAGATGTGATTTTTGTTTTAGGTAGAAGGGGCATGGAACTAAATTTAAAAAACAGCTTTTATTTGTTTTACACAGTAATTACAAAATGGTACTATGATCTTACACATTTTTTTTATTGTGAACTTATTTTCTTTTTATAGACATCAACACTTGAACATAAAAATTTGCTCCGTGTTCGGAGACTAGTGGGTTTTTGATGTATTCCAGAAGGCACAGAGTTTCCGTAAATTTGGGCTGAGCCCGACAAAAACATTGCTTCTGCAGCCAAATTGTTCATGCTTTAAATTTTCTACCACGCTGTATTGGGCGAGTTGGATATAGTTCATCTTGAAGACCAGCCCAAAACAGACAAAGGACCAACAAAAAGAAGATGACACGGGCACTGTCTAGCAATTGAAGGTTTAATGGAAAAATCAGGAAATATATAAGGTGAAAACGCATGAAAGTTAAAACAAAACAACAACAGAAAAACATCAAGGGTTACACTGCACAGGAAAGGCACTTATTAAGGAATGCTGTCTTGTTTCTCTGCAAAGCAACAGACAGTGTTGCTACACACGAGTTCTTAGCGATGCAATATGCTTCAAAAATTTCCCTGCCTATCTGGCTATTACTCTTGTATGCTATCGACGTGTTATGCGAGTCCGGCAGGCAAGGATGATCTTCATGTTCTTTGCATTCGTAGCAGTGTAGCACGAGGTTAGAAGGGGATTTTTTCTTGCCAAGGGAATTTTCGCACTCTTTCAATCTGACGTTTCAGCACCTAGCCATCTGCCTATAATATATCTTTCCGCATTACAAAGGAACCCTACACACCACCCCTTCTTTGCAACTAATGAACTTGTCTGCATGCAACACAGTGCACCTTTGAACCTCCTTTCCGGAAGGGGCTGGTACCAGCTTCTTATCCACTGCAACAAACACTTTCCAAACTTAATGATAGGTGGAGAACACCACCTGCAGATTGTGTAATGCTGCCATCTTTTTTAGACGATGAGAGACACTGTGCAGATACCCAGATGGACATGAACTACTTCTGTGTCTCTTCCTGGTGCCCCTGTGGAGAAGGTGTAGTCTCTTTCTTCAGCTTTCCCAAGAGTCTTTCCGCCAACTGAGCAAGGTTGTACTCCTAAATTTGGCACTGCAGGCATACTGAAGTGACTATAAGAACTGCAAAATAAGTCATATCAGCACACTATTTTTGGCTCTGGGACTCAGCTAAAGTGCCTTAGAACACAGATGTTTCAGGTGTTTTCTTTGGTCTGCTCTATCCTTTCAAAGGATAATGAGCATGAAGAAATTAAGCCTTCCCATGCAGTTCTGTGCAACCTATGGCACCACTCACCAACCGTATATAACAATTTAACGCAAATGGGTGTAAATGTCTCCCTACTCTCCTATGGAGGGAAATGTACGTTAACAGACACAAGACTAACTTGAGCTCCCTAGAAATTGGAAAAAAAATTAAAATGTAAACTTTGTGACTTCACAGCCCTCAGCGACACGTGAGCTATTAGGAACACCATAGCGGTGGACACCACACTAACTTTGACCAGCTGGGGTTTTTAAGGGTGCACGTGCAATGCACAGCAATTGAGGATTTCTGAATTTCTCCTTGAATGAAGTCCTACTGGCCTAACCACATGCCGCGGTAAGGCCGCTGACCCAGTGGCACAAATTGGAGGAGTAGATAGAAAAGCAGCAGAGAAAACAATTTTGCAAAAAGGACTCAAGAAAAAAACTTACAAAGACAAAGCTAGGAAAATGTGGTACATAGCTTTTCCTTGTTAATATCCTACAAGAATCTGCTCAAGCATTTAGAAAAACAGAACCCAAAGCTATGTGCACCCGTTTACACATTTTACATGAGTGCATATATCCTCATATGTGCAACCAAGATATGCAATGCACCATTTCCAACTGCAGTTCTCACTCTGTCAGACAAGAAATAGTGATGTAATTCTAGACGAAGAAGGATAGGGTTTTCACGTAGTTCACCTGAACAGACGTGCAAAAGCGTGTGTTTAGCCTGATTGGCTCATGGTTTTGTTTTGCTGGGTCGTCAGCAAGTCTGGCAAGGATATTAGAATAGGCTTAGCTCTGATGGACGCTAAGGTGATCCGATCTATTCGTGCCTGGAAGCTGACGAAGATGACAATATGCAATGCAGAGTGCAAGAGTGCGTTGCAGTTTAACACGAGGCGTGATCGGCTGTGGTGATAGAATAGTGCTCCAGAGCACTGGCCAGCGAAGCTGATCTGTTCGCACCACTGCAGGTTCGAATTCCAGTCGCAGCAATAGTATTTATTATATTATTTATTTCACACACAACGAACTTAATGTGGTGTTGCTGTTGCTAGGCAAACACCGAAAGGTCGGTTGACAAGACTCATGGTCGGGGTTGGTGTGCGCATGAGTATTCGCAAAGGATCAGTCAGAGGCTACTTTCGTTTGAAAAACAAAAGTTGGAGATGGAGGCTTTTATCTCAGGGCGCATTACTAGAGAGCTTATTTACAGAATCATGCGCAGATATGCACTTTGCTTTATGTGACAGTAACCAATGAAAGCCAGACAAATGGTCTGGCTCCAGAGCACTTCAGGTCTTTCGTATTTGCAGGAGTCACGGAATCTTCACAACCACCAAAAAAAAAAACAATTTTGCGGGGCGGGCACAGGGAACTTTCTTTGCTTTCAATAGCTTGAAGCATCACAGTGGCATCGAGCACAGTGCGCCTTCGAAGCCTTGTATGTAGTTAGAAATTGCACTCGATGAAATTGCTATGCACGCCAAATCTTCTGAGATCCTGCATGATAATTCTTTCACCCCTATGGAACAGTGGAGAGCCGAGTTAGTCGAGACAGCCTGATAATGACTGTGGCCTTGTCCTTTGAATCAGATGGGCACAGCTGGTGTGGTGCCCAGGCAGAGTACACAAACACATGCACACAGCACAGGCAACTAGTCACTCCCTACACAGAATGGATGCACATGCATGAACACACACACACGCACAACTGAAACAGCAATGACAGCAGCACATCGTAAGCTTGGTGGCCATTTCAGTGACTGCTGCCACATGAATGCACCCCCAACCAGTATTTTTAGAAGTTCTCCTAGTATCGTCGGTACACAGCACCCACCACCCAGCAAGGTGCTTCTCCGTGGTCTCCACTGGGACTCCGATATTACGTTTGCTGCTGTGATCGCGATCCAGTTCCTCTAGCTGGGTAGGAAATGGAGACCCAAACGCCTGTAGAATTTGTCGTCCGTGGTGGACTAGAAAGGCCTTAGCAGCAGAGAGCCAAGTGTTACGCAGTTTTGTCTGCTTGCTCACACATTCAGCGTAGCGTGCGCTCCACTGTCTGATGAAATCGGCGCCACGGAAGGTAAGGGCAGCCTGTCGGTAGCCTTGTGAAGGCCGTAACGGATTTTCAGCGAACATCTCCACTCCCAGACATCGGAACTATAAACTCTGGGCGAAGGTCTTATTTTCCAAGGTTAATTCTCAATCCGCCGTGTTGCTTCCAGCCAAACAGACAACCACAGTCTTCTTGGAACTGAGCCGTCGGTTCAAACGAGTAACCACATTGTGGCAGTCGCTCAGCAGAAATTGCAAATCCTTGGGGGGTATTCCACAGGCAGTACTAGATCGTCCACGAAGGCTTTACCCGGCAGTCAGCGGTCGTCATCCATGCCAGCTGAAGCGGAAACCGATGTGCGACCTAAGCAGCTCTCGCTCGATGCTCGCCGACGACAGACACCCTTGGCGCAGACCTTTCTTCACTGCGATGGGGCCGATCGAGGACCCGAAGTGCGCGACGACCGTGTTTTCCTCACAGAGACGTAGAATGTCGACCAGCAGACGCTCCGGAGGCCCCAGGTCCGAGTCCGACAGGGAGGTAAAAACAAGGTCAAAAGCACGGCATGGGGTACGCTGTCGTACGCTTGCTCGGCATCGAGTATCTCCGTATAGGCGATCTAAATGCCGTCGAACCGAATTCAATTAATTTCCAGCAGTTCATCGGTGCGAGCTCCGCCGCCAGCCATGGCCGCCGCCTCGCCTCAACTCATGCGCTTTAAAAACATTTCAACCAAATTTTAAAACAAAACCCAACACTTGTACTACGATAGGTGAGTATTTAAGCTGTAACTGAATATTATAAAAAGTTTATGTCGATTTTACGCGCCCTTTTGTTTAATTATGTTGTCACGTGGGCATCTGCGTGTCACGAGCGATATAGACCTCTTGCATTGCCCAGGGGGCGCTGCGAAAATGGTGCTAAAGAGCGCCCTCTGCCCTCGGCTGGGTAGTACCGGGCTCTGGCGTCTGCTTCGGAAAGCACGTTGGCAGTATGGACCCGCGACTTTCGCTTGTGCTGCGCCATGGCCTACAGCGAATATCGGGCGCCGAAGATTTTTTCAGGGCTGGCACGCTGTGTAAAGGGGAGAAATTATGCAACGCCAAGTACGTGTGGTCTGTTGAAGAAATAAGCGGCGAAGTTTCAGCGCGGTGTCATTCGCAAGTGAAGAGTCACGTACGACGTTGAACTTCAGATAAGGTCTGCACACTTTGAGATTTCAGCACACCAACGCGATGAAATACTTGCAATATATGAATTCGCAGCAGCGCTAAACAGACATGTATACGGGACTGCTCGAGCGCACGACGGTACACGCCGCGCCAGCAGCGGTCTTTCAGCATGCCACGAAACGGTGGGCCTCCTGCAGTCTTTGTTGACTGCATATCGCTAACCAAGTAGTCATGCCTGCTTTGTAGTAGCCGCCATCTGTTCCTTCAGCAAATGCTAACATGATGCAATGCATATATGAGCTCGTAGCCGAATAACGCAGCGCGAGCTCGTGCGCTGCGCGCTTGATGTCGTTTTCTTGATGTAGTTTTTCATCCTCAAAATGACATCGCTCGAACACGTTCGCTGTTATCAGTGATGCCGCGCTGCCGCGTACGTGCTGGTTTGAGGTCGACAACGTGCACATTTCACTCTCGACGCTGGGCTGCTCGTAGTGCGCAGCGAATTCGCACCTAATCAACCCGCCCATTTGTGGTCATTTGCACGCACCTGGCCACCTCACCACGTTGTACCGGTCGAATTGTCAATTGTCTCAGTGGCCGGGTCTCTAGTCGTGAACCACCAGCCATGCCTGCTGATATGCCGATTTGCCTTAATAGTGATTATCTGTAGTGAGATGTTGACATGGCATATGAATTATACCATGCATTTTTTTTCATGCTCTTTGATGTGTTGTGCATTCCCTTGATATGATCTCTGAATTATGCTGTTCGTTTCTCACCTTTTGCTGCTTGCTCTGTTGCGCATTCCCTACTGTTTGGTGATTGTCATGGTACACTTTTTGCTGCTTTGCTGCTTGCTTGGTCCAACTGCCTATGTAGGGATGTACTAGACAAGTTGTGCTGTAGAATGCATAAATTCTCATTCTACGCCTGCATATGCGGCTGCTCACTAAATATACATTTTTTGAGAGAGGTAAGAGCCAGAAGAAGACGAACAGAAGGAGGATGAGGCCGGCTGTAGACCGCGGGGAAGATTGTAGGTACATATGAGGGATGACTAGCATTGTTTTGCTCGTTACCCGCAAAGTGGAGACTGCATATCCTGGTGTTCGGCACTGCATCCCACGGTTTGCCGTCCGGACTGCATGTGCAAAAAGAACGAATTTCAGCAACGCGGATAACCAAACAAACATCAAGGCAGGCAAAGCAGCCAGCACAACGCGAAGGTTCGCTTACTCAGTGCGTCGAACTGCAGCTATCCAGCGCGCCCGGCGCTCCGCTTCGTGAGACCTTGAAGGAAAACGGTGGAATTTGATATTGGGATTCAGACCTTCTTGCTCGTGGCAGCCCACGACGCAGCAGTAACGACGGTGATGCTTTTTCGAGACTGAGCGAGGTCTCTCGGGCGGATCGGCGTCGCAGATTCCTTCTGCTGCCTGCATTTCGTCCTAAGGCACACGGAGCGTCGGTTTTCGAAAAACTACGGCCAGGCCGCGGCGTGGTTGGTCACAAGTGACGAGCCTTGTCGCACTCACAACAGTGCAGAAAAACGTGCGAATCGGCGCAAAACGCAGGCTATAAAGGCATGGGCGTCCTGAGGGGGGGGGGGGGGGCAAAGGGGGGCGGCTGCACCCCCCTGGAAAATCACTCACTCGAACCGTGAGTGATGGCCGCACGTCAGGGGCGGCGGTGCGCTCAGCCAAAAGAGTAAAAGCGGCCCTGCTTCCACGCTTTGGGTCACATCTGCAAAGTGCCGCGTCCGGGGACGCGTCGTTGCAGACATACAGCGGCACCGGCGAGCATGTGTTTCGAGCCGTCTTGAGATGTGTGCCTGTTTCTTTGATCTCTAGAGAGATAGCGACACGGAGGCAGACAGTGCACACCCCGGCCACCGATGAATTCTTCAGGAGGGAGGGACAAATCAGCCGTGTCCATCCCCGCTTTGTCGGACTGCTCAGGGGCAAGCGGGCGATGAGTTGGCGCCGCCGCCGCTCGCTGTCTCCTCCGATCCACGGGAGAGCGCAGTTCGGTACAAGCGCCGCTTTCAGAATTTTCGGCAAAGGGGATTAGCTGCTTTTGTTCACGGCGACGCAGTCTCCAGAGGCGCCCCCACACCAGCGTTCCTTGCGTCTTCTCCGGAAACCAGCGCCTTTGCTCAAGGCAGCCCGATGGCGCCTGCCTGGCTCGCCTGTCACCTCTGGCTGGGCCTCAAATCCCAACAGCGCCCATGTACTGTGCGATGTCAGTGCATGGTAAAGAGACCGTCCGTCCCTCATAGCCTGAGTCGTTTTGGGGCTCTGAACCTCATAAAAACACACAAAACAAATTTTCCGACCGGAGTGGCGAGTGTCCCTTCCCCTCGGAAGTCGCGCGGCGTTCCTTGCGTGTGCGCGCCTCTTTGTTTGTGCTTCGGTGTTTTTAGTGGCCGGTTGTCAACGAAGCTGAGAACAACCAAGACAGCGGACGAGAAAACGACGAGCGGCGAGTAGTGTGTGTGCAAATACTCGACTGTGCGGTTGCGCGAGCAAGATGGAGCGAGGTGTATGAAGCTGCGAGCGTGCATTTATCTTGTAAATAAGTTTTCGCTGCATACATAGTCATTTTTTGTTTTCAACGTACGCATTCAACCGTTTTTCCAATCAATGTGTATATATTTTTAACACTACCAACCCCGAGGAACTCCATAGCCAGCTTTGTCTCGCGCGGTCCCGAATGATGGATATTCGACGCTTCTTCAAGCGTCAGCGGTTGTCTGACGAAGCATTATCCAAATGCGCCCCTGCAGATTCTGGTGTGACATGTGACAACGGTGTAGCATTTGAACAGAGTGATGCAAGCTTTTATCACCGGACAGTAGCTGATGTCGTCGACTCCATGGAAGGGACTCTGTCAACAGTGAGTTCAGGTGATGCAGCAGGCCGAGATGATTCCATTTCTCCTTTCTTGGGATTCAAGTCCGGATTTGACCAGAGCGATGCAACCTTTCATCACCGGACAGTAGCCGGCGTCGTCGTCTCCATGGAAGGAACTCCACCAGCGAGCTCCGGTCACGCAGTAAGCCGAAACGATTCCCTTTCTCCTTGCTTGGGATCGAAGTCCGGAGACAACATCAAGAAAACAAATAACTTGCCTCAAGAATATGACTTAGGAGAGTTTCTAGGCAAAGCTAAACTCACTGGCATACCGGACTTTTTGAAGTTACGTCTTCTTACTAAGCCATGGTCGCCAAATGTCACATATGATTTTAAGAAGGATGTAACACCTGGAAAGAGGCCTTTTCGACATCAGTGGCTGGGAGATTACGCCCCCTGGCTTGCGTACTCAGCGACAGCGAAAGGCGCCTTTTGTCGTTTTTGCGTCATTTTTCCTCCGCGTGTTCACCGGGGTACTCAAGGTAGTTTTATCGTGCGCTTTCAGTAACTACAGAAAAATGCACGAGGCGTGCAGGGTTCACGTAAAATCCCAATGGCACCAGGAGGCAATGACGGCCTCACAGAACTTTATGGATGTGATGAAAGGCAAGCAGCTACCCGTTGTACAGCAGCTGAACAGAGCACTGCACGCACAAGTTGAAAGGAACCGTGAGAAACTATTTCCAATAGTTTCCACCATTGTCTTTTGCGCGACGCATGACTTGCCGATTCGCGGCAAGCAGTCCGATAGTGGAGTCTTCAATGATCTGCTTGACTTTCGTGTAGAAGCTGGAGATACTCTACTTCAGGAGCACTTCGCTTCTTCTGCTGGCAATGCCAAGTACACTTCTGTCCGCGTCCAGAACGAGATCATCACAATCTGTGGCGACATCCTGAGAGAGCAGATAGTTACCGAAACTAACAAAGCGTTTGCTTTTTCCGTTCTTGCTGACGAAACTGCAGATATTTCAGGAAAAGAGCAGATGTCTATAGGCAAGGGCGTCCGCAGAATTTTTTGCAGGGGGGGGCCCCATTGGTTCTGGCGCCGGAGGGGGGGGGGGGGTATGTTCGTAGCAAAAAGCACTATTTGCGGAGAAAATTTATTTATTTATATATAAATAAAATAAATAAGTAAAATACACACATGAAAGAAAAAATACAAACAGCAAATTAAAGCGAGGCTAGGAGAGATACATTGGAGTTTATCAACGAAGAAACAATTAAAATTAATAAAAATGCAAAAAGATACTATCACTTCGTGGAGAAGAGTGCTCAGTCTTGCTGCATACGGGTTCTCATCACATCCATAAAGTTCTGTGAGGCCATCATTGCCTCCTGGTGCCATTGGGATTTTACATGATCCCTGCATGCCTCGTGAATTTTTCTGTAGTTACTGAAAGCGCGCACGATAAAACTACCTTGAGTACCCCGGTGAACACGCGGAGGAAAAATGACGCAAAAACGACAAAAGGCGCCTTTCGCTGTCGCTGAGTACACAAGCCAGGGGGCGTAATCTCCCAGCCATTGATGTCGAAAAGGCCTCTTTCCAGGTGTTACATCCGTCTTAAAATCATATGTAACATTTGGCGACCATGGCTTAGTAAGAAGACGTAACTTCAAAAAGTCCGGTATGCCAGTGAGTTTAGCTTTGCCTAGAAACTCTCCTAAGTCATATTCTTGAGGCAAGTTGTTTTCTTGATGTTGTCTCCGGACTTCAATCCCAAGCAAGGAGAAAGGGAATCGTCTCGGCTTACTGCGTGACCGGAGCTTGCTGGTGGAGTTACTTCCATGGAGACGACGACGTCGGCTACTGTCCGGTGATGAAAGGTTGCATCGCTCTGGTCAAATCCGGACTTAAATCCCAAGAAAGGAGAAATGGAATCATCTCGGCCTGCTGCATCACCTGAACTCACTGTTGACAGAGTCCCTTCCATGGAGTCGACGACATCAGCTACTGTGCGGTGATAAAAGCTTGCATCACTCTGTTCAAATGCTACACCGTTGTCACATGTCACACCAGAATCTGGAGGGGCGCATTTGGATAATGCTTCGTCAGACAACCGCTGACGCTTGAAGAAGCGTCGAATGTCCATCATTCGGGACCGCGCGAGACAAAGCTGGCTATGGAGTTCCTCGGGGTAGGTAGTATTAAAAATATATACACATTGATTGGAAAAACGGTTGAATGCGTACGTTGAAAACAAAAAATGACTATATATACAACGAAAACTTATTTACAAGATAAATGCACGCTCGCAGCTTCATACACCTCGCTCCATCTTGCTCGCGCAACCGCACAGTCGAGTATTTGCACACACACTACTCGCCGCTCGTCGTTTTCTCGTCCGCTGTCTTGGTTGTTCTCAGCTTCGTTGACAACCGGCCACTAAAAACACCGAAGCACAAACACAGAGGCGCGCACACGCAAGGAACGCCGCGCGACTTCCGAGGGGAAGGGACACTCGCCACTCCGGTCGGAAAATTTGTTTTGTGTGTTTTTATGGGGTTCAGAGCCCCAAAACGACTCAGGCTATGAGGGACGGATTAGTACAGAGTTCCGGATAATGTCGACCACCTGGGTCTCTTTACCATGCACTGATATCGCACAGTACATGGGCGCTGTTGGGATTTGAGGCCCAGCCAGAGGTGACAGGCGAGCCAGGCAGGCGCCATCGGGCTGCCTTGACCAAAGGCGCTGGTTTCCGGAGAAGACGCAAGGAACGCTGGTGTGGGGGCGCCTCTGGAGACTGCGTCGCCGTGAACAAAAGCAGCTAATCCCCTTTGCCGAAGATTCTGAAAGCGGCGCTTGTACCGAACTGCGCTCTCCCGTGGATCGGAGGAGACAGCGAGCGGCGGCGGCGCCAACTCATCGCCCGCTTGCCCTTGAGCAGCCCGACAAAGCGGGGATGGACACGGCTGATTTGTCCCTCCCTCCTGAAGAATTCATCGGTGGCCGGGGTGTGCACTGTCTGCCTCCGTGTCGCTATCTCTCTAGAGATCAAAGAAACAGGCACACATCTCAAGACAGCTCGAAACACATGCTCGCCGGTGCCGCTGTATGTCTGCAACGACGCGTCCCCGGACGCGGCACTTCGCAGATGTGACCCAAAGCGTGGAAGCGGAGCCGCTTTTACTCTTTTGGCTGAGCGCACCGCCGCCCCTGACGTGCGGCCATCACTCACGGTTCGAGTGAGTGATTTTCCAGGGGGGTGCAGCCGCCCCCCCTTGCCCCCCCCCCCTCCGGACGCCCATGTCTATAGGCGTTCGCTTTATTGACAAGGCGGAAGTCGAAGTGTGCGTTCGAGAGCAGTTTTTGGGATTTGTAGAGCTGGAGCAATTAAACTCCGCTTGCATCGCCGCGGCAATCTTGAAGCTTTTGACGAATGTCGGACTGATTCTTTCGAACCTCGTTGGACAGGGGTACGATGGATGCTCTACAATGGCTGGAAAAGAAGCTGGAGTGAACAAAATTATACAAAAACAGTTCCCGAAGGCACTATTTTTCCACTGTGCAAGTCACAAACTAAATCTCGTCATCAACGATTTGAACGACGTCTCTGAAATTCGAAACACAATTGGGATAATCAAACAAACCATAAACTTCTTCCGCGAGAGCGTGCTCCGGAGAAAATTGGTGCCCAACATTCCGATGCTGTGTGAGACAAGATGGTCTGCAAAGTACAAGTCTATTAGGATCTTCTCTCAGCATTACGTGGCCATAGTCGAAGCACTCGAGCAGCTCGCGTCCACGGAATCATGCTCGAACGCTGCAACTAGACAACGAGCTCACATCCTCTACTGCGCAACAATAAGCTCATCTTTCATCGTCTGCTTGCATATTGTAGCGAAGTACAGCGCTCGGCTCGAACCAGCTACGAACATTCTGCAAGGTGTATCCATGGACTTACATTCTGTGCATGGCCACATCACTGAGCTACAACGTATTTTTCGCGGCCACCGGACAAACGCTGTAGAGGAGTTCTCTAACATCATGAATGCAGCAAGGGAGGCAGCCAATCACTTAAATGTGGTGATATCTGTACCAAGACAAGTCTCTCGTCAGGCCCACCGAGACAACTACGGGATTCAGTCGCCAGAGGAATACTACCGTGTGGTAATATATGTGCCGTACTTGGACTCCCTCACTGCTTCTTTAGCTCGGCGCTTTTCTGAAAGCAATGAGAGGAGCTTCAAACTTCTCCAGCTGCATCCATCAAAAATGAAGCACTTGAGCCGTGTTGAGTTCGCTGTTCTCGCCGAAGAACTCCAGTGCTTTTACGGCATCGACAACTTCAAGGAAGAGGCCATCTCTTGGTACGAGATGTGGTGCAACAAAACTGGGGACCCATCAGAAATAACTTACTGCGAGCTTCTACATCAGGCCAAGACATTCTTCCCTGGTGTTGCAAAAGCCATTGAGGTGGCTCTGGCTTTGCCAGTTACTACCTGTACGGTCGAACGCTCCTTCAGTACAATGAGGAGAGTGAAAACGTGGCTACGCTCAACGATGACAAACGACAGACTGGACGGCCTTTGTATGATGAGTGTGCACCGAGAGCGTGTAATGAAGCACAGAAATGAATTTATCACCAGTCATGAATTTATCACAATTCGCCCAGAAAAATCCGAGGCGTCTACAGTTTCTGTTCAAGGAAGACTGACTGAGTGACTGTCGTTGCGTGTTTGTGAACATATTGTGCTGTGTGCTGGTCATCAATCCGGGTGTGTCGAGAACCCGTATGCAGCAAGACTGAGCACTCTTCTCCACGAAGTGATAGTATCTTTTTGCATTTTTATTAATTTTAATTGTTTCTTCGTTGATAAACTCCAATGTATCTCTCCTAGCCTCGCTTTAATTTGCTGTTTGTAATTTTTCTTTCATGCGTGTATTTTACTTATTTATTTTATTTGTATATAAATAAATAAATTTACTCCGCAAATAGTGCCTTTTTGCTACGAACATACCCCCCCCCCCCCTCCGGCGCCAACAACCAATGGGGCCCCCCCCTGCAAAAAATTCTGCGGACGCCCTTGTATAAAGGTGCGCCGCCACAGCCAGGGCTCACTACTACCCAACCTGGTACTACCCAGCCAGCTTTTCCTTGCTGCAACCAGGCGCCGCCACGTTACCTCAAACTCCAGCGCAAGAGGCCTATAGCCCCCCTACCTGGCTGGTGACACGCGCGTGTCTCCATCCCTTGCCAAGAACTTCTTTCCTCCATGACTGTGCGTGTCACGTCACGAGCGATCTAGCCATGGATCTAGGGAGGAAGGCTTCCTCCATGCCCTCCTACGTCGCTTCTGATCAAGTCATGTTTGTTTACTGAAATGTAGATACGGAGTTGATGTTGTTTTGTTGATTTTGCAGCGTTTAAGAGAGATGAGGAGTTATAAAAGGAAGCTTGGTGCACGGCCGTACCAAAATTATACCCAAGAAACGTTGAATAATGCCGTTCAATTGGTCTTTTCAAAGAAATTGTCATTGAGGGCTCACTCAAAGGTTCGTGAGTACTATTAAAACATGATTCTTTTTCTTGTTTTTAGGTCCTTACCTGCGCATTACCGTTACCTATGTCATATGTGTTGTTTATTTTTCCTCTGAGGTTCAATATTCATTGGAACACCTTGTGGGACCGAACAGGGTTTAGTCGATCGACCGGCTCAAAAAGTCGGTCGTCAACCTGTTTTTACGGAAGAGGAGGAGCAGAGGTCGATTGCTCATGCAATCGCAGTGTCTTCATTTGGCTTCTCAATGACAATGTTTGACTTGCGTTGTGTAGTGAAGGCGTATTTCAACCGAACGGGAAGAAAATTCTGCTCTCAATGATGGCAACTTTCCCGGTAAGGAGAGGCAAACTCTTTCACGCAACGTCACACAGATATCCTCTGAACGCGTGTCAAAAAACATATATGCAAGGACCTCAACGGATGCAGTAGTGATTGACACGTTTGTTGGCCATCTGGAGGACGAAAGCGTTTAGAACTACGACGAAACAAATGTACAGGATAATCCAGGGAGCCAAAAAGTGATAACTAGAACAGGAGCTCCAGAAAAAATTTCAAAACGCATCAAAAGCCTGTACTTCGATTATGGTTTGTGGAAGTGCTGCGCGAGAGTTGGCTTCGCTTCACGTTAATTACAAGCAGAAAAGCTTTGGTTGACATGGACATTGAAGTCTAAAGCCGAGTTAGATAAATTAAAACTGCGCCGTAAAATTTCCTGGCTATCAGTTTTCCATAAGCTTTATCACCATCCTTCCCTTCATGGTGAATTCTTTCAGCCACCGCCAGTTATCTTTCCACATCGTGATCATCCTGACAAAGTTAAACGCATTAACTGCCAGTCATCCCATTATGCTTATTCTTTTTTGCCACACACAATAACCGAATGGAACGCTTTACAATCAGGCATTGCCACAGAATCTGACCTAAATAAGTTCCAACACCTTATTCGCTCATGTTTCAACAACTAAAAAGATTTTTTTTTTCTCAGCGTACTTTCTTCCCCTCTGTCATCTTTTTATCTAATATTTTTGATTTGTACTTTCTTTTTCTTGCGGTGCTATTATTTATTCCTCAAATTTTCCTGCTATGTGCATTGTTGCGACTCTTTGTGGATGCCTATTTTTCATTAATATTTGTGATTTCTATTTTGTTTTAGTGCATTATTATAACCGTGAACCAATTTTATTGTACCCCCCCCCATGTATTACCCTCAAATGAGGGCCTTTGGGGGTATTTTGCATAAATAAATAAATAAATAAAATGGACTAGAGAGGGCCTGATATAATCGAATGAAGTCTGGTTGGTTTGATCGTCAAGTTTTCGAAGACTGGTTCATGTCACTTATGCTCCCCATATTGAATATGCAAGATGGTCCAAAAGCTCTCATCGGGGACAATTTGAGTTCCCACATCAGCCTTGAAGTGCTTCGTCTATGCGAAGAAAAGAATGTAAAGTTCATCGCGCTCCCACCGAATGCAACTCATCTACTAAAGCCTCTCGATGTCGCCGTTTTTCATAGCCTGAAAATAATTTGGCGTTCACTTTTGGCGGAATGGAAAGAGTCAACCTCTGGAAGCCGCTGCAGATCCGTGCCAAAGGACGAATTGCCCGGTCTACTAAAAAACATGACGATCAAATTGGACAAAAGTATTAAAACAAACCTGAAGTCAGGATGCCGGAAGACCGGGATTTTCCCCCTGGACAAGACCGAGGTTCTCCAATGGCTTCCTAAATCAGTCCTCGAGGAAAGCTTGAAATCCATGACAGACGTCGTAGGGGATGTCTTCTTGGAGGAATTAAATAAAAAAAGAAAAGAAGTGACTGGAAATCGGGCCACCAAGAAAGATGCTCAACGTCCCAGAAGGGAAAAGCATGTCGGTTGCCGAACTATAAGAAGCCAGCAGGGCGGAAAAACCGACAACTGGAAAGAAGGGTAGCTCTTCCTCCGGTATCAGAGCTAGACGACCTAGGAAGAGGTCTTCTCTTGAATACGACAGTGCAGAAGAAAGCAGTGACAGCGAATCGTCTTCAGATGGTCAGTATGCGACGACAACAAAAGGTAGTCAGAAGGAGATACAAGTGATTTCGGGGTACTCTCCGAAAGTCTTGACAACCTATCAGAAACGGACACACCTACCACTTCCGTGATTCCAAACTGTAGCAACGTCGTGAGGGTCCGTGGTACGGGTTCTGGAGAAAGCACCTTCAAGGGGGATGACTGTCCCATAATACAACATTTTGGGCGATTTGGTTACCCACATTCATTATTAGTTGACAGTCAGCGCTGTTTTCCCCCCCCTCTTGTTTTGTACCGTCGTTGCGCTGTAATAATGAATGAAAGGATGAATGTCGTAGTAAACTTAGAAGAACAACTTTTCTCGGGAAGAGTGACGGAAGTCTAATCCGAGGGGTACATCGTCAGCACTATGGAGAGGACCAAAAAGAATTGGAGATGGCGAAACCGCGAAGGCGCTATTTTGTACTCAAAAGAAGAAATTTTGTACACAATTGAATCCCCTAGGCCGGTAGGCAAGCGAGGCATCTTTGAGGTAAAACATCTTGATTGAGGAGGTACATGTATGAATAATTTGTAATACAGCTGTAATGCTGCCAGAGCAGAAAAACACAAATAAACTTTTGATGGGGTAATTTTATGCCAGCCCTTTATTTCCCAATCATATTCAGCCAAAAACAACGTTGTCACAAAGTTGCCCCACATGACGGGGCAACTTTGTGACAGCTTTTAACCTGAATATAGCCGTTTCTATTAACGATATGGACTTGTAGAACATACCGTTGTGTGAGGGAAGGTTTTAGCAACGCTATGCCACTATTCATTCGCCTTTATGTTGATAATTGTTCAGCGAGAGAATGAAAATGTACGAAATCTGTCGCAAAGTAACCCCATTTTACGGTATACCTTTAATGCATTATAGATACTGATCACAAAATGAACAAGGGAGGGGAAAACCTCAGGTTGCTTGAGCCAACGTTTCGACAAGGGGACTTGTCTTCGTCTGGGCAAAGCGTTCATCATTGGCAGGGATTAAATAGGGCCTTCACTCCGAGGAGGAAGGCCCCGGGGGTGGGGAAGGAAAGTGGTGTGAGAGGGGATGCGTGTCAGGAAGGGGAGGGAGGTGAACCTTGATTCGTTAAGCTGCAATAGTGGAAAAACTTATATCCGGGGGGTGTGTAATGAACAAAGGCTTTGAAGGGGCTGCGACGGGGGGAGGCGCTGTAGGACCTGAAAAACTCAGATAAGAGGATTAGTCAGCGTGGTACAGGGAAATGAGAAGAAGGCAAACAACATAGGCTGGCACTGGAAGGAGGAGCATTTCCAAGGAAGTGGGGGGGAATGGCTTGAGTTCAGAGAAAGCCAAAAGGTGGGGCGGAGGGGGTAACAGGAATGTCATGGTTTCCGAGAACTGATAGTAGGGGATTAGGAGAAAAGAAAGAAAGAAAAAAAAAAGGTGAACAAAGGGAGAGGGTGAGAAGGCCGGAAATGGGGTGGAAGATATGACGTGGGAAGAGTGCAAAGAGCGATAATATACTTATGCGAGGTTCCAGGAAATGGTCTGACCGCGTGCAAGACATTTGTTAATTTAAAATTATGCTAACCATGGAATGTACCTGAGAGATTCCAGGTTTCCTCTGGACATGTTAATCCCTGTTGGTCGCAGTGTTTTAAATTTGTGGATTAGGAATGCTTCTCTGTATTTTTTGTCCCTAGTCGATTTGAAGCCTGACTGAAGAATGAACAATTTGAGTTCGTCGAATTTGTGATGGCGTTGATTAAAATGGGTCGACACTGCCTTCTGTTCATTCCGTGTTGTGTTAGCCCGGTGCCCGTTTAATCTGGCACTCATTGTTTGCCCGGTTTCTCCGATATATTGTTTATGGCAGAAGGAGCACTGGAGCATGTAGATAATATTGGACGATGTGCAGTCAAAACTGGTCTTTATATCGAAACTGAAATCGCTTGCCGTACTTTTAACCGTAGTGTCCCTTTGTAAATGTTTGCATGTCTTGCATCTAGGTCGAGAGCATGAAGTTACTGTCGGTGGTGGTTTCTTACCGAGCCTAGCATGCACCAGGATGTCCTTCAGGTTTGTGTTGTGTCTGTATGCTACCCTTGGTACGTCGGGAAATATTTTCTTGAGACGGTCGTTACTAGTTAAAATGGGGTGGTATTTCCGCAGGATATTGTTTATGTTTGGAAGCGCGTTTGAGTATTTCGTTATAAGTGCAGGAGGTCGTTGACTGTTAGCTTTTGTTCGTTTTTTAAGAACTACATCTCGTTTCAAAGTGGTTGCTCGTTGGAACGCATTATTAAGGGTTGTCTATGGATGGTTTCTGATGATTAGTGTGTTTTTTAGTGAGTGGAGGTGTTTCAGGTAGTCGTCGTCGTCGCTACATATTCTTCTTAGTCTCGTTGCCTGTCCTACGAATATACCTTGTTTGCAGTGTCTTGGATGATAGCTAGTGAAATCTAAGTATTGTTGTCGGTCAGTAGGCTTCCTGTAAAGTGTGGTTTTGAGCTTGCTATTTTCTAAATGGACAGTGGTGTCAAGGAAATTGACGCGTTTTCGAGGAGTTGAAGGTGAATTTAATGCTGCAGTGGCATGAATTGAAATGTGTGACGAATGCCTTCAGGGTCTCAGCCCCATGCTCCCATATCATGAAAATGTCGTCTATGTAACGCAGGTATATAAGTGGTTTTTTTAGAAATGAATTTAGAAGTTTAGATTCTAGTAGCCCCATAAAAATGTTCGCGTAGGTGGGTGCGAAGGGAGTGCCCATGCTTGTTCCAAATACTTGAAGGTAGTAAGAAGAATCGAATTCAATTGAATTCAAATTTTAAATTAACAAATGTCTTGCACGCGGTCAGACCATTTCCTGGAACCTCGCATAAGTATATTATCGCTCTTTGCACTCTTCCCACGTCATATCTTCCACCCCATTTCCGGCCTTCTCACCCTCTCCCTTTGTTCACCTTTTTTTTTCTTTCTTTCTTTTTCTCCTAATCCCCTACTATCAGTTCTCGAAAACCATGACATTCCTGTTACCCCCTCCGCCCCACCTTTTGGCTTTCTCTGAACTCGAGCCATTCCCCCCACTTCCTTGGAAATGCTCCTCCTTCCAGTGCCAGCCTATGTTGTTTGCCTTCTTCTCATTTCCCTGTACCATGCTGACTAATCCTCTTATCTGAGTTTTTCAGGTCCTACAGCGCCTCCCCCCGTCGCAGCCCCTTCAAAGCCTTTGTTCATTACACACCCCCCGGATATAAGTTTTTCCACTATTGCAGCTTAACGAATCAAGGTTCACCTCCCTCCCCTTCCTGACACGCATCCCCTCTCACACCACTTTCCTTCCCCACCCCCGGGGCCTTCCTCCTCGGAGCGAAGGCCCTATTTAATCCCTGCCAGGACAAAGACAAGTCCCCTTGTCGAAACGTTGGCTCAAGCAACCAAGAGTTAATATAATGTTTTAATTGCAACTATAAAACAACATGACAAATTTTTCTTAAGCACTGGGACCCAGAGCTTTTCCTACTGTTCGTACAGGGAACATTTTCTTCAACTTGCAACTAAACTTCTTAAATTGTGCCCACCATAAATTATGTGCACGTCCTCATTATTTTGTTCCAAAACTTTGGTTATTACCCGTTCGCCACTATCACTCATGGTACACCCCTCAGTCATGGGTATACAAGCTTGAGTCCATTGCATCCTTTCGGAGGTGGGTGTGTACTATGTATGAGCTGCATGTTGTGCTGTGGAGATGGTGTCGCCCTCATTGCTGGTCCTTGCTAAGCATTGACCAAAGTGAGTATCGCCACACTGGCGGGCCTGCATACTCGTGCAGGGTTGCTTCATCGTTTTCGAGAATATTACATTTATGTTGTTTAATTGTTTATGTTAGGGAAACATTGTTTGAAAATTTATTGGTAACATTACAAAACACGCATATCGCTCCTGCTCCTGCCCATGCCACTGCCCGCTTCGTCGTCTTCTAGTCCGTCGCGGGGCCACCGAGCGATCGCACTAACTAGAAGAATGGCACAGACGACAACAAGCAGGGCGCGACGATGGGCATGGCAGTACGTATGAACAGAGAAGAGAAGATGAAGGGCTTGCAGTCACGATGAAAGAGATGATTAGCGGGTGAAGCCAGGTTCACAAAGACTAAGGAGCCACCGGTTTCCGTAAGTCAACGCCGAGGCCCGTGGACGCACCCAACGGCAGGGGCTGGGGTCCTTGTTTATCAAGTGTGAGTGAGTGAGTGGTCAGTGGGGTCTCTGGCCAGTGACGGCGGTCTCGGTTCAGTGGGGTCGTAGGTCATTGGGTCTTCTAGGTTCTCATGTGGGTTCTCATGTGGGCGGTGAGTGGGGGTTCACAGGGCAGTTGCGGCGGTCGTGGTGTCTTCTGGTCGGGGCGGTGAAGAGCGGCGGCGTTGGGGCATACCTGGCAGGCTGGGGAAGTGCCGGAAGGTGTGAAGCTGCGAGCACTCCACAGAGGACCTCGGTGGACAGCAGGCTCCTAAGCTCCGGGACCGGGATGAGGAAGGTACCCAGCACCTTACACCAAATGTTACGTGACGACAAGCGATGAAGACAGGACTACATGACCGATGGCGATAATATGATTTAATGGCTGCGAGCCTACCACGTGCACTGCTGCCCATGCCACTGCCCGCTTCGTCGTCTTCTAGTCCGTCACAATATGTGCAAAGTAACTGAACCAGCACGTGCCGAGGCTAGGTTGAGGGTACATTTCAGCGGCTCCCCTCGAGCTGAGAGGGTGAGAGGATTAGGGAGCCTACATGTTGCGCACCTCCGTCTTGTAGATGGACATGTAGGCTCTCTAGAGAGGGTTAAAGTCACTACTTTAGAGACTTTAACCCTCTGCGAGAGGGTTGGCTCGCAGCGCCTCCGGAGAGTTGCGGCGGTAGGTAGCAACTGCCCCTCATACAAAGAAAGAGCGTGCGCGTCGAGACCGGCCGTGGCAAAAGTGACGAGGAGAAAGGGGCGAAAACGCAAAAATTCTGCAGATAACTCAGCTTTCACAAAACACATTAAAAAAAATTCTTGCTGGAGAATATTTGTCCTTTAACATCCTTACATACCACAACATTATTAGAGCCCCTTTCAGGGCTTCTTTAAAGGGTCACCGAACAGGAATCTGAACTTGTCTTTTTGCCGCGGGAACTCGATCCACGTTCCGAAAATTTTTAGAAACTCCGAATTATTGTCCTGTGCGGCAGATTTCCATAATCTAAATCGGACTGAACGTCCCGACTACCGCCTTTTTTTGAACTCGCCGCAGTCGGTAAGAGTCAACCAACCTTTCGGCCAGTACCGTGGTAGCTTGCCGCTGTGCCATCCGCGGAGTGATACGTACTGATCGACGAAAGGAAAGAGACCGGGCGCATTTCTATTTTCGTGGGCCTAATTTGCGGCTATGTAGCCTGTGACTGGATCTGTTTATTCACAACAATCTAAAAAACAAAATAAAAGTGAGGCCGCCACGCGACTGCCTGAAAGGCACTCCACGTGTTAGTTGACTTCTCCTATCGTCTGCGGCGAGTTCAAAAAACGGCGGGAGCCCGGGCCTTTAATCCGATTTAAATTATTGAAATCGGTCACACAGGACAATAAATCTAAGTTTCTACGAATGCTCGGAACGTGTAGGTAGAGTTCCTGCGGTAAAATGGCGAGTTCAGATTCCTCTTCAGTGCACCTTTAAAGAACCCCAGGTGGTCGAAATTATCTGCAGCCTTCCTCTACGGCATTCTCAAAACTGAGTTGCTTTGAGAAGTTAAACCCCTTGACATTAAACCAAACCAGTCCAGGTGAGCATGCATTGAAGGTGCTTTGAAAAGCAGCATTCGGTCAACACAAGTCTGCTAGCCCGAACTGCAGTTGGGTACAAAGCACGGATTATCCATAATCACGGCGAGTTGGGCTTTTGGACCCGAATGGGAGGGAAAAAAGAAACTGAGTGAGCGTGCCGTCACACACTCAGCCTCCACAAGCCATCCTCCTCCAACGCCGCTGCCTCCTCTCGCCCAGGGCCCTTTTCTGCAATCATAGTTGCTGAACTCCAAGCCATGGCTTGATTCGTGGTGTTTGTTAGTGAACGTGCATGCACTGGTGCAGTGCCTGACTGACGGCTCCAGGGCGGAATTCGTGCCGAGGTGGTCTCAGTTTCTATGGGCTGCACCCGAGGCACGTCTCAAAAAATGTGGAGCGCAGGCGTCAAGCGAAGTGAAACCTGGCTAGGAGCTACCGCTACCTTGCCATCTGAGAGACCCCTTCCCATGGTGCTTTCCATTATATTTTTTTGATGACTAGGCTTCAAAAATGTCATGTGATGCTCCCTGCTATTTTTTTTTTCTTCCTGCACGACGACCGTCCACGAGCTCGGAATGCTCCACCACGGGAGCTTGCACAACGATCACCGCGGGAGTTACCAAACCGCAACATAAAAGCCTAGTTTTAGTAGAACTTATTCGTGCATGGTGACCACCACAACGTAGAAGCAGAGAACCTTACGTTCATGCATTGAGCTACTCTCTGGTAGCAAGCAGACAGCTTGAAGCTCCACTGAAAGCTGGGCATGTCGCTTAGCTGCGTCCGTCGTTCCGCAACCGGTTGGCCCACATGCCGCAGCACCCCCGCACCACTGTGGCTCAAGTATTTAAAGGCGAACATTAACTGTGCACATTCTCCACCTTGGCGGGCGGTCAGTGGCAACACCTAAATACATTCTTACACCCAGCTGGAGAACAATAAAACAGCTCGTGGACGGCATAGCTTGGCTGAGAACATTCAGCCAATAATCCCCGCAGTGAAATCCCTGGAGTCTGTGGAGGCGCTTGTCTGTCACATGTACTCAATCATCATTCATCTAAAGTCCATGCTTGCTAGTCAGTGCCTTCCAAGCATTTGGGGCGACGACTGACATACTCTTAGACACGATGAGCTTTGTTGTCCGAGGGAAATGTGTGCGCAGCTTCCGTGAACGCTCGCTTGAGGTTCAGACAAAATGGGAAGCCGTTGTAAACAGGAACTCTCTGTTGAGTTTTAATTTCTTGAGAAATGACTTCTGGTATCACGTGCTGGGCCCAGTCAGGAAGCAAGGAAGCAGGAACTAACAACAGCAAAAGAAGACTTCAGTGGCTTGTTTTTGCCTGTAGCGAGCTCTGCAGACCTGCCATTTTTGAAAGAGGAGCTCTTAGTATATTCACTGTATAATGTTCCGCCTGCTGAAGTTTGCCTTGGCAGCTTCTGGAGAATGCACAGAAAAAAATTTACCGTTCTTGTCAAAAGCTTCTCTTGATTTTCTTGCCATTTCCGTGCCAAGCGAAAAGTAGGATGCGAGTTTTCTGTCCTGCGCTTCCCGAGCCACAAGGAGCGCGCTCTGATGGCTTACCAATCTTTCCCAATGCACTATCAGGGACAAAAGGGGTATACTCCATGCGGCGGGAGCCGGACCAACGGAAAACTGCGGCATTTTGGCAGGCTAAAGCCTGAAACGTTGAAACGAGCCAAGCGACTTATCTGCTGATAATACAGGTCAAGCACTGGCTGTTTCGAACCCAGGTCCCGCCTGTAGATGATGTTGCAACGCAGTTTTTTGTTGCCCTGGCTCCCGCCACGTGGAGTATACTACTTTTTACCCCGATAGAACATGTTCATTTTTTTCAATATTTAGGTATTGATTTCATGCTCGTGAAAGTGTCGCATTTCAGTTGTTTTCAGTCATTGATGCATTAATTCATGGAGTAGAGTGCTTGGTACGTGTTCTCAGTAAAGTTGTGCAATGTCAGGTACGTCATATTTTCTCCAGTAATTATACAGTCGCTTTACAGCACAAGCCCTTATAAACACCTATTTCTTTCCGGCCTTAAAGTTCGACACTGGAAAACACTGAATCAAAGAGAAAAAATAAACACCAATAAATAACCCCCCAATGTAAAGAAAAATAAATACCGAAAACGCAGAACTCTAGATATAACTAATTTGCTCAGTTCTAGCTCAAGACTTAATTCACTTGCCCACATTGCCCGGCACCGCAAAACAATATAGATTTTATGGAAGAATATAAGAAATACGGTTGTTTGTTATTGAATAGAAAAATTTGGTCGTCAACAGGCCAGAAATGCCTTTTAATGTCATTACAACGGTTTCAATATGGGTACACTAATCTCCAGTGTAAATTATAGTGTCAATTATACGACTTGCAGTTAGTTGTGAGGCACGCTGCACAAAACATAAAGAAGGGTGGAGTCATGATGGCTAGAACCAACAATATCGGTTACCAAGCAAAAATACGAATACCAGATGTATTCTCTACGATTGGTGATTTTCACCCTTGTTGCCGGCAATTCCCTTTGAGCATTGACATTGGCCAATTTGCCTCTTTTAAAGAATGCTTCATAATATGCTCAACTTCATACTTCACACCTGGTTCTGGTCACTTCTAAGGAAGGATGGTGCAGTGTTGTTGCAGCATGCAAACGTTACTTTTTATTTGACACTGGTGCCGTGCTGTTACACAACATTAGTGAAGCGCAGAGAGGCAAAAAATGGCATCCAAAAATATGGCTACCCACAATGTCTCAAAACTAAGCCCAGAGATTCATCAAAGGCCGCTACATTTCCTTCATCAACAATAAGAGCCAAAAAAATATCACAATTGCAAAGACTGAAACAGAGACGCGCTGAGCTGAGCATCCGTTCGATTACCTACCCTTTGTTTTAATCCCACTTCCTCGTCTTCTCCCGCTCTCTAGGGACATGTCGCTCCTTGTCGCTTGGGACATGGCTATCGTGCAGCGTGGACCCTGCGCACACAATGCTACATGGGCCGACGCATGTGCTCCTCAAACCGAAGCTTTCTGCCGGTGTCCTTACCAGCCTCCAAAATCCTGGGACCTGGACCCAGTAGAGGAACCGCAGTTTCCAAGGGCCACAGGCAGTCTTTCCCCATCCAAGAAGTGCACGCCGTCATCCTGAACACGCCGATGGATCTTGGGGCATGGCCTCATTGGAGGGCAGGTGCACTCCAGCCGTGGCTATTCCGGCCACATTGACTGCTAACCTTTATGAAGATGCTCTACGGCGTCCCAACTGCCCCGTTGGGTATCCAGAGCAGGCTATCGTGCAGCAAGGACACTGCGCGCGGAATGTTACATGGGCCTATGCGTGCGCTCCTCAAACCGAAGCTTTTTGCTGGCGTCCCGACCAGCCTGGAGAATCCTGGGACCCGGCCCCAGTAGATGAACAGGAGCCTCTGCTCAACACCTCCTGCGCCAGAGTCGGTGTTCACCTTAATCACAGTGCACTCCATCGCCGTCCACATGCCCTTGGATTACAGGAAATGGCAAGATTAGATGAGGAGAATACTACGCTCAACACCCCGTGGGCCGCAGTAGGGGTCGGGATGACGCCGTCATCCTGAACACGCCGATGGATCTTGGGACATGGCCTCACTGGAGGGCAGATGCACTCCAGCCGTGGCTACACCGACTTAGTGACCGCTAACCTTTATGAAGATGCTCTGCGGCGCCCCAACCGCCCCTTTGGGTATCTAGAGCAGGCTATCGTGCAGCAAGGACACTGCGCGCGGAATGTTACATGGGCCTATGCGTGCGCTCCTCAAACCGAAGCTTTTTGCTGGCGTCCCGACCAGCCTGGAGAATCCTGGGACCCGGCCCCAGTAGATGAACAGGAGCCTCTGCTCAACACCTCCCGCGCCAGATGCCCTTGGATTACAGGAAATGGCAAGAGTAGATGAGGAGAATACTACGCTCAACACCCCGTGGGCCGCAGTAGGGGTCGGGATGACGCCGTCATCCTGAGCACGCCGATGGATCTTGGGACATGGCCTCATTGGAGGGCAGATGCACTCCAGCCGTGGCTACACCGACTTACTGACCGCTAACCTTTATGAAGATGCTCTGCGGCGTCCCAACCACCCCTTTGGGTATCTAGAGCAGGCTATCGTGCAGCAAGGACACTGCGTGCGGAATGTTACATGGGCCTATGCGTGCGCTCCTCAAACCGAAGCTTTTTGCTGGCGTCCCGACCAGCCTTCAACGCTCCTTTCGCTCCCAACCCCACAATGCCAACTTTCCTCCCAGATCACTGCTCTGCGGGCCGAGATCGTCGCCCACTGCGCCTCCCTCGAGCACTCTCGTTGGAGTGCTCTTTGTGATGGCCTTGACTCTGCATTGCACTCGCGATCCGCATGGTCTCTCTTTAAATCCCTCCTTGGCACTAAGCCTGCCGTTGCTCCCACTCTAGCTAAAGCCCTCACTCAGGGGACTCCCTCCGAAGTTTTTGATCAACTCGCCTCTCTCTACCTCCCGCCCCCTCTGGCACCCTCCCACCCGGCGTACTCAGGTGGACCTAACCCCGATCTGGACCACTCCTTCACTCTCCAGGAGCTCGAATCTGCTCTGGCTGCTAATTCTACACGCTCGGCTCCCGGTGAGGATGCCATTACATACACCACACTTCGTAACCTTCCTGACTGCGCCAAAGAATTCCTCCTTAAAACCTACAATGAGGCCTGGGAGAGCGGCTGCTTGCCGAGCTCCTGGACATCCTCCCTTATTTCTATGATTCCAAAGCCGGGCAAACCTCCCTCTCTCTCTAACCTCCGCCCAATCTCCCTGACGTCGTGCGTTGGTAAGACCCTTGAGCGAATGGCTCTGACTCGCCTCTCTAATTTTCTTGAGGCACGAGAGTTCTTCCCCCATTCTCTCATTGGCTTCCGACGCAGCGTCTGCGCACAGGACAAGTTTCTGATTCTCCAGCAAACGTTCCTGTCCCCTATACCCACTCAAATTCACGCACTTGTGACCGTCGATGTTCGCAAGGCCTTTGACTGTGTTTGCCACGATCACATCCTTTCTCAACTCGCCTCTCTGGACTGTGGCTCCCGCATGTACTCTTATATCCGCTCATTCCTCTCTAAACGTGTGGCTCACTTTCGGGTAGACACCCACTTGTCTGACCCACACCACCTCACCCGTGGCACTCCTCAAGGTGCTGTTCTCTCTCCTACCCTTTTCAATATCGCTATGGCCCCACTCGCCTCCCAGCTAGCTGAAATTCCCGACCTGCATCATATATTTTACGCCGATGACATCACTCTCTGGTGTTCATCGGGCTCTCCCGGTCACGTACAGGACACCCTGCAATGTGGCCTAGATCTCATCGCCTCCTTTCTCACCACCGCTGGCCTCTCTCCTGCTCCTGAGAAATCCGAGCTTCTCCTTTTCAATCATTCCTCCTATTAGTGCTCACACAACCACTTCGTCTCTCTCCACCTTTCTGGCTCTCCAATTTCTGTCGTCACACAGTGCAAAGTTATTGGCTCCCCTTTGCATGCGGCCAAGAACATGCAAGCCCTCCACCGCGCTGTCACCACCTGCCACTCGGTAACTCACCTCCTGCGGCGTGTGGTCACTCGACACTCAGGTCTCCACGAGGCTCACGCGGGCCGAGTTACCCACGCGCTGGCCCTCAACAAGGTCTTGTAATTTGCACCCTACGCTTCCTTCACTCAGACTCAACTTAACGCTCTCGAGACTGCCCTTGTGAGCCTCTACAAGGCAGCTCTCAACCTTCCTATCACTACCTCTACCACTAAGCTCTTTGCCACAGGCCTCTTTCATCCTCTTCGTTCTCTTCTCAGTCTCCATCGTGACTCGCAGCTTGCCCGGCTTTCCCTTATCCGTCAGGGTCAGTGGTTATTGACTCAAGCGGGTATCTCGCCCATTTCAATCTCCCCGTTTACCTCTACTATTCCCATCCCCGCTCCCAATCTTCGTATCCCCCTCCCGACCAACATGTCCCCCGTCCTGCACGCCGGCCGTCGTCATGCGGCCGCGCAGCACCATTCCCCTCTCTTCGATATCCAGGGTGTAGCCTACACGGATGCCTCCTTCGTGGCTCCTCGAGGTTCCTGCAGCTACGCCCTGTACCATCCACACCTCCCTGCTCCTGAAACCCACACCAGCGGGCCGTATCTACACCCTCCAGACGCATTGCCCCTCGAGGTCCTCGCTATTGCACATGCCCTCCAGTCATTTGCCCTCCATCCCCCTCTTCAAGAGTACACAGTCTATTCAGACTCACAAGCTACTATACACCACATACAGAAACGCACCCTGACTCCTTCTCTCCAACAGGAGGTCGAACGAGCGGTCTCCACACTGCAGCCTTCCATCGTTTTCCTCTGCTGGGTCCCTGGGCATTCAGGGATTAACGGCAATGAGCTGGCCCATCAGCTCGCCCGCGACACACTTTTCCGGGCACCGTTGATCCCCTGGCCCAAGCCCTCGGAGGACGGTGGAAAACTCACCCTTCGCCGCACCATAAAAGAGGTCTACTTTGAGCTCCGCCTCGACAAACGCCTTTACCCTCCCCCTCATCCATCACTCACGGTGCCGGAGTGACACAATTTTCCGGGCACCGTTGATCCCCTGGCCCAAGCCCTCGGAGGACGGTGGAAAACTCACCCTTCGCCGCACCATAAAAGAGGTCTACTTTGAGCTCCGCCTCGACAAACGCCTTTACCCTCCCCCTCATCCATCACTCACGGTGCCGGAGTCTCGTCTTCTTCGGCACATCCAAATGAATGCAGTTATCACCCCGTCCCGCCTCTTTCTCTATCGCTATCGGTCGGACCCTTCCTGTTCCAGCTGCCCCTGCATCTATGCGGACCTGGCCCATTGCCTCTTCTATTGCCCGGCTGCTCAGCAGTCGGGTTCCTACCCCCCACCCTCTCTATCTATCACCACCTGGCTCGACTGGCTTGGCACTGAAGGGGAAGAAGAACAGCGACTTCTGGTCGCCCAGGCGGTCGACATGCTAGGCCTATAAATTATGGTTTATTATGGTCGAATAAAGGTCTTTTATTACTATTACTACAGTGCACTCCATCGCCGTCCACACGCCCTTGGATCTCGGGAAATGACACCAGTAGGTGAGGGGAATCCTATGCTCAACACCCCGTGGGCCGCAGTCGGGGTTCCCCTAACTCAGAGGGCACTCCATCGCCCTCCACACGTCCATGGATCTCGGGAAATGACACCAGTAGATGAGGAGAATCCTGCGCTCAACACCCCGTGGGCCGCAGTCGGGGTTCCCCTAACTCAGTGGGCACTCCATCGCCCTCCACACGTCCATGGATCTCGGGAAAGGAAACCAGTAGATGAGGAGAATCCTGCGCTCGTCAACACCGGCGCTGAGCGTACAGCCTTGCTCCAACGTCATGCACCAGTCCCTCTCAACCCATGGACCTCGTCGCCGCTGCAAGGATTGGGTGGAAGCGCCGTTCCCGTGGGTTCCGTGGATATCTGCGTCCGCACTGAGGCTGGCAGCAAGCTCCTGGTGGCCGTCCTGGTATTTGCGGAGTTGCCTGCTGACCTCGTCTTGGGTGCAGACTACCTCATGTCCGGGGACGTGGCTCTCACTATCAGCCACGCCGTGGTGCAGCTCCGCTCTTGCCGTACCACCCCTAGTCCTTCCATGCACGAGCATCCGAAAGCTGAGCCTCTCAGCCCTACCAGCAACAGGATGGAGCCACCACATTGTAGACCCGCGGGCGACCGGCGATGCCACGGACGCCGGCCCGCCAAGCAGAGGGCCTCTGCTGCTGCCGTGGTTGCCGTGGACGCTGCCGCCGAACAGACTCTGCCGCCATGCTGCTGCGAACCAGTGGCGGCCGCCGGGAAGGAGGGCCGGAAGACAGCCAAGAAGAAGTCGTGTGTTTATTTCAGGTTTGGAATGGATTCACCCAGGCGTGAGGGCCTTATGGTGAGCGTTTTGACATTGCGTTTCCTGCTTACTGCAGTAGACGCTGGCACTGCCCACAACGTCTACGAATATATTTGCTGTGTTAAGGTTGTGCTAAACTCTAGCGACGTTCTTGTTCCGCCCTGTAGCAGCAGTACTTGGCTTGGTGAATTCACCGGCTGCGGCGGTGTTTGCCGTTAGGTTTGCGTCACGTAAACTTTGTCGCCCGATGTCCGATATTTGCCTCAAAGAAAGGTTTGGTTTATTGGAGTTTAACCTCCCAAAACAACTCAGGCTATGAGGGAGATCCGTTCCCAGCCTAAACACATCTGTTACCCACTCGTTACAAAGTGTCCATCTCGAACACTAAGGAAAGTGGCGATGCCAAAAGGCCCGCACTCAAGTACACCTATCGCGAGGACCAGTGGAGTCCAGTCAACCCCAAAGGCCGCAAGCAGTACGACCGGCAGTTCCTGCTGATGCTCCAGGGGGAGCCCATGTCGTTGAAGAAGCCCTATGGTTTGCCCAGCCTGGATGTCACCAAGGACACTGCCATTCAGCACAAGCACCTTCCCCTGGGTGGTCCCTACCAGGGTGGCGGTCAGTCCTCGGTGGGAGGTGGCCCTGATGAACCCATGGGATGCAGTGCTCACCCTGCGCACCTGTTCATGCCTTTCTATGCTCGAAGCGGTGTAGCATGACCACCCGCCGGCGATGGTGGAGGCAGTGTGCCTGGCCGAAGGCAGAACCAGCCTGGGCGCGGTGGGGACAAGCCCAAGAAGGTGATCACCCTGTCCAGCTCCCTCAACCATGACATCAAGCTGCACGCAGTGCAGAATGCCTGGAAACCTTCCCACAAGGCACTCGCCGATGTTGCGGCTGAGGATGCAGCCTCTGAGGAGCTGTACCAGTGGGTCCGGGGTGTTATGATTCAGCTTGCGGCTCGCGATGATCACGGCGGCGGCAACAGTAGCGGAAATTTCGAAAGGTCGTTGGACCCCAAGATGACCCCACCAAAAAAAGGATGACTGGCTGGGAAGTCGCTTGTGGAGTTCTTCCCACGCTCAGCTACGCTGCGAACGACCTTCCCTTCGGTACCCCGCAAGAAACAACCGTCGATGGACAGACGACAGGGAAGAAGGGATTCACCATGTCTGAGAGGAACCGGAACGAATCGGAGGAAGCCGGCGCAGATGCGGCCGCGGCGCCAGCTCGCCTACGCCACACCTGTGTTCGATGGACACGTGCTGCTAGCAGTAGTGTTGCACAGCAGTGCGAAAGAGGTGCAGACTTGCGTTTCCTCCTCGCCAATTCCCACGCATGGACTCTGCACCAGGTGCTTCCGTGCTGTGCCGATCTGTGTGTCGTGTTGAATTGCCACCTGGTGAAGGGGCGGAGCCTTAGGGTATTTAAGCAGCGCCCTAAGTGAGAACGAACGCTCTGGACCTTGGCGACAAGGCTCATTCAGTCGGTCAACGCTATAAACTTTTAATTCTTTTCCGCTTGTTTTTTCGTTTCCCAAACTCTGAAGCTTCAGACCGTTTCCTCATCCCGGACGAGCCCCCAGGGAGACGCAACAACTGGTCACGCTACCCGACTTATGATAACTGGTGGCAGCGGTGGGATGCTACTACCACGACTTACGATAACTGGTGGCAGCGGTGGGATGCTGCTACCCGAGCCGTAACAGGGGCATCCTGAACAAGCTGACGCCGCAAAAGTTCAAGTCGTTGGTGGAGGTGCAGAACCTGAAGATCAACTCCGAAAAGCGTCCCGTGCGCAAGAGGGGGAAAAACGCAACTATGACCGCCGACATCGACCAGCTCCTCGCTATAGAGTTGGAGACGAGGTCTGGGTGCGACGCGGCCTACAATCAACAGGGCGTAAGCAGACCGCGAAATATGATGGGCCCTACGTAATCATTGAGCGATTAGGTGACAATACGTGGCGTGTGTGTACTGCGGCGTTTCAAGCAGGCTCGGATGGGCGGAGAAGAAACAATTTCGAAGTGCACGTGTCGCGGTTGAAGAAAAGGGTCGTTCATCTGCAAGACTGATTAGGACTGTGCTGTCTCTTCTTTTCAGGTCCGCTGTCGTGGCCAAGTGTGATGCCGAGACAACAAAGATGAAGCAGAGATGGGAGAAGCGAGCGGGAGAAGACGAGGAAGTGGGATTAAAACAAAGGCTAGGCAATCGAGTGGACGCTCAGCTCAGCGCGTCTCAGTTTCAGTCTTTACACAATCTATACACAGAAATATGCTTGTGTTATGTCCACGTAAATATCACTAAACACAGCACTGTCGTAAATCACAATGATTAAAAATAGGTCTTTAAATTAAACTTAAATTACTAAAGCAAAACAGTCAAACAATGGGCAGTTGTGGTTGTAAAACTTGTAAATATCTTGTAGCACTGGCATGCCTGAGCAGACAAAAGCACTTTCATATATTTTCTAAATATTTTTCATATATCTGTTAATCTTACGTTTGCCTGAGAACCAGTTTTCAGCAAAATAGAGCTATGAGAATAAGCTATACGACTTTAACAATGGACGCACATTCTAGACACACATTACAAGAATGAATAAAAAGCAACAAGATCAACAATATCCACCTCACCTATTGATGAACACGTTTGTTCTGAGCAAGTCTAACACTTCAGCACGTGAAAGGCATGGCGTACACCTTAATATATGCAGCACGTATGCAGTCCATCAAAAGGAGACTCAGCAGACATGCAGACTGATAGACATGACCCACTAGAAACTATGTTCCAGCAGTAGACATTTCACACTGTAGACACACCACATGTATCCATCAACAACAATGAAGTGCAATGAAAAGAAACTGTTGGGCCACTGATTTGCTCGGCACATTATGTATCTGTACAGCAGGTGGTGCTTATGACATTCATGACTAAGAGGACTAAGCTTACCACACACAACAGAACAGCAGTGAGACCGTGAATGCAACTTGTCTCAACCCTGATCACACTTGAATGTTTAGGAATTGCAGACTTTAACACAGTGGCAATCAGAGATCATAAAGAACAGCAGTGCAAAAAAAAAAAAAAAATCAGGAAATCCTACAGAGCAATGCTTTAATGTGGAGATTAAAAATCACTTTCCAAACTATCTCCATTTCTATAATAAACGTTTTTCTTTTTTTCAGTATTTCTATAAACTGAATACCATTAAAAAATGTTTTAACACAAAATCATTACAATGAAACCAAAGGTTTTAATCCTAGGAAATCTGACGTCTCACAGCAAAAAAGGATTAAAGATGAAGTATACTGCTGGCAAATTTGAACAAAAAATTAAATAAAATATTTTTGCTTCGTTACTAATGGGGCTTCAGCAGATGACCTTGACAATGTATTCCACATGTTCAGTTTCAGTAGTTTAGATCACAAATGGTGTTGGGTCTTGAAAGCAACATTTCTAAAAATGATGTATAGAAAGGTATGCCACTATCAGAGCAGCACCTTATCTTGCAAGTCATGCAGCAGTCAATTCATGAATGAGTTCAATTGTTCTCAGACACCATGAGCGTATGCAAGATAAGTTAAAGTGGTGGAAGATATTTGTTGCTTAATTGAACTTTTCTTTACCTGTTGTGGTGCCAGCACCAAATGTTGGATGAGCATGAGCAGAGAGCTTGCTATGCACGGTAAAAAATATAAACTCACAGCACAAGTCAGAATAGGAATGTTTTCATTATGTGCATCATTGCTTGCCCAAGAGAGTTTTATTTACTGACCAGCAAAAACCTCATAGAACTGTGGAAAGTGTCTCAAAACTACACCTCTTCTAATAAGTTACTACTTCAGGGCATGCAGTAAAAAATGCATTTTTATGCATTGCCTCCTGCCTTTGACACATATGTGATCATTCCGTTTACAGTTTATAAAAACACACAGCTAAATAATGAACTACATCCAGTAACTGCTGCCTTAAAGCCTGCTCCATTAAACTACAGTTGGGCATACTGTGCCTTTACTGTACACAAGTTTCCAAGAAGGCTCAATTACAGGCGCAAGTATATTACACCACCACTTTTTCTTTAAGTCAAACTCCCACAGCACCTGCCTCAAATCATCCTGCAATACTCACTGTTTAGTATACACTGAGACTTCACTTAACAAGCTTCACACATGCATATTTCCAAATGAGTGGACAATTTGGGATATGCACTGCACTGAAGCATGAGCTTGAAGTTACATCACGGAGAACTATATGCACAGGTTACGTCAGATAAGCAGCCTTTAAGATGGATTAAATTACAGCTGCCTTATGTGGTGACATAATTATTGTCGTATCCATTTTACAACATTGTGTCGAGCATGCAGAAATTATGAACTGACAGCACGTAATATATCTTGCATTTCTGCATTTACTGCCAAAGTGAACACTCCTCGTAAATAGCTGCTAAAGACACAGTTTGGTACAATTCGACGCCAGCCCAATCTTAATAGCTGCCCTTTTTCTGGAGCTTAAATCTTGTTGAAGAGATATTTCAGTGCAATATATGAGAATAAAAAAACAGTTCTGAACTTCTATATCTACTACAACTGTAGAAAAAGGTTCAAGTAAACACGGCAGTGTTCACGAGTGATTTGTTCAAACATGCTGATCAATTAACATGACAGAAGGCTAAACACGACTAGAAGTTCATGCCAAGTGGCACAAAAAGATGCTGCATTCCTCAGCCTAAAGCAACAATGCTTACTCTAAAGAACCACTGCAAGACTTGATGGTGAATGACATCTAATCAGTAAACTCTGTCAATACGCCATGTTAAAATAAAACGAGTAAATCAATAAAGAAGAACCGACATTGGCCACATTTAACATAGCGCCCATAACTGATTTGCACACTGTATGTACACAAGTTGTACAAGCAGATGTAGGCCAGACAAACAGACACACAAATACACATACACACGTGACGGTGTCAAGTTCCATGTGCAAATTAAACAAACTTTACAATAGCCACAGCCGCATAGACTCAGATAAGGCAAAACAAACAGCACTTGTGCATACAGTAACTGCAATGTGAGCTAGACAAACACACAAACAATAAATGAAGGCCAGGTGACATTCTCTGCGCTGTTCACAATACAGAACATACAACATCTACAAGGTATACAACAATGCCAACGACACTATACTCAAAGGAAAACATGCTCATTTAGCTGTTCCTCTTCAGGAAGCAGCTTATAAACATGAGAACAAGACACTGAGACACAGTGTGACACCAGCTGTTAAGCTTTGTTTTTCCTGAGCGACTTGAATCACCGGGGATCTGGTACAACATCAGCCGAAACTTGAAATGTCTTACCACAGGGAATGGAAGCTGACCGGACAGCCCAGCGCTGGAGGTTGCCATCTGCTGCTTCAGGCAATCGAGATGACAGGGTAAACACTTCGCCCTCAGTATTAGCACTGGAAGCCACTGTGGCAGTGGCTGCAACCACTGTGCGTTTGGCGAGGGGTGGCAGGGCCCTGACAGGTGGCCGAGCTTCCTGTGGACTCTCCTTGTACGAATCCGAGTGGTGCTCCATGAGCAACTCTCCAGGTGTGGGGGCTGGTGGCACACTACTTTCGGAGAACAGCAGATTGCTCAGGCTTCCTCCAAAGGCAGAAGTACCCAGACTCAAGGCTGCACTAGCTGCCACAGGAACCTGAACAGCATCGTCGGTGTCCAGTGACGACTGGGAAACTGACCGGCTGGCTGAGGCAGCGCCGGCCAAGCTGATGGAATCAAGCTTAGTTCTTGTGGGATCAGGGGCTGTTGCAGGTGATGCCGTTGCTCCTAATTGCATGAAAGAGTACAGATTTTTGGCACGCAAGCCACTTACAGTCACATGAGGGAGACCCAAGAGAAAAAGTTACCTCTTTGGCACAAAGTGATTAGGCATAATACCGAATAACTTGTATAATTAGCGCCACAAAACAATTACAAAAACATGGCACTTTAGATAACTTCGCTAAGGTGGCTTTGAAATGGAAATGTTTGCAGGATAGCACACTTGAATGCCACATTGATGCCTCTAAAAACAGATTAACATGGAAATGAAACTTGCTTCAAACTTGGCCCCAGACTGATTACAAAACTTCCTATGGAACCGAACTGTCTGCACCCAACATTAATGCTATTTCTCTATACACCGCATTGGGAAAAAACTGCTAGTTTGTTTAATTACTGAAAGGAGGTATAGAACTTGAAATGCTTTCTTTCTGTGCTGTCTCTGCCCTCTGTAGAACCCAAAATTTTTACCAAAGTGCCAAAGTATACCATGTCCGCCCTGACAACTGCGTGCAACTGCTGCTAGTACAGTCAACAACCGAATTTTCAGACGCCCAAATTTTCGGACATGCCCAATGTTTCAGACGTATTCGCAGCACCGCCACGAGCCCCATAGAATGAATGTATAAGGACATTTGAAATTTCAGATGATTGAACCCCCCGCCGTCCAATTTTTCGGACTTTTTGACGCGACAGAAGGTCCTCACAAGGTCCGCACTTTTATTTCCAGATTCGAGGGCCAATTTTCGGGGTGCGGCCCATACACGCGATGTGTGAAAAAAATTTTTTTTGTAAGTAAAAACACACCAATTAGGGAATGAGCGGCATTTATTCTACGTTCAATCGTCACTCGCGGAGTATTTCGACGGTGAGCTGGTGCTGTACTCTGGTGCACGCTCATCCCACAAGAAGCCGTGCAGCATGTCCCCTGTCAATGCGTAGCCGTTGTTCTGCACTTCCATCACGTAAGAGAGCAGCTCCTCTTCCAGTTCGGGAAACTCGCACGGCTTGCCTTGGAAAGCGCATTTTTTGCAGCTTGTGTTTCTCACTGCATCCTTTTGGTTGCACCATCATTGGATGCACTCCTCAGCCACGTCGAATTTCCTGCCCGCCACCACTTGCCGTGTTCGAGAGCTAACTCCCAGCCGTGTGGCTACTAAGGTGCTTTCCCATCATGCTAAAGCAGCAATTACCGGTTGCAGCATGCGAAAGCCACAACCACCACAACTACGGCAACTGTGGTGAACAAGCCAAGACGCCACAAAAGCAACAAATGGCTGGAGCTGGCGATAGTGATGCCGATGTGGATAGCGGGAGATCACGGCTGAGAAAAAAGTTGATGATGATGATGACAGAGACCTCGGGCGTCATCCGTGGACGGCACTTGGAAGCTCCTGTGCACGTGCGTGGCCTCCGCGATCAAGCGCACCGTTGCTCGCAGCCGGAGCTGATCGCGGAGGCCAGGCGCGTGCATTTAGAAGGCTATTCCCGCCTGGCTCATGGAAAGTTCAGGTGTGGCCCTTACACGGATTTATTTTTTTTAAACATTTCCTTCGGAAAAACGGGGTGCGGCCCATACACGGGTGCGGCCCTTACATGCGTTTATACGGTGATGTGTACAGTGAAACCTCATTAATTCAAACTGCAGGAGAGATTGAAAACTTGATCAAACAAAACAAAATTCTCTGTTTCTCGGTTCATACTGTTTCGCCATCTTCGCACTCTCGTTCCGGGCCCATCGTCCTGCGGGTGCAGCGGCATGTTCGCTTTCCCGTTTAGACTTTGTCCCAACCCGTGCAATTCATCAGTGACATGCTGAGGGCAGCACAGCCAGGCCGAGCTCGTGAAAGCGGTTGCCGCCCGTCGTCCGTGCGCATGTTGCACGGCGAAATGTAGTCATGAGGAGCTTTAGAATGAGTGCAATACAACTTGCCACTTCCTCTGGCATATTGGTAATAAGTTCGTGATTTTTTCGGTGAAATTGATTTTCCGCACTGCCCGATTTGTCGGTCATTTTCGCGGTCCCTAGAGAGTCCGAAAAATCGGTTCGTCGACTGTATTCTACTAAAAGGACGACTACACAACATTCGTGCCTGATGCAGCCATCACTGCCTGGCACTAATCAATAAAGCTCTCTAGTTACACACTATTCTGAATATAAAGCAGCTTAGGCAATACATTGAATTATGTACAGTACTCACGGATTGAAATAGGATACTCGGAGCGCGTGGCCGTCGCTGCATGCAGCGCCGCCCGTGGATGCTCATGGAACCAAGGTGCTGCATTGTGGTATAGCGCGAGGGGGAGAACATCTACAAAGCAGAATTGCTCCTTCCGGTCGCCAACGAGCCGGCCTGTGGTTTACCACACTGCCTGCGTGGCTGCAAGGCTTGCGCGCCTTCATGTGCCGAGCGAAATGGTTCGGCGGTGCGCACTGCCCGTTTTGCGGCGTCGTCTGCTTGCGGATCTGCGCGAGCAGACGACGCTCTCGTTACACGCCTTTTGGCGATGCGGCACACATGCTGTGCAATTAAGACACAGGATTCAGCCACGAGATAGCTCCTTATGTGCGGTTGTAGATATGATAAACATCTGCACAAAAGACTAGCATATTTCGTGCGAACACCTGTGGAGTAGCCGACGAGAAACTGCCTTCTTTATTTCAGCCTCGAAATGATAACTCCCGGCATTGTTGGTCGTACTGACGTCAGCAGAAACCGAGCCACAGGTAGCTATATATGGCGAACACAAGACGCACCTCCGTTTCAGACACGAGCAGCAATGCCAGGCATACCCATCTCGGAACGGATGTAGATTGTGACTCTGTCTGCAGCAGGTTTACCGCAGCAAAAAATTGCCGATTTGACTGGACGCCCCCGCTCGTCGGTGCGTAGGATTGTGCGGGCTTTCCGGACGGATGCTCGCTTGGCAAATCTGCCCAGAGGACACCGACCGAAGGTGACTACCGACTCTGACGACGAGCGTATAGTTGGAGCAGCGAGATGGAACCCGAAGGTGACGGCAAAAGAAATACGAAACGACCAGGGGCTCGCAGCCAGCACACAAGTAGTAGTAGTACGCGAGCGCCTTCACATGGGTGGCCTTCGTTGTTGTGTGGCGGCGATTAAGCCCTTCATATCTTCAGAAAACAGGATCAAAAGGCTGCTGTTTGCAAAGGAGCATCGGTCCTGGACAGTGGGAGAGTGGCAGAATCATTTTTACGGACGAGAGCACGTTTACATCAAAATGGGACCAGCGGCAGCGAGCGTGAAGGACACGAAACACGAGGTAGGTGGACTCCTTCACAAATTCAGGGTTACACAGCTTGTGCAAAAAAATCTGCCAACATTTGCATTTCTTTACATTCCCGTAGCACATGATAGATGGGATATATGGTATGTGGGGGCTAGGTATGCGTTTTCATCAAAAACTACGTTTTATATTCCGTGCACTCCGCTACAGCGAGGAGAGAGCGCATGGCCCAAAACGTTTCACCAGTGCCTTGTTTCGTGCGTTGGACGCAAGCAGTTCGTAGAAATGGTCACTAAAGGCAGTGCATTCTGCCAACATTCAAGAGCAGAACCCCCTATCGTCGCGATTGTCAATCGCAGCGAAGTAAAATGTTGTGTTCTTTCCGCTTTCTTCACCCAGGTTCGACGCGCCCAATCTGCATCGTGTTGCAAGCAGCGGTCGATGTAGCGTCAACGTGTGGGGGGTGTATTTCCAAAGACGGCTTGGGTCCGCTTGTACGCCTGGACGGCCACTTTAATGCCGCAGCATACTTAGACCTCCTCGACACCGTCCTCATGCCGTACGCCCTGGATGGCCCATTTAAGGACGGCTTGTTTTACTTCCAGCACGACCGGAGCCCAGTTCACACCACAGCACCCGTGACTCGCCTGCTGGAAGACAGGTGTGTGATGGGGTTGAACTGGCCTCCGCAAGGTGCGGACATGAATATTATTGAGAATGTATGGGCTGAAATAAAGAAGGCCCTGTCTCGTCGGCCGCTCCACAGGTGTTCTTCGGACAACCTGTGGGCGGCTGTTCAAGAAGAATGGGAGAAGCTAGCACGTTCTTCCTAGGCCGATAGCCTCTACGAAAGCTTGCCACGCAGAATGGCCGCCGTACTCGCTGCTAGGGGCGAAGCAACAAAATACTGAGACTTCTTTTAAATGTTGCACGAGTACAGGCCTGTGACTGCTTCTTTTCTTTTTTTCTCGTTACAAAATGGACGAAATAAGTTTTTCTTTTGTGCATGTCTACGAAGGCACGTAAGGCGCTATCTCGTGGCTGAATCCCGTGTCTGCACAGCATGCTTGCCGCATCGCCAAAAGGCGTGTAACGAGAGCGTCGTCTGCTTGCGCATCTGCACGAGCAGACGACGCCGCAAAACGGGCAGTGCGCACCGCCGAACCATTTCGCTCGGCACACAAAGGCGCGCAAGCCTTGCAGCGCCACGCAGGCAGTGTGGTAAACCACAGGCCGGCTCGTTGGCGACCGGAAGGAGCAATTCTGCTTTGTAGATGTTCTCCCCCTCGCGCTATACCACAATGCAGCACCTTGGTTCCATGAGCATCCACGGGCGGCGCTGCATGCAGCGACGGCCACGCGCTCCGAGTGTCCTATTTCAATCCGTGAGTACTGTACAACAGATTCTCCACAGGCTGTGGAGAAACTTGCTCTCTAAAACCACAAGTGGTTTTCTACAGAGGAATATGAGAGGAATACGAGAGAGGAACAGCACAATACACTTTCAAGCATATGACACCATGAAATACTTATTACAATTAATAAAATGCTAAAGAAGAACTATAATGATGGTTTAAAGCTGCATTTGAGATTCTGCCTGGACAGTGTGATGCTAAAAGTGTAGTGCTTGTCAAAACAGACACACACATCCCTTGCCTGTTGATTAAAGGGACACCGAGGAGAAATTGAAGTTGGCTTGTATCGACACAATACCAGCTCCCGATTACAAAAACGCCCCTCATACTGACAACAAAGCTCTTGTAACATAGAAAAGAGCAAGAACCAAAATACAGGTATCGCCGCCACAGGCCAAACTCGCAAGTACAAGCGTGATGACGTCATAGGACAAAACAGTGTTGCTAGAACCAATGGTTCTAGCAACACTAGGACACGAGAAGGCACGAATCACTGAGGCACAGCCAATGCATGCGCATATCTCCTTGGCGTCGCCAGATGGCGCCACGTACCCGGCAGCTACGCGCGTGCCTGCAGCATCGGGACCAATCAGCGCCTGCTCACCGGCGGTAGGCGGGCTCCCAGTATTCCGCTAACGGTAACAAGGTGCACGGTATGCTAAAGGTGTCTATTTACGAGAACTTCATCGACTACTTCGAGAACGGGATCCATCATAAAGCTGGCAAAACGCCGGTGCAAACGTAAACGAAGCGACGGTAGCGACGGCCGCAATAGCCGATAGATGCCTTCAACGTGCGGCCGGCGGTAGCTTTCTTTTCGGCTGCTGCTAGGCTGCACTGCTGGCCGCCAGAAATCTCGGAGTCTGCGTTACGTCATGTGCATGTCATGTTTCAAGTCACTTAGTCCTGTGTTGTCATAAGAGAATCCCAAGTTTGAATCAGAGCGGCGGGAAAAACTTTTTCAACTTCGAATCCAAATTTCTTAGAAATAAATGCATCTTTTGCTGCCGGCCAAGTGGCAACAAAGCCATGAAATGCCGAACTATCGGATTTTGCTTTAAAGAAAATATTAATAGAGCTCTCCTCACTGTCCCTTTAATACATCAGCTTCAAGCACTGAAAAACGTCAGCGGTAAGGCATGGTTGCAGAGGGCAGCACCTTGCAATTAGGGAACCTGCTGGATATTAAGATTTAACACAGAGACGAGTCTCATGGAGAGAGATGTCTACCCATCTATTAATGAAATTAAATGACTGCAACTTTAGGATTCAAATAGTTTTCTAGATATGAATAACCATAAGCAGCGACTCCTCCGAATGGGGCTCACATTTTCTGCACCCACTTTCAGGTAAGCCATAGAAAAAGCAGAAAGCAAAACATAACTCTGTGCCCTGATAAAAAGGAAATATACATAGGTAGGTTAGGTCAGCACCATGGATTTCGCAGCTTTCACAGACAGTTTCTTTTACCTGTGCAAGAGATTTTTTACCATTATATCAGATAAAAAGTTTGCATAATTTTTTTATTACTGCAACTAAGGACAACAGTAAAAGCTGCGGCATTATGCCGAGAAAAAAGCAAGCCCCTTGCTGTCAGAACAAAGGCAGTACACAGGAGCACAAACAACACGCTGCTGGTTGTCCAGAAAGAATACGGTAGTAACCGTGCTACAGAGCTCAAGAAAGTTCATACCACTGTTTGTTGAAAAAGTGAGCACTTAACTGACGATCTGGCTCAAAAATGTGGCATCCAAATTCTACTTTGCATCTGTATTCAATGTTTTTCTCTATATCCCCTTTGTTATAAATAAAATATCTACAGGTGCTGAAGTATGTCAAAACAATAACATGAAATGTGCATGCACATGTTTTGACAAGTTGCCGAATTATGTTATGCTGCATGACTTTCCACTTGCCCATTTTGCTTTACAATGAGAGCTTCACCATCATGACACCTTGACATACGGCTAAGGTTCTCAATCTTTTGGTCTTGGGGAACACTAATAGCTTTCAAAAGGTGCTCAGGAAACCCCTGTATTGGCTTTTGTCCCGTCCTGCCAGACATGCACACAAAAAAAAGTGCCTGCAGATGCACAGCCCCTCAAAAAATGTCCAAATTCAATTAATAAATGTATAGTGAAGCATTTCTGAAGAAGTTAGCACAAAAACTAACACAAGTTAGCACAAAAGAAGTTAGCACTAACTTCTTCAGAAAATGCATCACCAACTAGCCCGACAACTTGCTCTCCTGAACTATAGTGAAGTAGTCTGCTATAAGCAATTACAATATGTTTCATCCCAAAATAAAATGGGTCAAGGAAAGGTGAGGTTGAGGTATGCATGGATTTAGGCACTTGGGGAACCCAGAAAGCAGACCAAGGAACCCAAGGGTTTTGGAACCCAGCTTGAACACCTCTGGCATAACTTCCTACAACTTGAACATCATGCAAAGAATTTTTCAAATAAACACAATAAGTGTAAATGCACTTTAGCTGTACAACATAGTGGTTATTGAATTGGTTCCCTGGACTGTCTTTTTGGGTTCTATATATATATATTATTACAATGCACCTGTACAGTTTTTATTGTGACAATTCTGGCAGGAAGTGGGGCAAATAGTTTGGGGCCAAAAAGTTTAAAAACTTCTGTAATGGATTCACTAAAACATATACAAATCAGATCAACCAAAGTAAACATAATTTGCAATAAATAAATCCACTACAAAACAAGCATATTGGATATTTTCTAAGTAAGAACTCTTACCAAAAATGCCCTCTGTAAACACCAGATACCCCAAATCGCTGCATACTAAATTTCATAGGGAATATGATCAGTAATCAGCGTTTTCATCAAATTTTATTTCTTCTTTGTCTCTTCTAAACCCAGGAGCAGCAAATAGGCATAACAGTAGCGTAGAATGGACTATTACAGCAACGACAATACAAAAAGCTACATATATGCCTTTATAGCGACTGCACTCAAGATATGTACAACACATAAGATGTCAATAAAAAACTGACCACAAAGATGCAACCTGTATGGTTACTTCGGTTTTTCATCAGTCACTCTGAAGCAAAAGCACACTTCATGTGCTCTATGTCAAAGAAAGCACGGAAAATGAGTGCGGTGCTTTGCAAATCTTGCAATAAAAAGTGAAGGTCAAAAGATTGTCAGCTTTGAAGCTTAAAAACAAACAAAAAAAATATACACTGTGCAGCTTCAGCAGTGCAGAGTAAACTACTATGCCAAAAACAAAATAAAACAATCTTGCTACAAATGAGTGGGGTTTGCACATCCACCAGCGCCAAAGCATAGTGCAGACTTTTACCATACAGAGAAAAAAAGAAACAGATAGTGGGACTCTCGGCAAAAGTTAAAGTTCAACCTGTAGCAACTAGAGACACAGGTTGCATGTCATTGCTGGATGGCTGCTTCATTGCCACGTCAACGGGATGTTGCAATCAACAAAGCTACAAACAAGGCTATTACTAATGCTTTACAATGATAGTTATGACTGCTATATGCTGGGTGCAGTCCTTAATCACCCTTTGAACATAATGGTTTCCAAAGCTGCTGATTTGCCTGCCTCTGGTGCCTCCGGGTAAGCAGCTGATTTTGAAGATTCAAGCAAAGCAATGTTTTTCCTCTTTTCTACCTAAAATATGATTTGCTTTTTAAGCTATCACTAAGTCCTGGTTGTGAGCACAAAGATATCACATAAGCTTGAGTACCTGCATACCCAGAATTGCAACAATCTGCATTACCTCATATTCTGTGGCCTAGTTCCTTTAACTTACATCACACTCAAAAGCCACAATTGAACCTATACAATCTATCACAACAGAAATGTATATACCATAGCACTCACTCACACCACTTAATGACTACAGGGCATGAACTACACTAATGGGTTTCAGTAAGAACAAATACCAAATAACAAGTGAACTTCACAATGCTGAAGTGGGCTTTCCGTCTTACGGCACGGCCTTGTATACTTTACCACATTGTAGAAAGAAAATAAAGCAAATTACAGTGTAGAGTTGTGCTAGAGGGTTCAATGATGATAGCCCTTCTAAAAAAGAGAAAAAGGAAACTGCATCCTCACTAGCTGACTTTTCGAAATGGCAGTAACAAAGCATCAGCTGACAGTTAGGCCAAGTGGAGCAAAGGTTTTTTGAAAAACAAAGGGCTGGGAGACATGAGGAGAAAGCAGAAGCTGGTACCTTGCAGCAGGGCAGCCAATGCAGGTGCAGTGTGGTGGAACATGCACGCTCACAGCCTGACAGCATCTGTGCGGTGACCCCAAGAACCACTACCTTGCTGATGGGCGAGCCCCACAACAGGAGTGGCATGACTTCCATGCTCCGACACCTCCATGAGCTTGCCACCCCGGTTCTTGCGGGCCACCTGAAAGTTTGCCACAGTTCGAACCCCAACTTTGCAAGGCTGTCACACTATTGCCTGCCTGATTGCACACATTTTATGCTGAAAAGCTAAATACACATGCCGAAACAACAGCAATGAAAATAAATGCCGGACACAGATGATGTTGCTGCTACCTTTCATGACAACACAAGCAAGTAAGATCGATTGTGCAAAATACACGCTGCCACAAACAGGAACTGGGCCCATTAACAGTTCTTCCAACTTGGCCAAGAGAGATACAACTCCCACACATACACCCCTCCTAGTACAAGACGTATGTAAATTGTGAATTGCGGAGTTTCAACGCCCCAAAGCGACACATGGGCTATGAGAGGCGCTGTAGTGGAGGGCTCTGGACTAATTTAGATCACCAGGGCTTTTTTTAACATGTGCTGACATTGCACAGCAACACAACTGTGTTTTCGTGTATTTCGCCTCCATCGAAATACGGCCAGCACAGCTGGGATTGATTTCGTGACCTTGGGATCAGCAGTCGAATGCCAAAGCCACTGAGCCACTGCAGTGGGTAAAAAAAGATGTCCACAAGGTCAGTCACAATACCCACAAAACAGCTCTGAAAGCAAAAATGCTGCTGCTATGTGCTGAAATAGTGCCATATGCAATCATATGTTTGAAACCTTCCATGTGTTTTCACTGACTGACAGTAGCCTTTTGATACGGCAACATTAAAACTTGGACTAGGAAAACATGGTCACAGAGTGTCTTGCAACCCAAAGGAATTCAAAGCAAGCACAGAATGCTACAACAGGCAAGAAATCTTGACAAAACAATTCATTCCTTATTTATGTGCCCATTCAGGCTGACAGCTGGCAAAGAGAATACCTGTTATAGCTGGAATCATTTTTCCTTATCATCCTTCAAATTTTGCTTAATTAGCATGAGGCCACAGCAACAATATGAATCCCTTACCAACTATGAAACAAAGCTTGATGCAAATGCATAAAACCCTTGCCCTCACACCGAGCGAACAAGCAGGACCATGTACATATCCATTTTAAAGGATGGAAGATGAAACTTTTGATGCATGCTTTTTCTTTGGAATGATGCAAAAGACATTAGTAAACATGGACTGCCACATGGAATTTTCCTGCACTCAGTAATTATTTATGACTGTTCCTTTCCTACGTAGTTTTGGTTTCGGTTTCAGCATCCTAATGGTGGCTCTGACAGAAGTAGATTTGAGATCGCGTGAAGCACAGAGAAGCTACAAAATAGTAGTTTCACTGTCATCCTTGCTTTTGAGGCAGGCTAGCGTATGACTTGTAGCGAATTAAAATGGCGCAGCAGCAATTATATTGCACTTTTTGCATGCCTCACACGACCTCAAACCTACCAGTCATGTCACAGCCACTGTTCAGCTGCTGAAAGCAAGACAAACCACACCGGAGAAGAAGTTTAATGATAAATTATTTATTGCACATTCCACATGGTGATCAGTATTTACCAATGTGTTGCATATCATTCCAAAGAGAGAACGTGCCATAAAAATTTGGCATTTCCACAACTTTAAGGCCATAGTATTCACTACAGTGTGTACACAGCTCTTGGCTGAAAGCAGAGGCAGAAGGCAATCATACGTGCATATTGCATTTGACTATTTTGTAGATGGGCCCTGACATCAGCCTTTGCTTCCATACCCCTTCCCCCTGCCGACCTTCTGCATAAATTCACACTACTTTGCAGGCTTGCTCACACTGAAAAAATGCTTTATAAAGCTGACCAGCCACGAAGTTCAAACTAAGACATATTTTAGGAACAGCTGATGCTGACGCAAGATGAAAGGTATCAGGCAACTATACATGGAAAAGATCACTTTGATTCGAAAACATCATGTCACGGCTGCTTTTCAGGCCTCACCTTAAGTCTTGACTTGTGTATCTCCCGGAGGATGTAGCGCTGCCGTGATGGACTGTTGTTTTGCATATCCCGTGAGTGGAGGGAGCTACCACGGACAGTTTTGTCATGACCATTAGGAATGTCAATCCTAGTGCACAGCGAAACAGAAGATGCAAAGATTTTAGCCTTCTCCACACATGCAGAACTATTTTCGCTGTTTCACAACATGAAAATTGAAAGGACACAGGGGATCAAGAATATGCCAAAAATTAGGCGCAAAACAAAATCCAAAGAGAAATTTAATTTCAGGTGTGCTCAAACAGTGCTCAAATACAGAGAAGGTACTTTTCATTACAAGAAAGGCTGGTACAGACTTATGCAGGACCAATGCAGGACAGAAGCATGCAGGACCAACGCTGGCTATTAAGTGCAACGTTTACTGCAGCCGAGACACCTTTAACAAGTGCATGTTTAGTAGTATAAAAAAAGCACAACAAACAAAAATAGACTGAACACCCTAACGAATATAAACATATCAATGTGCTGGCACCTTGAATTGGCTACACAACAGGAGCATAAATCAATATATTGCAAATTCTTTCTTTGTCAGTTAGCATAGATGGTGCACTCACACAGAACTGTGGTTTGTGCAAGTGCTGGGGTGCAGCCATGCCAGCAGCAATGGTCAGCTAATTGGCTGCCTGCCAGCAAGCTCCAGTTTTTATGATGTAGCAGCTATTTTATCAGAGCAGAATACTGTTCAGAACACCCATCAAGCGCTGCACAAATTTGGGGGTATATATTTGAAAACAGATGCTTTGTGTGCTTCACTAACAATGGGGTACATATGCACAAGAATGTCAAGTGGCGTAAACATAATGGGTACCTCGCAGACTATTCTGTCGCTCCTGATGAAAGCCAAGTTGCTGTCAACAATATTATTTCTTTTTGCTCTTGTTCTACTGGACTCAGTTTCACTTACCAAATGACAGAGGATGACAAGCTTCATAGGCTAAACCTCCACATCATCAATGAGCACGTTTGTTGGATGTGCAGACTGCAGACAAAATATTTTATTGTAAACTCGAGTTTGGCTTGGTAAAAATAGCTCTGGCCCCTAACTATTTTTGAGGTACTCTAGTAATATTGCGCACCCATTAAGTAGGCCCGAGCATACAACTGCAGACAAAAAAACTAGAAAAGGGAAGATATCCCCAGGAACTTGTACACATGCAACGGACAGCATTGTCAAGGCCGCCAAGTAAAATGGCACAGGCCGAAAAGGAAGAAAAAGCACCTTTGAGTGAAAGTCACTGGTGGTACCCTATATGCCCCCATTGTGTTTGCAGCACCCAACCAGTTAGCATGAAATGTGCCCTCTTGTTAATGAAGCACATAAGGCGTCCATTTGTAAAAACAGACACACATCACCAAATTAGTGCAGTGCTCAGATAGCACTACAATACCCAGCGCAGCTGCAGCAGGTGCTACATTGGACACACCAGCGCTGCCATAATGAACAGCTCAGAGTTACTGTCTCTTCATTAATGGAGTGATTAGGGTGGTCTAGACCAGCCTCATCATTAGAAAATCGCAACACAAGTAGTATGACCTCTGCATCTAACCTCCAAGCCCACTAGCCTCTCAGCAGAGGAACCTCTGCTGGAGTGGTCCTCCAAATCAAGTGCACAAGGCTGATGACGTCCAAGAACAGTCGTCTACAAGGAACTAATAAATGAGGGTGACCATCCCCACCCAAAGGCACAAGATGGGACTGTACATTATAAAATTTCTTATCATCCTGGACCATTGCTTACAAATGCAGACACAATGTCTAGGGTGGTTGTACAACTGACACTGCAGAATCCCAAAGAAATCAGCCAAGTTATACTGTGGAAAGGTACTAAGGAACTAAAGTTCATTGATGAGTGATATCTAGGGGTGAGCAAATATTCTAAATTTCGAATATAAATAGAGTGTGCCTGATATTCGGTTCATATTCGTATTTGAAAAACTGATATTCATGAATTTATGAATATTCAAAAATTTTCTATTATTTGCCCGCAATCTAAGCATGCTGACATTCATAAATTTGAACATAACAAAACCACAATATCTGGGCAAATTATTTGATGATCGAGCTTAAAGTGCCAGGAGAGCTATACAAATGCGTCCTATTCGCTTTTTTTCTGGCGTTTATTGCATGAACCGATCGCATTCGGACGCTGCTAGGCTTGAACTCGTGCAAAATTCCGCAAGTGGGCTTTCCCATACATGACACCAGATGTTGACAAGATGGCCAACCACCCACTTCAAACAATCATCACAACAAGAAAGCGCGCCTTTTATTCTTTGATCCTTCCATAATGTGTAGCATACTTAATGTCCACACCCACGTCATTTGTCCTGTTGCCTACATAACTTTCCTAGCGAGAGCTCAGCCATCTGTTTTTCGTCAACTATGATGTGCATTGGGAAATCCCCCTTGCGGAACTTTGCATGAGGCACAGGCCAAGGGAACTCAGAGGGTTTGATCACACATACAACTGTAGTGAAATGTAGGACCATAAAGTTCTACAGTGTGATTATTTACCTCACACTTGCTCTTCCACTTGCATCAACGTTATCATTCTTTGGAACTGCAGAAGATTTCTGTTGCACCGGCGAAACTTGGTTGACCTGTGGAAGCAACGTAAGCTACACTACGCAGGCAGCCAAGCAATACTCTGCCACTAGAACATGCGAACACAATAAAGAAAACACTTACAAGGAAACCATCACGTAACAAATGCTCGGTTCTCATGGTAAAAACAAGGAATTGCAGCATTTTTCATGAAAAGCATTATGACTTCACTTTCTCGGTCCTTCCAGATACACCATAATCTTGCCCTGCCACCAACTATCTCATGGGTTACCACACACATCTTAATGAGAAGGTTAGTATTTTATTTAAAACCTGCCCTCTTTAAAACATATATAAAATACAGCAGACTCCCGTCAAGACAGACTCAGTTGAGATGAATTCTTCACTATGACGAAAAATGTGAGAACATTTGGCTGGTTTCTCATGGACTCGAGGCATAAAAAATTCACCAAAGACGAGCTGTTTCACATGCCACTCTCTTAAGACAATCTTTGCAGTGACTGTGAACCTCGGATTACACGCTGTAGTACTGGCGCAGCATCTGTGCAGCCCTCTCGACACAAGCAAGAAAGAACAGAAATAAAATAACACTTTCTCACAAGAAAGCGCACCACCACAAGTGAACTTCCCTGCACTTTCATGCAACGCTGCACGGAAGCTTTCTTGTCGAGGTGCTGTATTGCATGTTCAGTGAAGGCAGAGCACCTTTGCACCCGCCTGTGCGCAGTGCAGAGATCTGACTTGACCTGACTGTATCTGTAGAGATCTGACTGTATTCCAGTGTTTTTTTATTCTTGTACCATAAACATGCAATAAATGAACCTTGAACCTTGACCAGATCTTGGTGCTGTGCACATCACATGCTGTGCGTTTCCTCCAGTGGACGAAAAGGCATGTAGGCATGGAATGCCTACACGTTAGCGCCTTAATTTGAGGCTTAAAGAGAGCTTTTGTGGTGCAGATATCCGACACGCCCAGAGACCATCTGCGGCAAGCAGAAAATGCCCGGTGCGCCGGCTTGTGGACCAGCTAACTGCTGTGCTTAGGAAGGAGTGAGATAGGATGCTACAAAAAAATAATGATCATGCAATTTCTGAGCCAGCATCACATAGCTAGTCAGCTGGGAACATTCAGACCGCTAGGAGCTGGAGGGTAAACAAATACCCTCCCCCCCTCCCCCGCGCAAAAAAAAAAGGCGCAAATTACGTGATCAAATAAGTAGGTTTTAGAATTCAATGAGCTTAAAGAGGTCAAATGTGTGAAACTTGCAGGTAAAGCACGTGACGTCTTATTGGGCTAGCATTTGAAATGGTGATGTAACCGCTGTATAAAGCTGCGATGGTGTTCAGGCTTCTCCACAGAGCACAGTGCCCGGTAGGGGGGCCCGGTGATTATGTCATCTACGGCAGCGCTACATTTCCAAAGCAGAAATGTTTGCTTGAGGAAAGAAAATCAACACCATCAAAGGTTAAGCCCTCGCAGGGTTTGTTGGTGCCACTGGATGACATACGGCAGGATGTGGGCAAAGGGAACGGATATCTGAAGTCTCAGCAACAATGACGCCATCACCAAGCTTCACCACACTTTTCCAACCCGGTGAAAAGCATGAAGATTGGTACGAATTTAACCAGAGATTATGTCACCATTTTAAACGATATCATAGAAATATTTGGCATGCTTTACTCAGGAGCTTCAAACAACCAAATCCTTGAATCTCGTCAAATTCTCAAAAGACCATTTCAGCTTGCTTTTAAAAAGCATCAAGCGCATAGGCTTTATGAATGTGATTTGAATGAAGACTAGTAATCTTGCCTTGTGCTTGCACCACTTCAAGAAGAAATTTTTCTTCTCCTCTCGAGTACCTCCATGGAATGATGCATTACGCTTGAGAACGATGTAATCATACGTCGACAATCCTTTGAATGCTGAAATAAGTCAAGCACAGTAGATGAGAGCACGACAAGAAACTTGATTTACCAGCAGGGATGATAAAATTTGCTGTTTATGCCAATACTTGTAACAAAAAAAAAGATAAAAAAGCAAAGGAGAGTAGAGAAAACAATAGCAAAATGTGCATTTCTCTTCATGCTCGCAACCACAAACCATGAATTGTTAGCAGCACTCTTTTAGAAACGTATGATGAATTTGGTGAGCAGAGTCCAAAAAGAGCAAGTTATACTTTATTAAAGAGTGTTTGTTTGCTAATCGTTACTCTTTGGCTAGTGATCCCAAAAGAAAACAAAACCTACTGCTGCACAGAGTGCTAGCCACCACCAAATTTGACCCAGCTGCCAAGCTTGGAACAATTTTTTCTTAGCTTCCGAGAATTCTACTGAATGCACGAAGGGCAGGTTATACACATCTGAAGAAGAAGGTCCATGAAAAAAACTGCCCGCGCTGACTGTCGCTGATGCTAAGGTTTGCAAGCACCAAGGACACTGTAGCCTCATTTTTACAAGCCAGTCTACATGTTTAGTCTACAAGCTGTCCCATGAACATTTGATGCATTGTAGCGATGATCGGTCTCTGCAACATGAGCAACTGTGGGCTTTGAAGTATGGAAATATGTTAGAAGATTGAATATTTTACCGATCTGTCAGTAAGAAACAAAAGTTCAAAAACCACTACTTATCAGATAGTAGCTATACTCGGCAGTGTGTCTCAGCATGATGAGTGTGCTTCATAGTGAATGAGTCCTTCCTTGATGCCAAGTTTGTATATACTTTACTCTTTGGAGAGTGCTGCTGTGTGGAATTGTGTAGAAAGCAACTGAAATTTTAGGTGACAGCACCCAAAGAAAGCAATGTACCAAACTGAACACATCCAAGCCGAAGTGAAGGGAATGGCAAAATGCACAACATGCAAACTGATTCCCTGACTATGATTTTACGATGATGGCTGTTCAGGAGACTTTCTCTGGAATAAGCAGCATGGCTGTCCAGGTATACCACAATGCTCACCCGTTGGCAATTCAGAAAGTTCCCCATGTGGGCTCTCGTTAAGTCCGTGTCGCCTCGTGAGGGTAATAGTGCATGCCCTGTCATCTGTGGTCATGCGAGCATAGGAAATGGAGAGAACTGTGGACTTTTTCTGATAACCTGACTCCTGCTTTAGGGTTAATTTGTACGTTTTGCTGTGACCATGTTGTGATGCACATGTTCAGCAGAGCTGTAATAAATACAATGTCAGTCCACTGAAATACGCAAAAGAAACAAAAATGTTACGACTCTGTCATCCCACGGTGCTAAAAATACCATTACACTGAAGGAACAAAGTTTCGACCCATATTTTAGCAAATTGCATTTTTTAAAAACTGGAAACATTAACATTTGAAGAACGGTGAATATTTCTTGACAGGTGGCTGAGTTATATGCAACTCACATGAGTTACATAAGATGTTTGCTGTGTTTACATGAATACAAACTGAGAATGGCTGTAATTAAGAGAAATACATACCAAGAAATAAGTGAAAGCCAAGCAGGTGACTCAGAAGAGCGATGGCAAGGAGAGAAAGTGCTGCACACACTTCCACCATGAGAAGCCAGATGGTCTTGTCTACTGGCACAAACACATAAAATGAACCTGCAAAAATAAGAAGTTGTCACAAGTGACAGTGAACAGTTTTCTGCAAACACACAACCTTGTAAGAAGCGGCTCAGTTCTCTTCAGCTCCAAATGAAAATCTATATTCCTGTGAATACTAAAGAAAGTAATACTAATATAGACTTGTGCACTACTTTGAAATAATTTAGTGGAAGGTTGGTGGAAGGGTGGTGGAGGCGTGGAAGGTTGGTAGCCAGGCAATGAGCACGCAATCACGCCTATCCCACCTGTCAGCAGCGCTCCGGAAGCAGCGGCACGGACAGCTGTAGCTTTGCAATAACCATACTGTGCTCATGTCAACTGTCAGAAAGGTGGTGAAAACAGCAATAGCTTTAGCTCTGACATACCGTTTTTCACGCAAACTGGCTGATTTGGAGAAGCCACCCTAAGTGGCGCTTGGACTGCCGCTGTTTGCGGGAAGGCCAACCTAACTGGCACTATGCTTTTTGCGGCCTTTGAAAAAACTTTGGAAAAGGTCTCCCCATTTCTCTACTAAGGATCGCCCCAGGTGCCATTCCTTAATTGGCTAAATTGCGCTGCTCTTGCATGCATTTCTAAAAAACTTTTATATTATAAATTGCAGCTATACTGAACTATTTTACGATTTTTTACATGTTCGCTATAACGAAGTTTGACATACATGCATTAAAAATAAGCCAATGACTTATGCTGTGTTGCGTTTTATGGTCATAAACAACTAAGGCTATCATGCACCAAAACCAACCACTGATTTATCTACAGGATGCATTAACTGCACTGTCAGGAATGAAAGAAGTGCACAGTTCCACTACCACACATAAGTGCAGACTGCATCTGAATAGTTTTGGCAGCTCTCATGGTGCACCCAAACTTCTGCTCTGAATGTGCACAAATATAAGTACTTAAAACTACACATAAATGCAAGTACTTAACAAGGTAGCCAACCATCCCGGATTTTATGGGACCATTCCAGATTTAAGCCTGCTGAGACTCACAAACACTTATAATGCACCCTACAAACACAGAACACATATATCAAACAGCAATATGCTCCAGTGGAAGGAGAATTTTTGTTATGAAAAGCTCATGGAGGGATGAGAGAAGTGGAATGCAGGGTCCGAATCCATGTGACTGTTCACTTTGGAATCTGCTTGCTTCTCCGCGTTTCGCTCCATACGATTGGCTCCGTCACCGTGTCGTCATGCTGGCTGATGTCATGCAGTGACGCGGCAAACCGTGGAGAGGCGAGCCGGTTCCAAACCGAACTGTCTCGTGGATTGAATTCCATGTCAAACTTGTAAGGGCATAGACACAAGTAAAGCTAAACTTATGAAGTAAGTGCCACGGATACATTGGTACATCCTTCAACAGGACAATCCTTAGCAAGCACCACAAAGCCAAGCAAAAGACATGCCATAAAGACTGTTAAGGAAGACTGCTTGAATACAACAAGGAGAAAGCAAAATGTTGCGTTAAAAGGCATAAAAAGGTATAAATAAGAATGATTTTCATGGTCCGATTGACCTCGTGTATTTAATTTTTACATATTTTCTATCAACCTACAGTCATTGCCAGCCCAGAGTTCCTTTGCTGGAAAGTTGTTAACACGGTATGTAATGACCAACACCCAGAGCCAAGACTGGTTTAGGACAATACAGTAAATAAAAGAATGGTATGAATAAAAACAAATGAATTACTTATTTCAGTACCACATTATTTCTTATATTTCAAAGGCCTAGCAACTGGCCAAACCACACAACCCGATGGGCACTGAACCTTCCCTGGACGTCCTGAAGACATCCTGAATAGGCACAGGACGCCCAAAGGAGTTTCAATGCCCATTGGGAATATGTGCATTTAAGGCCTCAGCCTGATCCCTTATACAAATTCTGCCTTTCCACAGATGTTTTGCGCAATATTCTTCCTGCATTATTAACACCAGTTTGGCAACCAACACTGCAACAGTCATGAGTAGGTCTTAACTTAAAAAACAATGGGAAATGCATGTACAGTGGTGAGCAGCCTTGTCTAGAGCGCCTGAGCAGTGCGCACTTGGTAACAAAAACCGAAATTAGAGAGCAGCCCCTCATTACAGGGCAAAGTTTTCGTGCCTGCTTTGTTTACGAGGCTATCTGGCGCTACTTCCGTGCAAGCGTTGCAGCTGGACCCTAGAGGCTGCCACAAAATCTGGATTTGTTTGCAAGAAAGTGCACCGCCCGAGCGCTCTAGACAAGGCTGCTCACCACTGTACAGCCTTTGTCAAAAGCAAGCAGACCAAGGAGTTTGCTTCTAAGCCATTTAGCGAGGCTCTTGTAGCATCTGTGGAAGCCCTAACCTTTGCAGCAATGAGGATGAGAGTTCCTCTCACTTTCCAAGAGATTTGAAATGCTGGCAATACCCATCGAGCCAGACAGCACACTCCAGCCCAGGAGCAAACCCCTTGAGCTCTATAAATTTTTGAACAGGCTGTACTCTTCTTCCTTTATATATTTATTTGGCACCTATATAGTCTTGTCAGGCATTACAGCAGGAGCAATTTCACAAGCAACAAGGTGCAAAGAGTTCTACACAAATAATGCATGCAAAAAGGCATCATTACACTAACTGCAAAACAAAATTAAGAGCAACAGCATTTAAATTTCTTTATTCTCAGTGTCTTCACTTCACAAGAAAAAAATTGCAGCAATTAAAGTACTTATTTCAGATGCTGTGTTGTGCTGCACAATGAATTTAAAGCGACTATGTGACTAATATAAAGTGTCACTCTTACAATACTATGACAGCAAAACAACCTTTTCATTTATTTCTCACTGATTGCTCTGAACGGTGACAAGCGTTACACATTAGAACCAACTGGTTCTATACAATTAAATTTAGTGTTGATAAATTCCATTGTGGCAAAGTGCACAACTTGTCGAACCTTCAAAATTAATATCCAGAAATGGAGTGCATAGCCACAAGCTGTCCTGCCAAGTTGCTGATATGACTCTTCAATGTCACTAGAGAAGTCTGCCTGGCTAGACTTACTGGAAAGACCTCCAACAAAGCCATTTATTACTACAGACCCTCTAGTAGGCATACAATCAAAAGAGTTTCAGTTGGCTTGGAAGCATTTTTATCTGTTTTCCCAGATACAGTGCTGACTACAGTACTAATCACTAGGATACAGAAACAGCTGAGCAAGGCCTTGTGACTACAAAATGAAGCAGCTATATGGCTTTCTTGGAGAACATTATTAATCTTTTCTAAAAAAAAACTATCCAATTTTACAGAATGAATGCAGTAGGCCTTTAACAAAAGAATAAACAATGGCAGCAACTCAATGCCCTATAAATAAAATTTCAGAAACACTGCAATGACTCTCAAGTGAACTATATGAGGTAAAAGAAAGCTTTAACTAAGGAGGTAAATATCACAACATCATCAAACATCAGGAAGTAAACATAACCTCAAAACCTCAAAAGCGAGCCGATAATTTACAATAAAATTTCAGAACTTCCACTTCCACGCCTTGCGGCGACCAGCGGTGCCGAGCTTTCACCCGAATCCGCGTGCAGCGCGTCATGTAACGCTCGTTACGTCAGCAGCGGACTGCTATCATCGGTTCGACGTGCCAGCTCCGTCAACGCCAAACCAGTTTAGGAGACGTTGGCTCTTCCCCCTGGGAAATTCTTGCGCCCCTCAGCGACCAATGAAGGGGCCAATTGAGTGGAGCCAGCGGACTGACATTTAAGCGTGCAAAAAGTGCCGGGAGAAGAGGGAAGGTGCAAAGACACGGAAATTCAAATTTTGACTACAAATAACTCGGCTTTCACAAAACGCATCAAAAAAATTTTTGCTGGTGCATATTTGTGATGCTGCCTCCCTTTAGAATCCTAGGCATATCGCATCTTTGTTGGGACCCCTTTTCACAGCCCCTTTAAATGCTGATTCCAACATGAAAACAAAGTAAAAGATATTGATTTTTCTATTACATATTTGATTTTTTTTTAATCAACTGCACTTAACTAATGCTTTTCATATGTTCTCATTACTGGTGTTCATTTAAAATAGCAGCACCTGCAGCTGAGTCTAAGTGGCTTTGAAATTTGGGTGTTGATCCCAAGGTCGCTGATTCAATCCTGGCCGTGGCAGCCTTATTTCAGTGGAGGCAAAATACAAAACACCCGTGTGCTGCGTGATGATGATAATGATGAATATTTTTATGGCGCAAGGACATCAGTGGCATCAGTGGTTTTCTTCTACTCAGGGTGGGGTAAAAGGCCCATTTCCCATGCATGTCACCCAAAAGAAGCCTGAGCACCAGGCCAGGGGTAAGCTTGTGCCCACTGTATTTTCAGTGGGTACCTGGATGCACTGCAGATTGAACCCAACGCTTCCCGCTTATAGCCAATGTGTTGCTTTGGGATGCTGAACCCCACAATTCACAATTAAAAACAGCAGAATGAGTGGACAAGTCAGTCTTGTCTGCGATACTTTTGTACCTGTGAGTTTTTTTTTTTTAAGTTTCAGAGCTTCCAGTCTTTTGCATTGCTTGCTGCCAGCTTTGACCACAGTACATTTGAGTATTAATTTTTAAAGCAATATCCATAGCATGAACACAAGTTATAAAACGAAAAGCTAGTTTTGCATTGATATTTTGAATTCAAATTCAGCAGCAGAATTATTGCAGCTCTGAAACAGTATTTCGTCACCTGGACATGAAGAAATACCGATAAAGTCACGTCTCTGCCACATGAAGCATGGCCTCTGCTGTTGTGAGCATGACTGCATGCCGCGATGCCAAAAAGTCAGTGAAGCCCTTTTTTTTTCTTTCTGCACTGATGCTAACAGCATAAATTATTTTTTGTGAACATACTATTGTATGTTGTCTGTCAAGTTATGTAGCAAGTACAGTATTACACAACTGCCACTCGTAAGAACCATACAGAAGATGATACAGCATCCACAGAGAACTTACTCATAATAATAAAACTTTGCAAAAGATGATGCCAACACTCCCCAATAATAGCATCAGTATATTAAGTGAGTTTTTGAAAACAGCACATTAAAGTTTTATGCTAACGAGCATACAGTAAGAGCTCCCATGTCAAAGATGCAGCAATGCCAGCTTTAGGCAATGTGCTATTCTTTCAGCAATTTGCAGATACAACTTCTAAAATGAGCGGCACTCCGAAAAGTAAAAACAGCATTAGCCTGTACATCATAACTAGTTGCCAAAACAATGCATTGCACCAATTTTCACAAAAGATCAAACTGAGTGTTATCTTATAGCCCGACTCCCATCAGCAATGCACTTCACAAAAGTTCCTTTGCTGAAATCCTCTGAAAAATGAATTGCACCAAAGTATTTCGCAGAAAGATTACTGAATGCAAAGAAGAAGTAAAGAAACTGAGTGCTAACCTGATTGGCCTTCTCCTGAGCCAACTGCACTGACAGTCGAATTTCCACGTTGAACTGCAGTGACAAGAAACAGAAAATTCAGGTCAGCAAAGGCCACATTACGTAATAATTCAAGGACCTAAACTGCATACTTTTTGCACTGCATATGAAGCACAGTAAAAATGTTATGTTACTAATCAGTACATGAGCTAAGCTGGGCATAACAGGGTAAAGTTCCGAATTCAACCATAAAATGGCATTTGCAGAAAATAACACAAAAGCAGCTCAACCTCACAACATTGATTTTTGTGTGGTGCAAAAGGACAGAGCAAAAATGGTTAATGAAACAAGAGAAGAAATGATTGTACAGGATATTTTTCCACATGAAACCTATTACATCAGACTGAGAAGTCAGTGCATTAACAAGTAACTCGTTGAACACAACATAATTAAGAAATAAAGTGGCACCTCCGACAAGCATGAACACCCAAGTGAAGTGGTAAGTGAAGGCACATGCTACAGACCCAAACCCCATAATAAATTCTTTCATCAGTTATCACTGGCTACATCAGGTTATCAGTGGCTATGACTCATAAATTTAAGAAGGTAATACAGACAAATTTTCTGCATGCTTTTTTTAATAACATAATGACATTACCTTATAGTGATAGCTGCATGAGTAAGTTTTCAGTGATCACAGTTTGATAAAGATCAAAGTACAATGAATGAAAAACACCGATCATAAGAGGCTTTGACCACCACAAAGGCTTCACACATTCCACAGAGAAAATATAAAGTAGAATTTACCAGCATATCATTAAATACCTACTAATGTAGCTTATGTGAGGAGTCTGATCACCTAAGCGCGCTTTGTATTATTATGGCTAAGGCCCTTAACTTTCTGCAGCGGAATTCTGAAAAGTGAGCACAAAGAATCTGCTATATCCCGTGAGAAGCCTTCCATGCGTTAAGGCATGTGGCCCTTCGTGCAGAAGAAGCCACACGCTTCGCCTCAATGGCTTAACGTTTTTTTGAGGAGTTGGCTTTTCCTCGCAGCCCATGAGCCTAGTGGGTGAGCTCGCTGTTGGTATCTCGAAGAACAGTGAAAAAAAATTGCACGCTATATTCGCAGTTTGGTTCCAAATATAACGCAGGGTACTTTCTGCAGCAGATGATTCAAGGAAACGAAAAACCTGCATTATATTTGTGTAAATGTGGTAAAACTGCTTTTGACAGGAGCAAGTAGTCCCACAGAAGCGTGTGGGTGTGCTGCTGCCAGAACCACAACGCTTGACGCGCTAGCATACAGAGTGGATGGAGGAGCAAGAGTGTCAAGGCACCAGCAGAACGTCGTTCATTAACGAGTTCTACATTTCAAGAGCAGTCAGACGATTAAATTAATCACATTTCCATGAGTCCATTATTCCTGCTGAAATCCACAAACCCAACATCACAACAAAAAAAGAGTGCGGCTCCTAATACAGAATTTCTCAAAAAATGTTACATTCCGTGACTTACTTCGGAATTGTGGAAAACTAAGGGCCTTAATTATGGCTATGACTGCACATACTTGAAATGTTTAAAGCACCTCAGATAAAAGTTAATAAGGGCAGCTGTCAGTTCTCGAAAAAGGAAGTTTAGATATGTAATTTTTGCAACAAGCACTTTGGTCCCGTTCTTGTTCTTTCAATGGGGAGCCATGACAGCTTCCTCCCACTACAATCATGCATCATGGCAAAGACTATCATGAAAAGACAATACAAACTGATAATAAAGCCATTATGTATAAAATTTAAAACATCAGCTTACTCGGCTTACGTTCAGCTTATGTTTGTTAAAGGAATTATAATGTTCAAGACACATTCACACTGCTGACTAATACCAAGCTACAACTGCATAAAGGAAGTACAAATGTGAAGGAATCACCTCTTTCTTTTGCACACAGTAACAGTAATAATAAAGATAATTACAGAGTATAGCTTAACATTTCCAAAGTCAGCGTATTTACACAGTTCTTGCCACGCAGTAGCGACAGTTTAATTAGCTGCGAATTAAGCAATCAATGTAACATCACAACTGACTGAATAGTACATGTGCAAATCTAAGTTGCATTAACCACTGGTAGCAGAAAGCATACATCTCCCTGCACACTGTTCTTAGCTCTCCAAGCCACAGTAGGCATTCCTGTATAATTTTATGAAATGCTGTGTACACTGCAGTAGTACTCCCATCAAGCTCTGCTGTTATAAAACTTCAAGCCCACAGAATCTGCGCTCATAGGTGATAACTGAGTCATGACTGTTTGTGGGACTGCACACATCACCACAAGGCCTATGTCACAAATGTGATGGATGATTTTCACATTTGTGCTACTAGTTTTTAACACCACGCAGTCTTTAACTCCGCTGGGCTCAAAATAGAACACCTATGAATATAGAAGAAGAAGTAAAACTTGCTTTTAAACCTCATTACTTCTCACTGGCAGACTTAGCGTTTCGATCCAAAATTCAAGATTCATGCTGTGAGCCAGAGGACCTGGGTTCAATCTCAGTTGCGGTGGCTGCTTTTTGAAAAAGGCGAAACACAAAAGATGCTCATGTGCTATGCGATGTCAGCGCATGTTAAAGAACCCCAGGTGGTCTAAGTTAATCCGGAGCCCTCCACTCGTAACCCACGTGTGACTTTGGGACGTCAAACCCCACAATTTACAATGATTTTTAATCAGTCTAATCGTTAAAATCAAATGCAGCATAAAGCATGTACTGATGGTCCACCTTAGATTTAGGAAATTCCTCATTGTAAGTAGTTGATTAGATACCGAAAGCCGCGCAAAGAAAACAAACAGCACAAAACTTAAAATGTTTACAAGACAGAACAGCCTATTTTTGGCAAGTTAAAAGCCCTCATAGTTCACAGCACACTACTTTTTCTGTGGAAAATGAAACCTTTCTTTCTAATACAGGTATTGCAGATGAAGAACACTAAATACAAAACAATTCTGCAAGAAGGATACAAGAGCTAAAAATCATGCAAAAACAAGAAAGACAAACAACGCAACAAACTTGGCTAGTTGGTTCCTGATCATTTTGCAGAGTGCAAAATGAACAAAGAAGTATTTTTTTAAAATGCCTATTTATAACATGCAAAAAATGACTGAATGCAAACTTTTTATATCAGCAGGAAACCAGCTGTTAAATTCAGAAATCCTGAGTGTCTCTTCCCTATACTCCAGTATTTAACAGGTAGGCATCTGTTAGATACATTCTATTTGGCGTGACATAAGAAGTAGAAATTATAAAAGTTATGCTCCTACGAGCATTATTTCAGGTTAAATTAGCATACTTACGAATCACAAATGGAGTAATAAAAGAGAAGGGGGCATGGTATACCACCAGTGGCTAGATCGATTGAGTGCAACACGCTATATGCTAAGTTTTTACAGTTGAACCTCGTTATAACGAAGTAGAAGGGGTCCAGCGATTACTTTGTTATAGCCGTAGCTTCATTATAGCCCATGCTGATCGAGCTTCCAAGGGGAATCATCATTCTGTTATTATATACATTTCATTATAACAAGGTTTGACTGTGTACTAAATACTACCTTAATAATTCTGTTTCCTTTCTAATAATCAAAACTCAACTGTTACCACAACTTCCTGGGTCCTTAGCTACCACAGCCAAAAAATATCCAATTTACATGTTCTTCCTTTGTAACGATCACTTGTTTAACAGCTCTTACAACTTCCTTAACTTCTTTGCAGCACTGTTCATTACTACAATATGTGATGACTAGAAATCCAGTCACAACTTACCTGGTAAGTTGTGAAATAAGCCGCTTTTTGCAAAATATGCCACAATGAGCCCAGCAGACACCAGAAAAGTTAGAAGGCAAGCCATCAATGCACTAGCCACACATACAGCGAAGTACCTGCAAAAGAACACATAAATGTTACAAAGATCAGCAATGATTATGTAGCTGTTGTAACAGAATATCTTCTTGCATAACAAAAGAAAATGTTTATTTATTTATTTACATTTCTGCAGCGCCATGAAGGCATAATTGCAGGGGGGAATACATACATAAACAATCAATTGTACAGCATGTGCCAACTTTTTGCACAGGATAGGAAAGAATGGATGGCAGATGATGAAAAAGAGCGTCAACAGAGCATTCACATCAGTATATTGATGTCTAGGTAATGTGACTGCAATGATCCATGGGATATGGTTGGTAACAAACGAAAAGTGTGCAGTGTCTACCATCTCACAACAAACGAACAAAAAGCAAAAACATTCATTTTCATGAGGTGTGCACAACTAAGGTATACCCACTTGTAGTTTCGTGATCCAACACAATTGTTCAGCCATTTGCAGTGATGATCAAATTTTTCGATACACTTGTTGCAACTGCTGCAGTGTTTTGATCGGTTTCCCCTAAAAAAACACAAAGGCATTGTCATCAAGCACAAGCAGAAAGGTTGGCACAAAGAGGCAAGTTGTGACACTAATGGGGTGATGAAAGTGCTCAGGAGAAAGCATAAATTAATGTGCCAAGACACTATGAAGACTGAGTAACAAACAAACATTTCGAGTGGCTATAAATAGCTACGGTCCAGCCTGGACATATAGAACCTGAATATATCGAATTATTGTTTATACTGAACAGACAGAACATCTTCTTGAAAATTCCATACAAAAGTATAGCACTACGCGCACATCTAATTTACATTCAGCAGAACATTCAATATATCGAACTGTGCGCCGCACGCCTTAAGTGCCGCTTCTTCTAACGGCGTTCTTTGTACCCTTTTCACAAGCACAGACAGATTGATTGCGCAGCCTAGGGCAGCTGTTGGCAGTCCTGGCACCACGAAATCACATGACGAGACAAATGTGAGGGGTATTTGAGGGTGACTTGTGGTCTCTTGTACTCATTTTTCATGCCACATCGGTGTCACGCAGTGAAGCCAACCTAACTAAGCCCCCGCATCGGCTCCCACCTGGCATGCTTCGCTGCCGAGGTCGTTGCTGAAACCAACCGTACCTTAGTTTTAATGAAATTATTGCATTTATAGTTTATTGGAAACAGGATCAAACATCTTATAATAGACAGTAGGTAGTTAGTTCCAAACCATCTTCTGCTGCAGATCAGGTGTGAAGCAGATTAGGCGTAGAAATGCCTAGCGGGCAGTGCGCTGCCAGCACGCCGGCGGGTAGCACATCAATGCAAGAACATGTCAAGCGTGAGTACAATGCATTCTTGCTTCTAGGTTACGCAAGAACTTTTGTATTGCCCTTTTTTATATATTGAATTATCAATATATTGAACTATTTTGCAATCCCCTCCGAATTTGGGTTCAACTATAAACATATGTTATGGTAGACAGAGGGCACGTAGATGGGTTTCTTGACAACACATGGCAGCTGAAGTAGAAAGCCTTTTGTTTTTTGCTGTTGTCACAAGATGAACGAGTTACCCAAAATTTGGTGTATGTGGAGTTTAACGTCCAAAACTGCATGTCGGCTATGAGGGACGCCATAGTGGAGAGCTCAAGATTAAATTTGACCACCTGGGGTTTTTTACCATTATCTCACATTGCACAGCACATGAGCACTTTTAAGTTTTGCCTCTGCCAAAAAATTGCACAATAGTAAAGACGAATGTAAGAGCAGACAAGAGCCTCAGTGGGATCCTTCACAAAAGCTAACTTTAGCCAGAACTCACGCATGCACGCACAATGCGTTTGAGGAAGGACACAGTATAGCTGCAAGGTTCCTTGAAGCAGGAGAAAGCCCAGTACACAGGAATCATATAAGCAGCCTTAACAGTTGTTGATTGGTATTGTTACTTCAGCATTAGAAAATCATCACTGAGTGAATACCAAGGTAAATGCCACATGTCACATATAGGAGATCGCCCGTCAGCCGCATAAACAGACTACCACAAGTTCAATGGTAAAAGCACTCAACAAGCATTGATACTGCCGCCGTGACACCAGTACACCACGCAAACTTGGGGAATGTTATCACTGAGGCATAAATGCTACACCTCAGCTGTCTCCGCTTAAGCTTGCACTAGGTTCTTTTCAAGTCAGGCCATGTTGGGTTCATTAGTTCACGTAATGTCACACTTTGATCTTTTTGTTAAATAAACAATCACAATCACAAGAACTTTTACTTTTTTTTTAATGGGTGGCCAGAGCAGCAAATGCTTGAAGGAGAAGTTTTCTGAGGTGCACTTTTCAACAATGATTAGTTTAGTTTAGTTCATGGGGGTTTAATGTCCCAAAACGACTCAGGCTATGAGGGATGCTGTAGTGAAGGGCTCTGGAAATTTCGACCACCTGTGGTTCTTTAACCAGCAAGGACATCGCACAGTACACGGGCTTGCATGTATAACGGCAGAGTTTGCTACCAAGTACCTTCAGTGCATGCTCACCTGGACCTGTTTGGTTTGGTTTCAAGGGGTTTAACGTCTCAAAGCAGCTCAGATTTTGAGAACACTGTAGAGGAAGGCTGCGGATAATTTCTACCACCTAGGGTTCTTTAACCTGCACTGATATCGCACAGTACACGGGCCTTATAGCATTTAGCCTCCATTGAAATACAACCACCGTAGCTGCGACCAAACCCACGTCTTTCGGGTCAGCAGCCGAGCGCCGTAACCACTGAGCCAGCACAGTGGCTCTTTTTCACAATGAGTTTTTTGTAAACTCAAAGGTATGGTCAACATATCCACTGCTTGAACAAAACTTCTACTTAGGTGCAGGACTACAAAATGCACCAATCAAGTAATGCTGTTTAATGTACAAGTATCAATAGTTAAAGGGCAAAATTTACCGTCCACAGATGTTCCCCATTTCACTAAATGTTTCAGTTCTATTCATTTCAAAGCATCACTTATCTATCCTTGCTATGTAGCAAAGCATCAGAAATGCGGCATTCAAAAAGCATGAAGGCAACCATAAGAAATTTGTCTGACAGAACAAGACAAAGAAAATATGTATGTTAACTAAAATTGGAAAAAGATTAGCTTGCACATAAGTACATGATGGCATTTCTGAATGCCACCATGAACCAACAAAGTATCACCACACTTTTGAAGCCATATTGTTGCCATGCTTGAAATAAACCAGGAAAAGTAATCTTCGATCGCAACACTGGCTCCTTCTGTTTTGAATCAAATCTGACAGCAACCACACCTGATGAAAAAGTAAGGATTCTGTACTTACACTTTTACTTCACAGATGTAGCAGAACTGGTTCTCAATCACATGAGCATGCTTGCTTCGATCAAACTGTGGAAGTGGACCTTTAACATTCTTGGCTCGTACGTTGGCATCTGCTGGGTCAATGGTAACACTCAAAATGTGGGACACCAGATGGACAATACCAACTGTGGCATTCACCTATCATGGTTGTCAAGGATGAATCAAAGTAAACAATCTTGAAGTCCACATTTTCAGATATGGAGCAAGTTAATGTTGAGAAACTCCAAACCTCAACAAGCAAGACTCAAAAGTAGGCAGTGCATATGCTTCCTGACACCAAGCACTCTTCAATTTTTTTTCATTCACATTAACCAATTCAATACGTTTCCAAACTGCATCACACAGCACACCACAACATATGTGTAAAGGATACGAGTGAAAGGCCAATCTGCCAGCCTCCAACCGGGCAGCTGGGCACAAGCACAGCAAAATACATGACCAAGAAGTACGCGAGAAAAAACCAGGCTACAAGTTGCAGCGGATGCAGCGGCAGGCTCCACCCGTTCTGGCGGCTCCATTCACCACCTTTCGTGGTCTTCACGCCACAGTCAACAAGCACCTGCAAACATTTGCATTAATGATTATAAGGCACAAATGCCCCACAACCACTTGCGAAATCAGCAAGTATAATGTTTCGGCACAAGTAAAATAAGCACTCCGAAAACCCTACCGATGCCTCTCGCAACACACGTTGGGAGAGGGGATGAAAAACAAGTGAAGAAATAGAAAACGGAAGCGCAGTTTCGCTTACATACCCTTCAATGCGAAACTCCATTAAGCTCAGGTATTACAACACGACTGCCCCCGCAACACGAAAACACAACAAGTTGCCAGGATTAAGTACAAATAAAGCGGTCACCAACCTGGCATACTCCCAAAAGGTGAGCACAGCGGGTCTGCAGGATATCTCTCTTCATAGCAGCTATCGCAGCACAGCCTAGTACAATCTAGAGGTGAATAACGCACGTCTAAACGAACAAAGTGCACAATAAGGCTGTAAAACGAGGCATCACTAGAAATGAGCCACAAGGTCAGTGCCTCAGGCCAACAGGCTAACGCTTTAGGCGTAAACGAATAAGCTGCCAAGGCACCCTAGCATATTGACGCGCCGAAACAAGAGCAAAGCCTTGCGCGGTGATCTTGAAAGTTGACCTGCCGGGCAAAAGGCGAATCAAATATAAAACCCGAGCCTAGAACCGACATTTGAACTGGTAGGTTGCTCAGAGCAGCCTAAGTCGCATTTTCTCTATCTTGCAATCACAGATTTAGATGCGAGCACGCACGGATACATGGCCGTGCATGGCTGTGAGCCTGCCTCCCTGGTTGCCTTGGTTGCAGGCGGAGAAGGAAAGCCGGGAAGGCCCGGGAAATGCTTCGGGAGCGATCGCTAGGGGCATCGCTGGCGCTGCCGTCGGTCCCAGTTTTCCTTTTTACTTTTTTCTCGGTGCTCTCCGTTATTCGCCGCTCGAAGCGAAGTAGAAAATCCCCAGAACGAAGCGGACAACTAACAGTTGTGCTTCGGAGAAACAAACTCGCGTGTACCGGCGAGGTTGGGACCAGCGCGCTTTCATATGAATATCGTAGCTGTACTCTGGTTTCTCAGACCTATTACGGAGATTTTATCATGTTTAACACGAAACCATAAAAAAAAAGGACCTCTGTTGGAGGAAACATCACCCGTCCCCCGGTTTGGGAATAGTTGGATCTTGAAGGAGGCAGCAGTTTATAGCGAAATCAGTCAACTCTCTTAGCTTCTTGAGAAAATCTAGATGGTCCTGGTAAGAAAAGCAGGGCAAAACTGGACAGGCCTGAACTGCAACAAGGATATGAAGCAGGAACAGTGACCAAACCACTTAGGTGGTGGATACGCGGACCTTAATTATTACTCGCTCGTTGGCTTGAGCAGGAGTCTTCCAGTCGAGGAGGGAAAGGCGCAAACTTTTAAAAGAAGTATGTCGCGAATCGGGGTGACGTGTCCCCGACTGCTGGAGGGGAACGCTTTCGCGTGCAGGTTCGAAGATAAGAACAAAGGAATCAAACGAAACAAAACGAAGCCGTGTTTATATTTTAAAGGAAAGGAGCCAATAAAAAAAAAACGAAAACACCAAGGAAAACACACACTAGAAACGCGTACAACACTAGAGACAAAAAGGGGAGAGTTCACCAGATACAAAGCGTCCCAGGTGGTGCGGGAATGCCTTGCAGGTAGCACAGACGCGGGTTGGCGAGTTGCGATGCGTCGCTGGCGTTGCGTCCAGGGAAGCGGTGGTAGAGCACCAAGAGATGAGGAACGGAGATGGACACGGGAGACGCTGACGAACTCCTGTCAGTCGCCCCCAAGTCGTCACTGGCAGCTCGAACCCAACGTCCGACAGCTGCCACTTCCACGCTTGAATGACCAGACTTGTGCTGCGGTGTCTTCCTCAACACCTCGGATTGCTGACACGTAGCTCTACGCTCCTCGTGCCTGCCTCGCGCACACCACTCGCACGCGCACACGCGCAACGCGGAGCTGGCACGCACGGCGCTCTGATGTCTGACGCACCACTGCCGCGTTCCAAAAGTCCCTCGACAGTGTGGTGTGCACATCACAGCTTGATCCTCGAGCCCAACAAGAAAAACAACTTTGGCACAAAGTCGGGCCCACCGTTGCTACACAACGCTCGGCCTGACCTTGGCAAAAATTCAGGGGGGCACTTTAAATTGTTGACCTAAAGTGCGGTGAGGCGAAAGCCTTAAGCGCAGTGTTGCTGCTTGTGTCACTGATGTGTTAAGATGTTAAACTTCGCCTAGAGCGAAACGCGACAGCGTCTTGCAACACTGCCAGGGAGTCCACAGAACGCCATCGCCAGTTCGGTTCTACGCTTTGCTCGTCGGTAAATTGGTTTTTGAGGAAAGGAAATTATCTGTCTCGCATACCTCGGTGGACACCTGAACCTCGCCGTAACGGGAAGGGAGGAAGATGGGAGTGAACGAAGACACCGTATTCACTAGACGCGCCTTTTATGCGAAGCATATTACTAGAGCAAAACTAGAGCTACACTACAGCCCGTCGAGCGCGGCGGTGGAGCTACCATAGACCTCTTGCATTGCCCAGGGGGCGCTGCGAAAATGGTGCTAAAGAGCGCCCTCTGCCCTCGGCTGGGTAGTACCGGGCTCTGGCGTCTGCTTCGGAAAGCACGTTGGCAGTATGGACCCGCGACTTTCGCTTGTGCTGTGCCATGGCCTACAGCGAATATCGGGCGCCGAAGATTTTTTCAGGGCTGGCACGCTGTGTAAAGGGAATAAATTATGCAACGCCAAGTACGTGCACTCTGTTCAAGAAATAAGCGGCGAAGTTTCAACGCGGTGTCATTCGCAAGTGGAGAGTCGCGTACGAAGTTGAATTTCAGATAAGGTCTGCGCGCTTCGAGATTCAAGCGCACCAATGCGATGAAATACTTGCAATATATGAATTCGCAGCAGTTCTAAACAGACATGCATACGGGACTGCTCGAGCGCACGACGGTACACGCCGCGCCAGCAGCGGTCTTTCAGCATGCCACGAAACGGTGGGCCTCCTGCAGTCTTTCTTGACTGCATCTCGCTAAACAAGTAGTCATGCCTGCCTTGTAGTAGCCGCCATCTGTTCCTTCAGCAAATGCTAACATGATGCAATGCATATATGAGCTCGCAGCCGAATAACGCTGCAGCGCGAGCTCGTGCGCTGCGCGCTTGATGTCGTTTTCTTGATGTAGCTTTTCATCCTTAAAACGACATCGCTTGAACACGTTCGCTGTTATCAGTGATGCCGCACTGCCACATACGTGCTGGTTTGAGGTCGACAATGTGCACATTTCACTCTCGACGCTGGGCTGCTCCTAGTGCGTAGCGAATTCGCACCTAATCAACCCGCCCATTGTGGTCATTTGCACGCACCTGGCCACCTCACCACGTTGCACCAGTAGAATTGTCTCAATTGTCGCAGTGGCCGGGTCTCTAGTCGTGAATCACCAGCCATGCCTGCCGATTTGTCGATTTGCCTTAATAGTGATTATCTGAAGTGAGATGTTGACATGACATATGAATTATACCATGTATTTTTTTTTTGCGCTCTTTGCTGTGTTGTGCATTCCCTTGATATTATCTCTTAATTATGCTGTTCGTTTCTCACTTTATGCTGCTTGCTCTGTTGTGCATTCCCTACTGTTTGGTGATTGTCATGGTAAACTTTTTGCTGCTTTGCTGCTTGCTTGGTACAACTGCCTATGTAGGGATCTACTAGACAAGTTGTGTTGTAGAATGCATAAATTCGTATTCTACGCCTGCATGCATATGCGGCTGCTCGCTACATATACATTTTTTGAGACAGGTAAGCGCCAAAAGAAGACGCACACAAGGAGGATGAGGCCGGCTGTAGACTGCGGGGAAGATTGTAGGTACATATGCGGGATCACTGGCCGAATTGTTTTTCTCGTTACCCACAAAGTGGCGACTGTATATCCTGATGTTCGGCACTGCATCCCACTGTTTGCCGTCCGGACTGCATGTGCAAAAAGAACGAATTTCAGCAACGCGGATAACCAAACAAATATCAAGGCAGGCGAAGCAGCCAGCCCAACGCGAAGGTTCGCTTACTCAGTGCGTCGAACTGCAGCTATCCAGCGCGTCCGGCGCTCCGCTTCGTGAGACCTTGAAGGAAAACGGTGGAATTTGATACTGGGATTCAGACCTTCTTGCTCGTGGCAGCCCACGACGCAGCAGTAACGACGGTGACGCTTTTTCGAGACTGAGCGAGGTCTCTCGGGCGGATCGGCGTCGCCGATTCCTTCTGCTGCCTGCGTTTCGTGCTGAGGCACACGGAGCGTCGGTTTTCTAAATACTAAGCCACGGCCAGGCCGCGGCGTGGTTGGTCACAAGTGACGAGCCTTATCGCACTCACAACAGTGCAGAAAAACATGCGAATCGACGCAAAACGCAGGCTAGAAAGGTGCGTCGCCACGGCCACGGCTCACTGCTGACCCAACCTGGTACTACCCAGCCAACTTCTCCTTGCCGCCACCAGGCGCCGCCACGTTACCTGAAACTCCAGCGCAAGAGGCCTATTGACCTTTAGCGTGACCACGTGACACCACGTGACAACATGACGTCACAGCAGAGTAGAGATGGGCTGCCGGCTCGCGCGGTCGGCCGCGGCGGTGGAGGCTCCACATCAGAGGCGCGGCGGCTGACCACGTGACAACATGACGTCACAGCAGAGGAGAGATGGGCTGCCGGCTCGCGCGGTCGGCCGCGGCGGTGGAGGCTCCACATCAGAGGCGCTGCCTGCTGCTGCTGGGGGTACATCAATACAGTCTATAGGGAATGGTGGCGGTGGTGGAATAGCTAAGGGTGTTTCCAATGTACTTTCCATGGGTGCCAAGAATGCTGTTGTAGCCGGTGCTGGGGCAGCAGTTGTACACTCTGCATTGAATTCACCGATGATCCCGTATATAGCTGCCACGGCAATCCTTGCTACACTTCTAGTGGTTGTATTAAAATGACCAAGTATTCAACCAAGGAAAGCCATGTATTACCAAGCCTAGCCATCAACATGCTTCGCATCTGACTAGGCTTAACCTTAGCTAAGCCTCAGCCATTTTATTCATTCCAAACCATCGAACAGGCATGGCGGAGTGGTAGCATGCTCGTCTCACACTCCAGAGACCGGGGTTCGATTCCCGAACTCAACCAATTTCCTATTCGGTTTTATTTATTTATCTAGCCTGATTAGAAAGATTAATTAGGCTATTTGGGTAAATTAAGCAATTAACTAAACTCATTCCCACTTACTTGGAGCATCATATACGATCCCTTTAATTGGTCGCATGGTTACTAGCCAAGCGCGCCGCAGCTCCGCCGGAGCGAAGGATGAACCTCCATCGATGAGACGAGTTGGGCCCCCAGCTCTCCTCTTGTCGTGACGTCACGCGGTCACGTGGTAGCGCGCCGCAGCTTCGCCGGAGCGAAGGATGAACCTCCATCGATGGCAGAAAAGTGCAAGCAGTATTGCTTTCGCAATAAAAGAGGTCGAGCCAGCACGGAGATGAAGATGTGCCTTACGCGGCACAGCGCAGGGAGTCCAGTCTTGAACCAGCACTGAATGTCCCTTGTCTACGCTGGCGCAAAGTATTCCCAGGCTACAGCCAAGGTTGGGGAAAAGTTACTTCAGTAAAGCAGAAAGTTGGGCTAGTTGGTAACGGTCCATCTAAAAACGGCGCACAGAAAAACACTGAAAGCACAGGGAGAACGGACAGGACAGGAGCGCACGAGCAACTGCATGATGCATGGTCAAAGAAACACCTCTCACTCGGTGAGCATGCGCCACGGTCAACAAGGTAAAAAACCCAAATAAACACGTGACGCAGCTGTACGATAGACATACGAACTAAAGCCAGAGAAATATATATATATAATAATTAAGACAAAAAACCATACCACTGGGGTGACCGAAGCACACAATCAACACATGCGAAAGGCGAAAACTGCATGAAATCGCTACCACTTCTGCTATCAGATACCGAGGAACTTACATACTTTTTCCAGCAAAAACACCGAAGTGGAACTGACACACAAGTCGTTACCTGCGGCGATTATATTCGAGGATTCCAATATTTCTCTATCCATGGTACCTGATAGCAGAAGTGGTAGCGCTCTCATGCAGATTTCGGCTCTCGCATGTGTTGATTATGTGCTTCGGTCACCCCAGGGGTTTAAGTTTTTTTGTCTTAATTCTTGTCTTGTATATATATTTTTTTCCTCTGGGTTTAGTCTGCACCGAGCGCGAGGTGTTCCTTCGACCACGAAGGTGTTCCTTCGACCGGACAGGACAGGTGCGCTCCTGTCCTGTCCGTTCTCCCCATGTTTTCCGTGTTTTTTCTGTGCGCTGTTTTTAGATGAAAAGTTACATCGAAAAACAAAGAAAGCCCGCCAAGATTGACGCCTGGCTGTAGTATTCAAAAATGTTTTTGAAATCTCGGCTCAAAGAAATTTCAAGAAGAAAAGAAGCGCGGAACCGTCAAGATTCAGCTCATGACATTTGCAATACCAAGGACATGCGCTGCACATTAGACCAGAATTTTTTTTTTTTTCTACACAACCAGGCTACACGCTGCGGAGAGGAAAATGACAGAGTTGTATAAAAAGCGCCTGTGCAGCTCCAGTATACGCCGCTCGCATTTTTATCAAAAAGTATTGGCGTTTAGAGCAAATCGTGATGTTCTGCGCTTTTTCAACGAGCTGTGGTAAGCCTTAAAATTAACATAAGAACAACCCAATGCGCACTAAAACTCCCTTAGACGTGCTGTGGATGTCCAGGGGACGTCCAAGGGCGTTTCAGTGCCCATTGGGAAGGATTGCGCAATGCAGTTTTAACCATAATAGAACGATCGAACCACGCATCTACTTGGCGCCTAGTATTCCACAACCGAGAATCAACCTTTGATCTTCGCTTTTAAGCACAGTTTGCAATATTTCTGTTATTTTATTCAAAATGCATAGAATGTTATATGGGCCGAAATATTCGAGCATATACATATATTGGCGATCATGTTGGTCGGCCTGCAATCCCAACACAAAACCTCCTCAAAATATCCCAAAAATAACCCATCGGGATATTTGGAATTTTTCCAGAAGGTACTCATTTTCCCGAGCACATCCAAATAACGTTTCGACAACCAGCTGCGTCCAAAAAGTTGTGCGTCCCAAGGGAGACCCCAAAAGATTACGTCGTAATTTATCTGCTGTGGTTTGACTCATTGCATTCCTTTTTGTTGTACAGCATGAGGTCATCGTATCGGTCACGTGTGCAATATTTCATCCTCCGCGCACAACTCAATAGTTTTCTGTACTTAATGCATGCAGTGTGCCGAAATGAAGACAAGGAGCAAGCGTGTATGCACCATTTAAGACACACTGCACCGCTACGGAATCTGCATATAAGGATGCCACTTCATCCCAATACTATAGGTTTTCCCAGTAGTAAGAAATCGGAAAAATCAAGCAACAAAAAAACATAAGGCAGGTTCAAAGTTTAGATAACCTGGGCAAACACTCTATAAGGACGATAAATCCATACATATACATACAAGAGCAAGCGCATGCAAAGAGCATCTTGGGAGACCAAAAGAGAAGACAGGATGAGAGAGAGAGAGAGAGAGAGACTCTTTAATGAAATGCAGAGAATTTAGCCGGCGTTTAAAAATCGCTGGCATGCTACTCTGCGTAGGAAGGGGAATTTGGGAGAAAAAGACAGAAGGAGAGCAGCGTGGAAGAGGTAAAAAAAAAACCCGAAGATAAAATGCGGCCATGAAATGGGTACTAAGGATGCAATGGCGAGTATTAATGTAACCTATGGAATGATGGAGCGCATAGTCCGACAAATGGGCTGACGAAGTTCACTGCATGAAGAATGCATGAAGGTAACGTGCAAGTGAATTTAGAGCTTATCAAGATGTCCAATGTCTTTTAAATATGTAAAAAGAAAGTTCATTGCAAGTCTCTGTTGCCTGAAGCAGGCTAAGGGACCTAAAACTTTGTCCATTGTTAGGGGCACTGGGCAGAGCTTCTGCATGCAATGTTCATAGTACGCACGCTCGTTAGCATACGCAGGGCACACAAGTAGGATATGTTCCACAGTTTCTATAGAGGCACAATTGTCACAATGCGGACTGTTCGTTTGTCCAAAACGGTATCGCAAGCCGTTTGTATATGCAGAATTCAGACGAAGTCGGTGATAAAGTGTTTCCAGTTGTCGAGGAATTCTGGGTGAGAGTCTTGATCTAAGATGTGGGTCGATTGAGTGAAGAAATTGGTACTGATGTGTCGGCAAACTCCAAAGCCGATACGTTTCTTCGTAAGCAAAACTTTTAGCCATTTGGGACGCATCCGATTTCGTGAAAAAAGTTCGAATGTATCTCCGATGTTGATGGCCCTTACGGGCCGCTTCATCTGCTTTTTCATTAGCCAGAATGCCACAGTGAGCAGGTACCCACTGAAATGTATGGGAATCCTGGCTTTGCGCCGTCGCCTTTGCGCGGCTGTGCCGGCCGCCCGCGTTGTTTCTCCTCTTTCCCTTGCCCCCGCCTCAGGCGGTGGAGAGGCGGCTGGGTGACTAATCACTGTCATTTAGCCACAGCTCCGCCCCGGCTCCCCAAGGGCCTTTGCCATTGGCGCCTTTTGGCGGGAATTCGGGACCCCGCTTTGGGCGGCCGCGCGCCGCGCGACCGTCCGAGCGGGGCCCAGAGAGAGAGATCCCTCGGAGACAGCGTAAGGTGCGTACGTTACTGTTTTGTCCGTGCCGGCCGTTGCCGTTCGGACCAGTGCTTACTCGAGCTCGCCCGCACGTGTCCTCTGACCTGCAGCGGCTCGAGCCTGTCACTCGGGGTCCAGCGACCTCAGACAGGCGTACCTTGCGTTGAATGCCCACTCTCTCTCGCAACCGGCCCAACGGTCGACACGAGAGAGAGATCACAGCACTGCCGCGGGGACATTCTCCTGCAGCGGCGTGCTAGCGGTGCGCATTACTCGAGTCGCTTCGTGCGCGCAGCGGAGCCTTGCTCCTCGCGCGCCCCCGGGACGGGGTGACGATTGAGTGTGTGTGTACTGCTGAAGGACGACGTGAATAAACGTCTCCTTTGTGAACTTGGAGGCCTATTTCTTTGCGGCGAATCGCTCTCCTCCCAGCGGAGGTTGAGTGCGCTGCAACGGTGTCCCAGTGTGTGTGTGGTGACGGCTGATCGGGGCCCTTGGCTCGCGCGAAGCTCGAACCCGCGGTGGGTGGTGGCCTGTGTCCACTTAGAAACCCACAAATGTTATGCAGTGGCCTGCGGCAATAGCTAAATGATGTATATACCCGATGTCGAGGGAAACTGGCTGGTGATTCGTTTTCTTCAGCAGGTTGGCCAGGATCTGCAGAGATGCTTTTGAATCGGTGAAGATAACCCAACGGCCGGCGGTTCGGCGCAGGATGTAAGAAACAGCTTCCTTAATGCCGTGAAGCTCAGCTGTCGTAGAGGATGTCCTCCGCTGCAGCCGGTAAGAAAGGGCATGGTTTGTTGAGGGCACATAAAGGCCACAAGAAGAGGTTTCTTTAGTAGTTGAACCATCGGTGAAGATATGGGTGTGCTGCGTATATTCCTCCGTTAAGTAGGCGAGAGTAGTTTGCAGAAGCGCTGCCTGTGGCATGCGGCTCTTTGCATTCACACCTGGAACAGACTTCTTCACCTTTAGAGGAGAGAGTGTCCATGGAGGAAAGGCCAGAGGTAGTAGCTTCTGTGGCTGATTAATAGTAGGAAGGGGCAGGAGATGTACTGCCTGGCCAAAGCTAGAGTTGCTGTGAGTTAGATGGACACAGGATGGAAGACAGGATGGCTGTCCACAGCATATATGCGGTCTCAAGGCAAAGTTGAAACCTCCCACTCAGGTAGCTGACTCGTAGGAGTCTCGGAGCAAGGTTCAGTGACGTGTTATTAAAACAGAAAAAAACATGTGGTTTTTGGTTCTGCTTGGAGAAAATAAAAAAAAAGTTTCTAAAGCAACATACCTTGACGACGTTGCCAACGGAAGGCTGCAACCGTGAGTTCCCACAGCCTTCGGTCCAGCGCCTTCTCATATCGCAACGAACGCTCAGATATTCGTGTTGCACGCTCGCAGCTGTCCTGTAAATTTCTTTTCTTGGGACTAGATGAAGAGGGGGGGGGGGGGCGGGGGGGGCTTTGCTTGGAGCCTGGGGTGGGAGGAGGGGGAACGGAAGGGATGCCTTGAAGTAAGAGCCATGGCGCGCACCCAACAGACCGCGTGCGCAGCAGACTCCAGCGCTGGAGGCGAGGTAAGATAAAAGGAATCCAGGGCATTGGAGGAAATCCAGTAGGTCATTAATCTAGAGGGCATGGAGGGTGGTCGCGAGCGACGAGGACAGAACATACACAAACTACTGCTGCGACAGGATGGCAACTGCGACGGTGAAGTAAGAGCAAGCTAATATTTGGGCACTCGCAGCAAGAGGGAGGTGCGTCTCCGAAGGTCCCTGCAGGCGATGACCGCAGCCCAGACAACACCAAACCCCCTGAGGATGTCCTAAAAATTTCCTCATGAGGATGTCCTCAGTTTGTACTCTGCGGGACGACTCGAGGGTGAAAATTCCTCAAATGTCCTACAGTCGTCCCATTGCAGGGCAATACTGTGGAACTGAACTGAGATCAAACCAACTTCATCTCTAACACTAGGCTCTCATTACTTAAAAACTGCAGGTTTATTAAGAGAAATGTGTGCGTAATAGGGACATTAATTGTAATGGAGGAAACCATTCTGACGAAAATTATATGGCTTGAGGAGATATGTTAAGACATTTTTGCTTTTAAACCTTGTCTTACGTACCGCATTTTTCTGATGGGGCTAGACTATTGAGTCTTTTGAGTCACCCGTGTTTTCCATTTAGGCAGCAAAATTCAACTTCGTACAGAACCATATCTCTCTGCAGACCTGGGCATTGTAAACCCGTGCTGTGCCTATTCTTTTTGCTTATGCTAGTTAGCTTCTCTTACGTTAGGTTTGAATACGACACTCCTATGAAGAAAAAAAAACTCATAACACAAATCCTCAAGTAGTATTGAAAACGTCCCCAAACATGATCCTCAAGACATTCTAAGTATGAGCGACGGACGGACAAATGGATCTCAGTTGGATTGCTTGAGGACCAGTTAGGGAGAACCTGAGGACGCCTGAACATCCTGACGTGGGCATCATGAGGTCATGCAAAGGACGTCTTTGCATTGTCTGGGAGGGGACGGCTGCCACCAACATATTGTAGATTGAGACTTTTTAAACGAATAAGAAAATCATACCTCGTCCGCACCACTAATGTATAGCGGGTATAAATTTTAATACAAAAGATGACGCCCGTAGACAACTGAGATTTTGCCATCCGTAGGTGGAAAAAAAATAAGAAATAAGCTGTTTAAGTGACCCACAGCCGGGGGAGAGGGCCCGGTGAGACTCTTCTAATCTTCCCTTGGGCTTTGCGGATACAGATGGACCTGATGAATGGGAAATATGCATGCTATGAGGAGTGGATTATGGGAAATGGGATAGGAATGGGGACAGCGAAGATTCTGGCCAAACGATCCTTATTAAGTCAAGCTCCTCCGCAGAGGGTGAGCGCTTGCTTGAGTTAATGTGTGGCTCTCAGACATGGTGCGCACCCCATACCACAGGAAACGTTCATCAGGGTTTCCGAGCCTCGAAAACAGGGTTACCCTACAGGGGAAACGACCAAGTTCCCCTTTCCCAAGCCAGGTTCCGCCACCCCGACCTTCCGCTTGTACTAAGAAGACACAGGTTTCGCACACCCGTTCGGTGTTTCGACTCTTACTCCAAGGTACTAGCAGACAGTGGTATCCTCTTCACTGTTTTCGAAACTAACATAGTATTGAAACACCAACCTCAGAACTCCAACTGCCTGGCGTCTCATTTGATATTTGCAGTTCCTATGTCGTGCTACCACAAGGTATATCTGCACTTGGTCGATGTTTCCTGCAGTTTCGTCAGTCCTAACCGTTACTATAGGGTGCCGGGCGAACCGGGCTTCCCACCGAACTTTCCCAAGTTTCGGGGCTTACTGGCCTCCTCAATGCTATTTCCGTCTCTTTTCCTCGCTTCCAGCCTAAGGGAAACTTCCCCAGAACCCAGGCTTGGTTCGCCCAGCCGCAAGCCCCCCCCCCCCCCCCCCCCCCCCGCCCCACCCCCCAACGAGGAACGTGGGCGGCGACATATCATTATTCATCACCAATGTCTTCTCCTGGGGCATCGCAGCCCCTGCAGAGCAGCACGTTGCAGTCATATATAGCGGCCATCGGACGCCCTGGGAAATGTCGGGTGCGTGCTATAGGAGTCGCCCATTGCCACGAGCGGCATCATGGAGTAGAGGGTTGATGCTGCGGCAAGAACCTGCGATGCACCGCCGCTGCATCTCTTCCAATGGGAATGTTGTGGGCGCGCCGAGGTGTGCGGGAAGGCTGCCGGGAATCCGGCAAAGTTCATGACAGCCCAAGGACGAAAGCAAGAGCCGCAGCGCGCTGGGAGTGGACGCGAACGATCAGGGGCTGCGTGTTAGGGTGCGCAAGATGGTCGCCATCCGGTGAGGAAGCCCGGCGGACGGACGGCGGGAGGCCATTATATACTGCACGTCGGACAAGCAGCGGCGCAGCGAGGGCTGCAGACAGCCGGAGATGCCTGCAGGGACCGCTGCACGATTTGGAAGTCGGGCTGCAGCAGGGGAACCATTGGAAGACGGGCACGCTGGTGACCGCCATTTCCGGCGCCGCGTTGGTGCGGCGGCATGCGCGATGGCCGCCATGCAGCAGGAATGTAGCGCACGGGCCGACGATCTCCACAACAGGAACCCATGCATGTAGGGGCGCGCCTAGGACACGATGAACACGATAGTCCACGAGGAAAGGCTTTAAACCTGCGGCTAGCTCTCGCCGGGGTAGGTAGTATATATGCGCTGGGAAAGAGCCAGAAAAGACTGGCCGCAGCCGCCCACCTGTGGCACGGAGTCGACGGCCCACGTGCGAGAGACGCCGTGCGTCGAGAGAGAGAAAACTTTTAATTTGTGGGTTTCTACGTGGACACAGGCCACCACCCACCGCGGGTTCGAGCTTCGCGCGAGCCAAGGGCCCCGATCAGCCGTCACCACACACCACTGGGACACCGATGCGGCGCACTCAACCTCCGCTGGGAGGAGAGCGATTCGCCGCAAAGAAATAGGCCTCCAAGTTCACAAAGGAGACGTTTATTCACGTCGTCCTCTAGCAGATACACAAACACTCAATAGTCACCCCGTCCCGGGGGCGCGCGAGGAGCAAGGCTCCGCTGCGCGCACGAAGCGACCAGAGTAATGCGCTCCGCTAACACGCCGCTGCAGGAGAATGTCCCCGCGGCAGTGCTGTGATCTCTCTCTCGTGTCGACCGTTGGGCCGGTTGCGAGAGAGAGTGGGCAATCAACGCAAGGTACGCCTGTCGGAGGTCGCTGGACCCCGCTGGACAGGCTCGAGCCGCTGCAGGTCAGAGGACACGTGCGGGCGAGCTCGAGTAAGCACTGGTCCGAACGGCAAAGGCCGGCACGGACAAACAGTAACGTACGCACCTTACGCTGTCTCGGAGGGATCTCCCTCTCTCTGGGCCCCGCTCGGACGGTCGCGGGATGCGCGGCCGCCAAAACGGGTCCCGGATTCCCGCCAAAAGGCGCCAATGGCAAAGGCCCTTGGGGAGCCGGGGCGGAGCTGTGGCCAAATGACAGTGATTAGTCACCTAGCCGCCTCTCCACCGCCTGAGGCGAGAGCAAGGGAAAGAGGAGAAACAACGCAGGAAGCCGGCACAGCCGCGCAAAGGCAACGGCGGAAAGCCAGGATTCCCACAAATTAGAATCGATTAATTCGCAGGAGCCGGGTGGTCGGGGCCCCTAGTCCAGGGCTCCGCTGGCGGCAGCTGACTTGCGGACTAGCTGGATGATCCAGGCTTGCTGGTCCAGGTTGTCGCTGGTCATGGCCTCCTCCCACTGCTCGTGTGTCGGGTATGGCGCCATTAACTTTTTGTCCGGTTTGTCCTGGCATTCCCAAGATATATGTTAGAGCGTAGGGCTTGCTCCGCACCAAGGATAGTAACTTGGGTATTGTGTGAGTATGACCTTGTGTAAAATGTGAAGACTTGGATATGTGTTTGTTTGTATTCTCCTCCAGCCAATGGCATCCGAGGAGGATAGTTGTTTGCGTGGTGATGAGAAATGTCTTCTTTCTAATCTAAGGTGTCCTAGCCTGATACCATACGATCCTAGGAGGTGGGTGGGGTAGGGATGGGGATCCGCCCGCTTTGTGAGAGCTTGGACTAGATTATTCGCTACCTCGTTTCCGGCTGGGCCTTCGTGACCCAGTTCGTGACCATGTTATTCTGTGTGAGTGTGAGAGTGAACTTAACAGCGTGCTCGCCCTTCCATGAGGTTTTCCAGCAAGGTAGTCCCTGCAGTCTTGTTGGGAGTCCGTCACTATGTGCGATTGGCTTCCCCTCTTAGTCTTGATGCTGATGGCTATGGCCAGTGATTCCACTTCCGCAGGATCTTTGGCATGGATTGAATCCCTGATGATTGGCCTCTTCTGGTTGTCGATCGCAGCAGCCGCGAACTTTTCGGACATTCTACAGCCGGAGGCTTTCGAGCCTTAGAGGAGTATAGACGCCTAATTTTGGTGGCATGTTTTCTTCTCTATAATAATGCGGAAGACACTATTATGCATAAATCACCATGTGGTATTCGCCTACGACCATTAAATAATTTTAATCGAATTTCACTGTCATGACGTTTCGGTTTCAATAGCTGACCGATGGCTGTGACATCAAATAGAGGTTATAGGTCCCGTGAGGCATGGGAAAACTGCGATATTACCACTGCTTCATCGTCTTCATTCATTGCAGTGCTGCAGCCAGCCTTCCTCAAGAGCCGGAATGACAACGAATGTAGAAGCACCGATTATACTGCAGTTTTTCATAACTCACGTAACCTATAACCTCTCTTTTGCGTGACAGTCATCGTCCGGCTGCTGAAGCCGAAACAGAAACAGCACGAGAAAGAACTTCGATTATAAATTATTTAGCGGTCGTAGGAGGTTACCACGTGGTAATCCGTGTATAATAATGCCTTACGCCTCATAATAAAAAAAAATATTGGCTGTGGTTTAGCTCTGGTTAAACCTAGTCGAGTAGCGATAGCTACAGACCCCCGGCTGCTTCGCTTCGCTTGTAGTTAGACATGTTGTTATTAAACTTAGTGGTTTCCCACGAGACTAAGAAAGGAGAGACGTTGTGGTCAACCAATGGATAAAACTTTATTTTTCACACCAATGAATACGCTTCTATGATCCGTAAAGTAATGGGCTTTTGTGGCGACATCGTCAATGGCGTACTCCCGGTTATCACAGCTGCGAAGCGCGGTGTGTGACGTCATACAGAGCGCGCAACGAGCGCCCAACGGCAGGAGCGGTGGCCGCGCGGCGACCGCGACGAGCCGAGTTGCCGGAGAATCGAGGCCAGTGGTGTGACGTCACACAGAGGGCGCGGCGGGCGCCCAACGGCAGAGCGGTGGCCGCGCGGCGACCGCGACGAGCCGAGTTGCTGGAGAATCGAGGGTCGTTGTGCGACGTCACAGTGTGGCCACGGCTCAAAGTGCGGCGACGGTGAAGAGGCGAAATACCTGGCACAATGTAGCTATCGCTGCACACGCTTTCAAAAGTTAGGTGTCTATACTCCTTTAGGTGTGGTGATGATGCCCACGTGTTTCAAGCAGACGGGAGCTGGCCCTTCTCCCACCGTTCTTCGTTGATGAAGTTGGTTAGGTCCATCAGGTGGTCGTTCCTGAGGTTCCTGATTATGCCATTTGTAACCCTGTCACCTCCCAGGGCAGTGTTTCTTGTGGACATGGGGGCTGCCGTGTAGACCTCTGCCAGTGTTATGGGGGAGTCAAGAGGGGTTTGGCTGGCCCTCATATGGAGTTCGCGCCGTAAATTGGGAGAACTGCTCCCTTCGGCTTTTCGAAAGAAACTCTGGTTTGACCCTTGAGGCCCGAGAAAGCCACTCTCCACTTCCATCCACATGAGCTCCCTACGCAGTTGCCTGGAGAGGTCTGCTCCAAAGCGTGCAGAACAAACCCCTGCGACACGTCCAGCCTCACGGATGACGCCTCCCAAGCCTGCTGACGGCACCAACACTGCACTGGTCCTTTCAAGTTGCCGCGGGCTTGGCGAGGCTGCGCCTTAGCCTCCCAGAGCACCCAGTCAAGCAACCATAGCTAATAACAAGAGTATCACAGGGCGGCCGTGCGTGCTCCAGGGAAACATCCGCTCGTTGAGCGCACCGCACGCCTACCTGGCGCAACTTCTATCCAAGCAAGATATATACATTCTAGCCCACTAGGAAACTCATGCCAGGAGAGACGACTGTCGTCTCTAAGGCTATACTGGCTACTTCGGCGTCACCTCGTGCACCAACCAAATCTGTTCGGCTATCCCATGCCAGAACCCCGGCTATCCTCAAGACGCCACACGCAAGGTCGTCTACGTGAGGAACTCACTTTCCCATTTCGAGTTGTATCTGTTGGAAATTGCCTCCTGTCTATACACATGCGGCGCAGGCAGAGGCGCTTTCTGCTTGTTATTTTATAAAAGCCTCACCATAATACTTGTCACCTGGAGCGCGTCGCCGTTCGAGTCTGAATGGGAACCCTCGCCACAACCGTGACGTCGGTCTACGTTCAACCGGACATACTCTGGGACCCGTCGTGCCTTTTTTTTTTGCCCTTCCATACCCCGCTGGGCAAAGGGACCATCATTGTTGGGGTCTTCAACGCACACCACAGGGACTAGGGATGTGCCACCACAAATCGCTGAGGATGTCAACTCCTGCCGCCATTGCCAAGGCTGGTCTCACTTTCCTCCATCCCTATCCGCCTTCTGTGCGAGCTACACAGTACTCAAAGACTGACCTGGCCCTCGTATCGGGCGCGGGCCGATACATGAGAGATAGGGTACCGGAAGAATGGGGGTAGGACCACTTCCCCGTTTTCTCACTCCCAGCACGAACTTGGTGACAATTAAGGTGTACCAGGTGGTGAGGTTGTCCGACGTGCGTGCGTTCTGCAAAGAGGTTCCAGCTTTCAGACATTTCCTCGAAACTATCCGATGCACGGCTCCCCCAAAGCCCCTGCTCACCGACTTCCGACACCTGGACTTACGAGCAGCAAGGCGTCGAGCACAGAGGAAAGCCCTGAGGATGGGTCGCCCCAAGGACTGTGCTGCCCACAAAAGGACTGACGCCGTCCGACGACGTCACGCCAAGCGTCGTCGGCGTGAGAGGTAAGAAGGAACCTGGAGCTCCATCCAGACTTCGCAGCAATCCTCCAGGGCGAGGCGGCTACTCAGGGCTTTTCTACTGCCCCCCAAGGTCCGACATCCCATCCTTGCAGCCGCAGTTTCTAGTAGAGTCACCGTGCAGGCCCTGGCAGAACAGCTGGCCGGTCACTTCTTCACGGCGGCCGTTGTGACGACCCTGGTTAAGCTTGCGTCACGCTTTCAAGGTTTTCAGGGGTCCACACAAAGCTGAGGGGAAATGAGACACAAGACTCAGTAACATAGAAAATGTGTAATTGTTAATTTAAACTGTGGCTGGTGTCAGTACGGCTCGCCAATAGATGCGGTGCGACTATTCAGCCCACTGGAGTCATTCCCGGAGCTGGTTAGAACCAAGTGGTGCTCTGCGCTGGATTCAGAGACGGCTGGCGTGTCGGTGGTTGCGGGGCGAGGTGGTGGCTGCGTGGTAAGGAGACGGTCAGGATGACAAGAGAGAGAGAGAAAAACTTTTATTATGAGCAAAGGGAGGAAGGAAGCCTCCAGTAGTTGGAGCCCTTATAGTCCAGGGCCCATTTCACATAGCTACAGGAAGTAGACCTGTCTCGTCGCTGTTGCCCCGTTCGCGGCGGAAGTGGGAACCGCTGTTGGATTTATCCTACGGCGTGTCCGCAACTGATTGGACCGATGTTGGAGCGGGCGGCTAGATACCCGAGGGGGCCGATCATGGCGGAAGAAAAATTTAGAGAGGGCGTCAAGTGACATTTTTAAAGCCGGAAACGAGCTCGGCGCCATGCTGTCCAGGCGCGCTCTTGTTTACTTTTCTTCGCGTGCGCGTTTCAAACCCAGCGTAGGAGCTTGCCTAAAAAGACTCCAGTGTGAGTGGCGCTTGGTTTATGGCCGTTGTTCATGTACAGGAGACCTCAGAAATATCCGTGCGAGACATTCGGCTGATTAAAGAATAAAGTTGCGCTAGTTGGTGCTTTGATCCACAGACTGCGACATATTACTAGCGTTAAAATACACACAAAAAACAGAGAGCCTGGTCTGTCCTGTGTGTTTCTGCTCTCTGTCCTTTGTCTGTATTTTAACGTTAGTAATATGTCGCAGTCTGTGGAACATTCGGCTGCTTCCAGTTGTTACTCTTTTCCGTGTCGTCTCCGCGCCATCCCCACTCTCTTGTTCGAACGAAACAGTCCGACCTTGCATGTTCATAATAAAGTAGCATTCGGCGAAGGCACTTATCGCAACTGCGGTAAGCGGGGGAAGGAACTTTCGCTTTCTCTTATTGCGGTGGCCAACCTTGGTAAGCAGTGTCTTTCGTAGCTTTTCCCTGCGTCGTTTTGCCACGATGGAGGTATGCATCCCTGGGTTCCTTGCAGGCTGCACTTGGTGATATGTACTGGTATACTTACATCCGGTTCATCGGAGTCTCGTGTTAATCGCAGGGCTAGAAGGTTAATTTCGCCAGATGAGGTGAAGGGCACAAAATTTTAGTTCAGTGAAATTGTGTATAAATACGCAGTTGCTGCCAAAATATAGCAGAAGAAAAGAGAACCAAATCTCGCATACACTTTAGAGAGCATGATTGCTTGTGTTCCCTCCTTTTTTCGGATATAAACTGTTACACATGGTGGGACTGAAATAGAACTTGTTACTTTGTGCCGTGTATTATCTTTCGTTCCTTTTTTTTTATGCTCTGTGTCTTGGATCGCGCTGTGTATTTCATGATGCTTCCGAACCAACTATCCCACCTTAATGCAGTGAAAAGTACTGCCTTTAAACTTAAGCTTCTTGAGAAGATTTAGTACGTGGCTACCCTGGAAGCTTCCCGTGTCCAGCTTGCTGGCACGAGGCTTATATTTAAATGGCCCTCTGCAACACTTTGTATTTGAGAGCATTACGATTTTTGAGTGGACAGCTGTCAAATGTGCTCATGAGGTTCTAAAAAATATATATATTTCTTTGCTAGAATGAATTTAGAGCTTCATGCATGAGATCCCTGAGCAAGGTTTTTGATGTCTGGTTGTTTGCATGCTATGCTCGCATAAAAGTGGCCCACACACTGGCCACACTTTAATCACACTCTCTGGTGGATAGCACAACCCTCTCAGCTTTATGCTGAATGAGTGTGCACGTGTCTGCTTTCGGTTGAGTCGTGAACAATGCTGCCATGCACGGTTACACCCCAGCTTAGTGTTCAACCTGCCTTTTAATGCTGCTCTTGTTGCTGAATGTAGCAGTCTGTCTCCATGGCGTATGTTGGGCAGCTGGTTGTGTCAACAGTGCCTTCTGCTGCAGCAAAGAAAAATCCCGCAGTATTTTGTTTTAAGTCTTGAATACTGTATTCATCTTCATAGCATGTTTTCGTGCGGCCGGCCATGTCAGGAATGCTTTCTCATACAGCAGTGAGGATGGGCAAATACACTAAAAAGTTTGAGTTCTTGAACCTGAATGCAAAATGTTGTGTCATCACCTGTTCATAATGCTGGCCGTGCCAAGAATGACTTTTAATTCACAGCTCCAAGAGCCACTCATAGACATGCCAGAAACGGATGGGCCGAAGTGCCTATGTCAGCACGGCAGGGGAGGATTTATGGGGTTGGGGGTGTCGCCCCTCTACCAAAGCCTGGAACTTTAAATACGAAAACCATGTTGAACCCTTTTCTCAACGAAAAAAGTCCAAGAAACACATGTTTCAAATGGGATCGCCCCCCTTTAGGAATGATCCATAAATCCACCATTTGCAGCACTGCAACATAGCGCGTTTCACATCCACAGATCTAGTTTGGCGCATAATATATGACCGCAGCTGTTCAGACTGTTCTAGACGTTTAGGAGTACCGAGTGGCTGCAGTGTAAGATTCACAATGCAGTGCATTATTTCAAAGCTGTGCTTCATGTTTAACTTGCAGAGCTGCGCATCTTTTCATGCCGAACCCCTGAACGCTCATACTGGTCTCTTAACCTACACGCGACTTTGGCACCGGTACTAATGGCGCGGCGTGTACACCTTTCTACGAAAGTACATTCGTTCATATCTTGACTGCCAACGCCGCAAGTCCCCACCAGAGCGCTTTTCCGGACCATTGCAGCCTTTACCTTGCCCTGCCCATCCGTTTGATCGTGTGGGCATCGACTTTTATGGGCCTCTGCCGCCTTCCACTTCTGGTCACCGCTGTACTGTCACCGTAGACCATCTTACGCGCTATGCCGAGACGTCCGCTCTTTAGGCGGCTACAGCCAGAGAAGTAGCTTTCTTCATCCTTCGCCAACTCGTTCTTCGCCACGGTGCTCCCCGTGAGCTTCTTAGCGACCGCGTGTTTTTATCAGATGTTGTCCAGGCGCTCCGAGAAGAATGCCGCGTAGTTCACAGAACAAGCACGGCGTACCATAACCAGACAAATGGGCTGACCGAAAGGTTTAATCGGACGCTCGGTGATATGCTCACAATGTATGTCACTCCCGACTGGGACCTCGTACTACCATTTGTCAGATACGCCTATAATACCGCCGTCCAGTCTACCACTGGGTTTCACCATTCTTCCTCCTTTACAGACGCGAACCTACTTGCCTGCTTGAGACCATTCTCTTCTACCACCCTGATGCCTCTGACTGCTCGCCTGCTTCTGAAATCGCTCAGTATGCCGAAGAATGCCGCCAACTAGCACGATCCTTCACGTGCCACGATCAACATCGACAGAAAGAACGCCGCGATTCTGGTCAACCCATTATCCGCCTACCTGCAGGCTCCCTTGTTTGACTCTGGATCCCCTCTGGCACTTCTGGCCGGTCGTCCAAGTTCCTCGCCAAATATCACGACCCTTACCGTGTTGTCTCTCAGAATTCCCCCGTGAACTACGTCGTGGAACCGTTGACACCCTCCCCTGACCACCACCGTCGTGGCTGTGAAACCATCCACATTAGCCGCCTGAAGCCTCACCACTCTTTCCCCGGTGGCCATTGTAACGACGAAGTGCTCGCGCTGCAACGGGACTGCTCTCGGCGAGTGCGTGCTTCGCGTTGGTGTTGCTAGAACCACTGACTGCCAGTAAACGCCGTGTCTATATATATATATATGTTTCCTTTAACGAAGCGTATACTTCGCTATATATATATATATATATATATATATATATATATATATATATATATATATATATAGCGAAGTATACGCTTCGTTAAAGGAAACATATTTATTAAACTCGACGTTTCGATCGGAAGACCGATCTTCTTCAGGAGTGATTTTACATTGTGAATGCATCCCCTTTTATAGGGGCGGGCACAGAACAGGTAAGTGGGAAACACAAAGCACATAGCTTTGTGCTTTGTGTTTCCCACTTACCTGTTCTGTGCCCGCCCCTATAAAAGGGGATGCATTCACAATGTAAAATCACTCCTGAAGAAGATCGGTCTTCCGATCGAAACGTCGAGTTTAATAAATATGTTTCCTTTAACGAAGCGTATACTTCGCTATATATTCTTATAAGCAGTCTAGTACTTCACGCTTTCGCAACCTATATATATATATATATATATATATATATATATATATACAGGGTGTCCCAGCTAAAAGTAACCAAGCTTTTAAAAAAGACGAAGTGTCCTAGCCCTGTGAGACCAACTGAGGGTTGTTGCCAGTCACGTGTCCTAGTCTGCGGTATTTTTTTTATTGTGCAAACGTAATTAATTAGCAGAGACTGATTAGCTAACTTTTTAATTATTGCTTTTAGGAAGAAAGGGTCAATGCAGGAATTGTAGATCCCATAGAGAAATAACCGGTTGCGGTGTTTCCAACCAAGTACCACTGATACAGCTTCTTTTATTTGCCTTAAAAGAAAGCCCGCGAAATACAAAAAGAACCACGTGATAGGGAAGCAGTTTCAGCGCTCCCAGACGACCGATCAAACAACGACATTCGCTTATCTTTGCAACGCTGTCCCGAACGGGGTTCGGCGTTTTGCGATGGTTGCGAGATATACGCCAGCAACTCTCGCATGGACGCTAGGGCGACCGCTCCTTGAGAGCGTGACGGTGCAAGGTCGGCGGCATGGCCACATGCCTATCACTCGAGGCGAGGTTTCGCGTGAAAAAGCGCTCCATGCGATCCGCGCTTCACTTCCTTGAAAAGCAGGACCCGCTTACTTTTCATGATGCATATCTCGCCACCACCTCAAAACGCCGAACCCTGTTCGGGGCAGCGTTGCAAACACAAGCAGATGTCGTTGCTTGACCGGTCGTTTGGGAGCGCTGAAACTGCTTCCTTATCACGTGGTTCTTTTTGTATTTCGCGGGCTTTCTTTTAAGGCAAATAAAAGAAGCTGTATCAGTGGTACTTGGTTGGAAACACCGCAACCGGTTATTTTTCTATGGGATCTACAATTCCTGCATTGACACTTTCTTCCTAAAGGCAATAATTAAAAAGTTAGCTAATCAGTCTCTGCTAATTAATTACGTTTGCACAATAAAAAAAATACCGCAGACTAGTACACGCGACTGGCAACAACCCTCAGTTGGTCTCACGGGGCTAGGACACTCCGTCTATTTTAAAAGCTTGGTTACTTTTAGCTGGGACACCCTGTATATATATATATATATATATATCCACATTAGCCGCCACATTATCCACATTAATGTGGATATATATATATATATATATATATATATATATATATATATATATATATATATATATATATATATATATATATATATATATATATATATATATATTGTGGGAATCTGGCTTTCCGCCGTCGCCTTTGCGCGGCTGTGCCGGCCTACCGCGTCGTTTCTCCTCTTTCCCTTGCTCCCGCCTCAGGCGGTGGAGAGGCGGCTGGGCGACTAATCACTGTCATTTAGCCACAGCTCCGCCCCGGCTCCCCAAGGGCCTTTGCCATTGGCGCCTTTTGGCGGGAATTCGGGACCCCGCTTTGGGCGGCCGCGCGCCGCGCGACCGTCCGAGCGGGGCCGAGAGAGAGAGAGATCCCTCCGAGACAGCGTAAGGTGCGTACGTTACTGTTTGTCCGTGCCGGCCTTTGCCGTTCGGACCAGTGCTTACTCGAGCTCGCCCGCACGTGTCCTGTGACCTGCAGCGGCTCGAGCCTGTCCAGCGGGGTCCAGCGACCTCTGACAGGCGTACCTTGCGTTGAATGCCCACTCTCTCTCGCAACCGGCCCAACGGTCGACACGAGAGAGAGATCACAGCACTGCCGCGGGGACATTCTCCTGCAGCGGCGTGCTAGCGGTGCACATTGCTCGAGTCGCTTCGTGCGCGCAGCGGAGCCTTGCTCCTCGCGCGCCCCCGGGACGGGGTGACGATTGAGTGCGTGTGTACTGCTGAAGGACGACGTGAATAAACGTCTCCTTTGTGAACTTGGAGGCCTATTTCTTTGCGGCGAATCGCTCTCCTCCCAGCGGAGGTTGAGTGCGCCGCATCGGTGTCCCAGTGTGTGTGTGGTGACGGCTGATCGGGGCCCTTGGCTCGCGCGAAGCTCGAACCCGCGGTGGGTGGTGGCCTGTGTCCACTTAGAAACCCACAACTGGCGCCCAACGTGCTAAGTCACTGGCGCTTACGCCTTTGACGGCACATTAGCCGAGCAGGTCGCCTTGACGATCACGCTTGCGCACCGTGTCTAACACCCCCAGCGGGGCACTCGGCAGCTACATGTCGGCTCCCTACGGAGTTGTAGCGTCGTTTGATCCGCTGGCTGCTGTTCCTTCGAATAGCTAGACACCGTGGTTGGCCGCGGCCCCCAGTGGGGTTCACGGCGAGACAACCCAAAATGTCGACCACGCGGCTCCCATTGGAGCTGTATCGGAAGCACCCTGCGGTGCATCCGCTGGTCGCATGCCTCAGCTGTGCAAGCTTTCCGCCCAGTGCGAAAGCAGTTCGTGTCACGCTGCCGCAACCGGCAGTTTCGAACAGCAGCAGCCGTGCCCCGCGAGCAGTCAATTCTGCTCTGGGAACGGCGAGGCGCTGGCCCGGTTCCCTGTGGAAACCACGCCGCTCATCGAACTAGGAGCCTTGCCTCCCTCGTTCGTGTAGCCCGCCCAAGCCTCCACTGAGGCAGGGGTGCAGTGCGCTCAGTTGGCTGATGCGGCTCCGCGAGCCTGCGGGTCGGCTGGCGCGCTGGGCTCTCCTGATACAGCATTACGACTTTTCCGTGCAGTGTCGAAAGGGGAGCACAAACGTGGTAGCTGACGCGCTATCCCGTGCCCCACTCGCCAGCGGCGCCTTGACGCCTGTAGGCGGAGGGGGCGAAACAGCGGACGAGCCGCCGGGCGGCAAGGAGGGGGAGCCCGGAAACGGGTTAACCCATTCCGCTAACCAGGCAAGCAGCGCTTCGCAAAGCGGACGAGAGGCAAAGCTCTTCGTGAGCGCCTCGGAGTGCCGACGCGAACGGAAATTTTGGCTGCAAACCTGAGTGGGGATGAGACCATGCTCCCCTCTGGGATGACTGGAATCGTTTTCAGCCGTAAGAGCTACTGAAAGCCCAGCAAAATGACCTTTTTTGTCGCGAGGTGAGCGACGGTCTCAGGGAGACGGAGCGCCGTGACGCTACTTGTACTGTAGCGGGCGCAGGGGGGAAGAAGCCAGCGTGTGTCGCGGCGAACCCCGGGGATTCATATTTGCTGGACCATGACGGGCTCGTGCTGAAATACATAGCCACCGATGACGAGTCCATCGACCCGTTCTAGGTGGTTATCCCCAAAAGTCTGAGAGGCGCACTGTTGAGATTCTCTCATGACGAACCACTGGCCGGTCATTTGAGTGGCTCCAAAGTTTTTGCAAAACTGAGCCATTCGGTGACGTGGCCCGGCATGAAGCGTGACATTTTCCGCTATTGCCGTTCCTGCCATGTCTGTCAAGCGGTGAAGTCACGGGGCGGCAAGCCGCCTGGAATGATGAAACCGATTGACAGTGTGCGTCCGTGGCAGATGGCCACCTGCGATTTGATGGGGCCTTTCCCCAGGAGCAAGCAGGGGTTCATAGACCTGAAGGCCTACGCGTCACGGTCTGACGAGCTTGCGCCGGTACCCATTGGTATCAAAGGCAAGCGCAAATGCACAACTGGTGCTGCGGAACGCAAGCGTACGGAGCACCGGTACAATCTGAGGCGACGGTCACCGGTGTGATTGATGCCGGACGGCGGACTTTTCCGCAACCGAAGGCACGCAGCCTCAGCTAGCTGTCGAGCTTTCTCGTCAGGCCATACCCAGGTGAAGCACGGCGTGTTATTTTTTTTGTTGTTTTGGCAGCATGCTCAGTTCCAGCCTTGTGTGTTTATCAGTTTATTTATTTGTTTGCTTGCGTCAGTTTCTAGCCACTTTCGTTTCCTGCTTGTACGTCTGTTTTCGTTCTAACGTACCAGACTTGTACATAGGCAAACTTCAGCCAGCTCGTGCTTGCTCTTATCTTCAAGAAGCAAAAGATGGGTGCCGTTTGTACAGCGCGCCTTTTCTCATTTCCGGCCCGACTGTGGGTGGTTGGCTCGTTAAGGAGCCGTGTGTCGCGGTGCGAGTTTTGTGCGGCCCGTATGGAGGGGAAGTTGGCGGGGCGTTTGGGACGATGGGGGGGGCGGAAAGTGCACCCTTTGACCCTCGCCGCGGCGCCTCTGGACGCTTCTGATGAGGGGATCGTTGTCGCCGACCAGCGTCCGCGCACGTGCCGGTGTATGCGTGTTTGTGGCTGTGACTGTGTGCGCGCGTAACCATGAGCCAAGGCGACGCCTGTAGGTTGTGCCGTTGTGTGCTTCTGCGTGAGCGCGAGGATGAGAAGGACCCCTCGCTGTGGCCAAGGTTACACATCAGGACGCCGCCGAACGTCCTCGCCCGTTTCAGCCGGCGTGAAAGGGGTGCACTAACTTTCTTGTGCCCGAACGTGATGTCGTGTCCAAGGGCGCGAGGTCAGTGCTCTGCCGCGGCCCCGTCGTCATCAACGCACCATACATCAACGGAAAGAAGACCGCCATCAGTCGTCGGCCCTCCCAACCCCTTCAACTTGAAGTCTGCGAGCGGTGAGTCGCCGACCGGCCCACTGGGCCGCGCCATCGAACTTTGAGGCTGACATCCACCTGTAACATAGCTGTACAGTTCTATTCACATCTCCTTGTGAACCGTGTATATAATCTGCATGGTGTTTTGATTTACTGAAGCGTATGCAAGTGTTGTTTGCCTTGTTTTTCCTTTGTTTTTTTACATTGTTCTGGCTGGAACTGAAGGGTAGCTAGTTTTGTTTTTTGTATTCATTTCTTTATTTTGGAACTGAAGTGTAGTTTTTTTGTGTATTGATTTCTTTATTTTTGGCCGCGTGCTTTGCCGATGGGTAGGAGGGCATTTAAGGAGAGGGGGATGTGGGAATTCTGGCTTTCCGCCGTCGCCTTTGCGCGGCTGTGCCGGCCGCCCGCGTTGTTTCTCCTCTTTCCCTTGCTCCCGCCTCAGGCGGTGGAGAGGCGGCTGGGTGACTAATCACTGTCATTTAGCCACAGCTCCGCCCCGGCTCCCCAAGGGCCTTTGCCATTGGCGCCTTTTGGCGGGAATCCGGGACCCGTTTTGGCGGCCGCACATCCCGCGACCGTCCGAGCGGGGCCCAGAGAGAGATCCCTCCGAGACAGCGTAAGGTGCGTACGTTACTGTTGGTCCCTGCCGGCCTTTGCCGCTCGGACCAGTGCTTACTCGAGCTCGCCCGCACGTGTCCTCTGACCTGCAGCGGCTCGAGCCTGTCCAGCGGGGTCCAGCGACCTCAGACAGGCGTACCTTGCGTTGTTTGCCCACTCTCTCTCGCAACCGGCCCAACGGCCGACACGAGAGAGAGAGATCACAGCACTGCCGCGGGGACATTCTCCTGCAGCGGCGTGCCAGCGGTGCGCATTACTCGAGTCGCTTCGTGCGCGCAGCGGAGCCTTGCTCCTCGCGCGCCCCCGGGACGGGGTGACTATTGAGTGTGTGTGTGTATCAGCTGGAGGACGACGTGAATAAACGTCTCCTTTGTGAACTTGGAGGCCTATTTCTTTGCGGCGAATCGCTCTCCTCCCAGCGGAGGTTGAGTGCACCGCATCGGTGTCCCAGTGTGTGTGTGGTGACGGCTGATCGGGGCCCTTGGCTCGCGCGAAGCTCGAACCCGCGGTGGGTGGTGGCCTGTGTCCACTTAGGAACCCACAATATATATATATCCACAAGGAAACACAATATATGTGTTTCCTTTAACGAAGCGTATACTTCGCAATATATATATATATATATATACGAAGTCTGTTAGAAAAGTATCCGACTTTATTTTTTTTTTGCGAATACCTGATGGATATGAAACAAGCGCGCTTACAGCAGCCGACCTTGAACCCTCGTGCGCATGCACGAATTTTTTCCCGCCTGCCGATAGCGTCAGTCGCTGGGAAGCAGCGTTTGAGTGAGGCAGTGCGCAGTGCTCTCGTCGGTTTTTTGTTGCATGGAAAATGGCGGAGCGAGAGGAGCAGCGCTACTACCTCAAATTTTGCCAGAAACTTGGCGATAGCCAAGTGGAAATTATTCGAAATGTTCAGACGGCTTTCGGTGATGATGCTATGAGCAGCACACAGATTAAGCAGTGGTGCAACTGGTTTAAAGACGGCCGCACATCCGTGGAGAGAGAGCCACGCTCCGGTCGGCCATCAACATGCCGAAATGACCAGGTAATTGCCGAAGTGAACGCTGTGGTGATGCGGGACTGTTGTGTGACTATCCGAGAAATTGCGGAAGAGGTGGACATCAGCAATTTTTCTGCACATTCCATTATCACCGAAGATTTGGCCATGGAGAGAGTTGCGGCGAAATTCGTGCCGAAGCTGCTGACGGTGGAGAAAAAGCAGCTTCGTGTTGAAGTCCACAGGAGATGCTGGATTCCACAAACAGTTACCCTGACTTCACCGACGCCGTAATCACTAGTGACGAGTCTTGGGTGTACGGGTACGACCCGGAAACCAAATCCCAGTCGTCACAGAGGACGCATTCCACGTCACCAAGACCAAAGAAGGCCCGACGAGTGCGCAGCAATGTCAGTGATGCTGACTGCTTTTTTGACTCCCTCTGTGTGGCACACCACGAGTACTCACCCCACAGGGTCAAAGAATGACTAAACAGTACTACAGGGATGTCCTCCATCGCCTACGTGGTGCTGTGCGGCGCAAGAGACCGGAATTAAGGTCAACAAGAATTGGCGCATCCCTCGCGGCATTGCTCCTGCACATTCCTCGCATTTGATTCAGACTTTTCTGGCGAAAAACCAGACTCCTGTAGTTCAACAGGCTCCTTACTCTCCTGATATGTCCCCCTACGACTTCTGGCTGTTTCCTAAAATCAAGAGGCCATTGAAAGGAGCGCGATTTCAGAAAAGAAAGGACATTATGGCTGCAACGACAGCAGAGCAAAATTCCATTCCGAAAAGGGCCTTTTCGGAATACTTCCAACAATGGCAGCACCGCTGGGAGATGTATATGGAGCCCCAAGGAGACTACTTTGAAGGTTATTAGGTTTCTAACGCTCCAGTTATGCCAGTTTTTTTTCTTCGGCCAAAGGTCGGATACTTTTCTAACAGACCTCGTATATTGAGTAAAACAAAACATTTTGTGCCATGCAGACAACCTGGACTGACACTGAGAAAAATCAGCGAGTTGATCACCACCTTCGACATTTCATGCCCAAAGGTTCGAGTGACAAGTGCATATAGCCGTCGCTGCGGCCACCACCTCCCCGCGTCGCAGCTGCTGCTCCTACTCTCGAAGCTACACCTATAGCGAACACTATAAACGCCGAAGAAATGCGATAAGTGCCGCGAAGAAAACACACTGCCAGTATATCTAGTGTCATTCAAAGAGCGAAGGACATCGGGATACCATACAGGCGGCGTAGCGAAGGACTACAGCTAAGATGGTGGCTTATCTGCTTCCTGTAAGCGCGCACATGCGCAGTAGGCTTCGTGAAATCGGTCGATAAGGTGTCCCGGTGTTATTTTTGCATTCCACCTCCATCGCAATGCAGCCACCGCGGCCGGGTTCGAACCCGCTGCGTTGAGATCGGCTGAACGAACTCCAAAGCCACTGAGCCAGCGCGGCGGGTCGGAGCTCAGTTCACAAAGCAGTGCTTGAAGGTTACGCATTTAGCGGCCGATGAGCAAAGTAATTTTAATGTTTGTGGACATTTGGTGCTCTGTATGAAACCGTGATGATCTGCTACAAAGCGGAAGCCTCTTTTGGTTCACTCCGAACGCGTTACAGATCATATTTAGCGCGATTGGACCACACTTGTTTTTCCTCTGGATTTATCCCTTCCTCCACGGCTGTGGTTTGGACGCCCACCCAAATCAAGATCTCTCAGCGCCTAACCACCTTCTCCTCGACCTCGTTGCATAGCGTTCCGCAGACCTTTGGTGAAATCTGGGCACGCGCTACGGTGTTCACTGTGAGGGTTGACGACCGCGTATAAGGAAAAGGAGATAAAGGACGAGAGCTTGAGGGCAGACGTTATAGATGACGCCAGGACCAGTGTTGTGTGCGAATGTGCAGCGCTCAAATGATCCATTTCTACGACATTTTATATCAGTCATGGGAAAGGACGTGTGATCAGGCCCACGAGTCCAAGTTCATTGGTGATGAACCTGAAACAGAGCCTTGTTAACTGAATGTGGGCGAATGTCTCACTCAATGCCATTCACCTTATGCGCCGCCGAGCACAGAGCGCGTTGTACACCAACTTGCGACTAAAAGTGAACTTTCCGAGAAGGCTGCAAGGCGTAACTTGGTAGTGGTAGCGGCGGGGCTAAATGATGTCCTGAATGGTAACGCCGCACAAGTAGGGAAAAGATTAGCTGAGGGAGTTGACGGTATAAGGGCGATAGCACAGCAAGCGCAGATCGTGGTGTGTACAGTGCCGGAGGTACAAGGAAGGAATGTAGAGGTTGCTAACGACGTTGTGAATCTTAATCGAGAGATAAGGCAGTTAGTTAGGCCTCGAGAAAGGCTTTGAGGTGGTAGACATAAACAAGGAAGTGCACAGAGCAGGTTCGGGCAGAGACTTTGGACGAGATGGCATCCATTTCAGTGTAGGGTACGAGAAGAGATAGGCGGGCGCCTGGGAGGCCGAGCGGTAGCTTTTTTAGGGGGTCCACGGTGGCTCAGGGTGTAGGGGTAAGTAGAAGCGATGTAGTAAATGTAGCAATGGCGGCTGAGCCCAACAAAATGGCCACTAGGAGGCCCAGAAAGAAAACTACGAAAAAGAAATTTAACGCCAGGATCAGTTACATAAACATGCAAGGGGGTAGAAAGAGAGCGAAATGGCTACAAATATAACAGCAGTTAAAGAACGAAGCAGTAGGTGTGTACGCTCTATGCGAGACACATCTGAGGAATAGAAGATCCACCTTTAATCGATGGCTATATCTGGGAAGGGTGCAACAGAACAACAACGGAGAAGAAGGGAGGAGGAGTAGGTATGTTGATACATATCAAGGAACAAATTGGCAGAGAATAAAATCAACTTGCAAAGAACATGTCTGGGTATCAGGTACAATTGCTGGCAAAAGGACATGGCTAGGGGTAGTTTATTTAGGGACCGGGGACAAATGCAGGCAAGAAAACAAGGATCTAGTTAAGTGCCTCAATGACGATATAAAGCAGATTGGAGACGGTGTCGATATTATTTTGCTTGGAGACATGAACGGCCACATCGAGGATCTGGATGGATACACAGATTGTAACAGGAAGTTAATGCTAGACTTGTGTGAGCGGCACAGCCTAGGTATTGTCAACAAAGAAATTAAATGTGAGGGACAAATCACGTGGGAATCCCGTAACAGGCAAACAACCATTGACTACTGTCTAATGTCGCAGGGCATCTACAGCAAGCTCGCAATAATGGAAATAGACGAAGAGGGGTAGTACAGCCTAGGAAGTGATCATAAACGTATTAGTCTACAGTTGGGAGCCCTCGTCAAAAGAGAAATGCAGCGAAGTCAAAAAGACAACGCAAAATTAAACGATGAACAAATAGCGCTAATATCAGCCGAAATAGAAGAAGTAATCGAGAAACGCCCCATGGAAAAGTGGGATTATAATCAGTTAGAACTGCTCATCGCTACAAAAATGAAACAAGTGAAAGGAGTACACCGCTGGAGAGGAAAGAGGAAGCCACGAAGCTGGTGGAATGTGGAAATTAAGGAGGCCATCGAACAACGACGGGTGGCTTCAAGGGAACACAGAGAAGCAAAGAAGGCGCAGTTATCTGAAGAGGAAATAGGCGAAAAATGGGAATCTTATCGACAAAAGAAACAGCAAGTTCAGGTCCTAGTCCAGGCTAAAATGAAGCAGTCCTCTGATAAATGGCTGGCTGAAGTTCGCGAGGCAAATAAAGGGGGGCCAAGAAAATTCTGGAACCATATAAGCTGGTTGGGAAAAACAAATAAAAGAATGCAGGAACAGATTATAGATGCTGAGGTAAAATGTTTAGAGGGAGACGATGCTGTGAACTACATTACATCATTTATAGCTGCGTCTTTTAGCAACGACAATGGGGTAATCTCCCCAAGTGAGGCGGCAACACAGGACAGCACAATAGAGAACAGCTTAGAACTGACTAGTGATATATTTGTCGATGCTAGAAGCGCGTCCCACCAGGCATCGGGTCCAGGAGCACCGCCGCAATGCCGAAGGAGGAAGGAAACGTGGGCCGGAGACGGGGAGTAGGGGAAGTGAAGGAAAAAACTGTATTTACATGGTTACATTATTTACATAGAGCGGGACTGAGAATGGCTCTCAGTGGAAGGGGAACGTCTTCGTCAACCGTAGTCGACTGGAGCTAGCAGGCTTCCCTCGACCACACTCACGGCCGAGTTAAATATCGTCCGGTTTCCCCAGATCCCTGGCTGGGGAAAAATGGTCGACGAGCACTGTCCAATCGGATGGACCGAAGGGGACCTCCTTGTTACCGCCCACGGCTGGGCAGGTGCGAGCTTGTCCACTCTGTCGCAGCTGGGTCGAAGAGAGGGGGAGATTGCTGACTCATCCAGCCCCGCGGGAAAGGAATCTCCTGAAGTCTTTCAGCAGGGGAATGAACTTGCCTCCCCGCCGATTTCCCAGAACGCGAGTCGGGGACACAGAATTCTTCAATTATCCGCCAGCGTGACGGCGCCGCCAGGTCGCCTCCGCATTCACGGTGGTTGCTCGGACAATAGCTCCTGGGCCTCGCCTGCCTTCGTCGCCGCTGCACTCCGTTCAAGGAATTTCGCTGGGGTTTTGGCTGACAATGGCCCCTGGCATTCCTGCCACACTAATCCGCTGAGGCTCGGAGGGGCATTCCAAGAATCCAACTTCCCATGGTCGTCGCGAGGTTGTCGACCTCGATGAATGTTCACGGTAGCTGCATGATCGGGCCCACGTGGTCCGAGTGGACACAGGTGTGACGGGAACACACAAAGAGAGTTAAGGGGGGGGGGGGGGGGGGTAGAAACACAACAGCACGTCCGCCGCCCGAAGAAGTCTCGTAGTGGTTGCAGCCAACGCTGCTGCGCGCAGAGACCTGGAGTTGTGTCCGTTCGGCCTTTGGTCACAGCTGGGCCCAAAGGTTCTTCTTGCTTCGTTGACAGCTGTAACGAGCTCAACCAGCAAAGTCCAAAGCCCAACAAGCAGAAAGCGCCAAACTGACTTCAAGAACTGCCAAGCTGTTTTCGGTCAACAAAATCTCTTTAGAGAAAATGAGCTGTAGCGTGAAATTTACGTCCTCCTCCGAAAGTTGACATGTTTGACCAAACCAGAATACACAGAGCTTGTTTAGCCAAAAGGGAGGAAAATTTTCTAAAATTTTGGGGGGGGGGGTGCCGTAGCACGGTGTATGTCACAGAAAGCCACCGCCCGTGAGAGCACAAAGGGAAGGTGGAGCTGCTGAACACACATACAAACAGACAAAAATGATTCTCGCTAAAGCAAAAGAACAATACAAATTTGCATAGCGGAATAACGTCTGGGGAGTCATGAAAGGGCATTACACGGGAAAGCTTCGGCTGAGGCCATCAGCGTTGTCATTACCTCGCAATTTTCTGAAACGCCCCGCAATGCCAAGCTCCAAAATTTCGCTCTCATTTTTGTATAGGAGAGTGTAATGAACAAAAGAACAAAAAACAAGCATGAAACTCAAGACGGGATTATTCCTCGAATCCGTCTGCAAACAGCGTTGCGATCAGAGGAATTTACTGCTTCCTATTTTTCAGCCGCCCCCTGCGCGGCCGCGGTCCGATAGCTGCTCTAGCAGGTGCAACAGGACACAAGGCTAGGAATTTCAGCTTGGGACCCTTAACTGTTCTTCGTCCAAGTCTCGCGGTTCTGAAGTTTAGCTGACGCTCAGAAAGCAGAATGCGAGAAGGGAGCGAACGAGTGCGAATGCCGTGCCAGCGTATCCGTCTCTCTCGGATTGGGTTCGCGCGTTGCGTTCTCTTGGCTTGTGTTCCCACGGGGCGGGTGCGAACTCTTGAGCACCGAGGCGCCAAATTGGGGCGGCTACGCGGTTTGGATTTCAGTCGAGCATTCAACAAGGGCCGCACTTTCCCCTTAATTAACTCTTCCCGTTTGGCCACCTCTGTGCGCTGCCGCTCCGTGGAAACCTTCGCAGGTGGTTTGCGTGGCGCGTCACTAGCAATCGCTGAACCATTACAGGTAAAGTCGCTGGCGTTCGCCTCATGATCAGTTTGTAAAATTGCCTGTTCTAGCTCACCACCGTGAGAATTTATCAGGCTTACTGGGTCATGTTTGCCCTCGTCACCCGCGTGCTCTGCTGGCGCTGCGAAGTCTGGAGCCTTCGAAATGGTAAGGACCTGCGCAGCATCATCTCCAAAACAAAGGCCTTTTTCTTGGGGCAGCATATCCAAGCGATTTGAGAAAATCGAGGGATACTGCAAAGGCAGGTTTTGGGAGACGGCTGCCTTGGTCAGACGCAGCTCGAGGGGGCTCTCGATCGCGACGCGGGCAGTAAGTTGGTCGTGTTTGATACCTTTCCTATCCTTATACTGGCGGTACAGCAGGCCAGAACGGGGCTGGAAAGGTATGTTCCTCCGTGACACACCTATGTCACTTTGGTGACTCAAATTTTGTACGGTTTGGTCTTTCTCTTGCTCAGCGGCGAACGTTTCCCTGTCCACACGAAGGAGTTCAAGAAAGCCATCTGAGTGGGGCAACACTAGATTCTTTTTCAGTTCCTCACCTAGCCCCAGCTCATCATTTGCGCCTCCTTCGGAAGACTCACTATAGCTTGCACTACTGTTGGTACTCTTTACCCCTGTGCTAGTAGTGAGTAAGTCCTGGGCTGGCTCGTCATTAGGTAACGCGGAGCCGTCACAATTTAAGTCGCCGGCGTCCGTTTCATCGCCAGTCTTTACTAGAGCCGGCTCTGGCTCACCACTGTGAGAATTTATAGGCTTCGGGCTTACAGGTTGAGGTTTGCCCTCTTCAACCACGTGCTCTGCTGGCGCTGCGACCTCACGAGCCTTCGAAATGGTAAGGACCTGTGCAGCGTTATCTCCAAAACAAAGGCCTTTTTCTTGGGGCAGCATATCCAAGCGATTCGAGAAAATCGAGGGATGCTGCTTAGGCAGGTTTTGGGACACGGCTGCCTCGGTCAGACGCACCTCAAGCGGGCTCTCGATCGCGACGCGGGCAATAGGCAAAGACACACTGGTTTCATTGGAGCATAACTCAATTTCGGGTGTTTGGTCGCGAGCGGCTGTCGTTCCCTTATCGTTGAACTGATCTTTGTTTCCAAGCAGCGATGAGGCGCATTCCTCGCTTACAGTAGAACTTGCAGTTGCCACCTTCAGCGCGCGACTGCTTTCTGGAGGACTACCTTTTTGCGCTGCGCCTACGCCTATCTGGGTTGCAAGGACAATCTGTGCGGCATCGCGCTTTTCAGCTAACGCCGCGCTCTGGCTTGGAGCTCCACAGTCGCTGTCAGGTTTGCCCTCTTCAACTACGTGCTCTGCTGGCGCTGCGAATTCACGAGCCTTCGAAGTGGTAAGGACCTGCGCAGCGTTATCTCTAAAACAAAGGCCCTTTTCTTTGGGCAGCATATCCGAGCGATTTGAGGAAATCGAGTGATGCTGCTTAGGCAGGTTTTGGGAGATGGCTGCCTCGGTCAGACGCACCCCGAGCGGGCTCTCGATCGCGACGCGGCCAACGGGCAAAGATACGCAGTTTTCATTGCCGACTTTAATTTCTTTTCGCGCCGAAACCTCCTGATTTAATGTCGAATTCCTCTCGGCGCGCTTCGCCTCTAAAATTTGTTGCAACTCCAAACGCATTAAAGCAAGTTGCCTTTCATCGGCTTCCTTGAGACGAAGATGTTCCTTTTCTATCCTGTCAGCCTCCTTCTTAGCGGCTTCCTTGCGGCAAAGGCGTTCCTTTTCAATCCTGTCAGCCTCCTTCTTAGCGGCTTCCTTGCGGCAAAGGCGTTGTTTTTCAATCCTGACGGCCTCCTCCTTGCGTTCCCTTTCAACCCTGTCGGCCTCCTCCTTAGCGTTCCTGATTCCCTCCTGAATGACTTCCCAGGTCTCCCAAATTTTGTCACCCTCCTCCTTAGCACCACATTCCTTAATAGCCTCAATCAGCTGCGGCTTTCTGTGACTCTTCCTGGCCTCAATACCCAGCTTTTCACACAGCAACATCAACTCTGGCTTCTTTAGCTTGCTCAAATCCATGGCAATTCCCGAACGAGGACTTTCAAAAATAAGCTGCTACGTGAAATGCTTAAGCGAGCACGTGCAGAAAAACAATCTACAGGTAGTGATAAATTTCCAGAGTTATCAAGCCTGGCAGATTCTTAAAGAAAGTCAAGCGCTCACCACTGCTGAAGCCAGGACCAAGCGTGGAAGATCCCGCCGCTGCCAACCAGTTGATATATTTGTCGATGCTAGAAGCGCGTCCCACCAGGCATCGGGTCCAGGAGCACCGCCGCAATGCCGAAGGAGGAAGGAAACGTGGGCCGGAGACGGGGAGTAGGGGAAGTGAAGGAAAAAACTGTATTTACATGGTTACATTATTTACATAGAGCGGGACTGAGAATGGCTCTCAGTGGAAGGGGAACGTCTTCGTCAACCGTAGTCGACTGGAGCTAGCAGGCTTCCCTCGACCACACTCACGGCCGAGTTAAATATCGTCCGGTTTCCCCAGATCCCTGGCTGGGGAAAAATGGTCGACGAGCACTGTCCAATCGGATGGACCGAAGGGGACCTCCTTGTTACCGCCCACGGCTGGGCAGGTGCGAGCTTGTCCACTCTGTCGCAGCTGGGTCGAAGAGAGGGGGAGATTGCTGACTCATCCAGCCCCGCGGGAAAGGAATCTCCTGAAGTCTTTCAGCAGGGGAATGAACTTGCCTCCCCGCCGATTTCCCAGAACGCGAGTCGGGGACACAGAATTCTTCAATTATCCGCCAGCGTGACGGCGCCGCCAGGTCGCCTCCGCATTCACGGTGGTTGCTCGGACAATAGCTCCTGGGCCTCGCCTGCCTTCGTCGCCGCTGCACTCCGTTCAAGGAATTTCGCTGGGGTTTTGGCTGACAATGGCCCCTGGCATTCCTGCCACACTAATCCGCTGAGGCTCGGAGGGGCATTCCAAGAATCCAACTTCCCATGGTCGTCGCGAGGTTGTCGACCTCGATGAATGTTCACGGTAGCTGCATGATCGGGCCCACGTGGTCCGAGTGGACACAGGTGTGACGGGAACACACAAAGAGAGTTAAGGGGGGGGGGGGGGGGGTAGAAACACAACACTAGTCTTAACTGGGAAAAGGCGGAAGCGAATATTCCTAAAACCACATCCGCAGGGATAGACGAAATTTCTATTAAGCTGATTAATGAACTTGGCCCAAGAAGCAAGGAAGCGCTGATAAAAGCATTGGAGACAGTCATAACAAATCAGCAAATTCCGCACAGCTGGAGACAGAGTAAAATGAATTTGATTTATAAAGGGAAAGGAGATAAGATGAACATCAAATCCTACCGTCCGATTACGATAACGTCTGTTATGTACAGGCTGGCAATGCAGGCGGTGAAATTAAAAATGCAGGTATGGGTAGAAGGTAATCGGATACTCGGAGAACTTCAGAATGGGTTCAGAAGGGGTAGGCGTTTAGATGATAGCCTGTTCGTGCTTACCCAATGCATAGAAATAGCTAAGGCGGAAAACAGACCTCTGTTTTTAGCCTTTCTGGACATAAGCGGTGCATACGATAACGTGAACAGGGAACTCCTGTGGAGCATATTGAAAGATTTAGGTATCGGTCATGAGGTAATTGATTTTCTACAGGAAATGAAGTTGAAATTACATGGGAAGGGAAAAAAAGTACCACAACTGTGGGGGTGCACAAAGGATTAAGGCAAGGTTGTCCTCTATCACCGCTGCTGTTCATGCTTTACGTGATAAATATGGAAAGAAGGCTAGAAGAAAGTAATCTAGGTTATAATCTGTCGTACAGATTAGGCGGAAATGTAGTTGAGCAGCGACTCCCGGGTTTAATGTATGCGGACGATATTGTACTGTTAGCAGATAGCCAGGAAGATTTACAAACTTTGGTTAATTGCTGTGGAGACGAAGGAGACGCTCTAGGATTCAGTTTTAGCGCAACTAAATCAGGTGTGATGATTTTTAACGACACAACTGACCAGGTGCTTACAATACAAGGCCACGAAATACCCAAAGTGGCCGAATACAAATACCTCGGGATATGGCTAAACGAAGTGCAGATATACACGGAAAAGCACGAACAGGCTCTTAGGGCAAAAGGACGAAGAGGCGCCGGGATAATGAAACATAGGGCATTATGGGGGTACAACATATATGAAGTACTAAGAGGTATTTGGAAAGGAATAATGGTGCCGGGACTTACTTTCGGCAATGCGGTTCTGTGCGTAAGGGCAGCAGTTCAGTCGAGATTAGACGTAAACCAGAGAGCAGTTGGAAGATTAGCACTAGGTGCCCACGGCAAAACCACAAACGAGGCAGTACAAGGGGATATGGGCTGGGCATCGTTCGAAGCACGGGAAGCTAAGATTAAAATACTATATGAAGAACGCCTGAGGAAATTGGACGATAACAGGTGGGGAGCAAAGGTATTTAAATATTTATACAGAAAGAGCGTTGGCTCACAGTGGCGGAAAAGAACTAGAAAACTAACCAGTAAGTATGCAGGTCATGAGGACGGAGAAAGAAAGAGCATTAAACGACCGGTTAAAAGCGCGGAAGTTAAAAATTGGATGAATTCAATGGAAAAGAAACATAGTGTAGAACTATATCGATACTGGAAAAGGCAGATCAGGAAAGAATTTTTCCATGATAACTCAAGAGGCAGTGCCCTACTTTTTGAAGCTAGGTCAGGGTGTCTTAGAACGCACAGCTACAAAAAGAAATTTAACGAAGAAGATGACACATGTGCAGTGTGTGGTAGATCTGTGGAAACAATTGAACACCTCATAATCAAATGTGATGGTATCCATCCGGATGTCGATGCAGGCTCAGTCACTCTTCCTGAGGCCCTAGGGTTTAAAGATAACAATGGTCATGTAAATAAATCTGCAGTGGAAGTTAGCAAAAAGCGATTGGAGGATTGGTGGCTGAAAAGCAGAGATGTGGCATAAGGTTAGAATTGTAAGAAACCGTAGGTAAAGATGATGGCGATTCTTAATGAGAATTGCCAACACAGTAAACAAAAAAAATAGAAAAAAGAAAAGCTGAGCATGGTGGCAATTGCCACCACCCCGTTTCAAAGGGGGCGCTCCTATCCATCCATCCATTCGGCGCACGCCCCCCTCCCCCCTCCCCCACCCGACCTTCTCCTCCTCCCAAGTTTAAGAGCGTTCTTCCATTTCACTCTATATCGGAGACGTCTTTGAGGTGAGAAGATTTTGAGGTCTGAGTTATGGAGCCAAATTCGGCTGCTCAATGATCTCCTACGCACTGCCTGTCTGGCACAATATCCGGCTTGGCTTGAGGAAAAGAATATTCGGTCTATCAAAAGGTTGGCCTCCCAGATGACAGAACAACTCTGGATAAGCATGCTGAACAGTCTGCTCAAAGAAAGAAGAAAAGACACGAATAAAGGTGGAGTGGTTTGGTGGTTGTGGGGGACATTGTTCTTCCACAGAAAGTTAGTTCCGTTCTCCAAAAAGGACCAAAGTTTGGCATTGAGCCAAAAGTACCGCCGCATGAACTGGTAGCTGTAAATCGTCGAATCGCAAGGAAGGCTGATCCAGAAAAGCAAGAAATGTGCCTTCTGGAGGGTGTCGACTGTCTTCTGAAATCTGGCTACCCGAAGACTACTCAACGTTTAGAAATGTCTGTTGGTGCCATTGTGTCTTACTTTAGCAATAATTCCCTAACACTCCTTCAAGCAGATAAGGAGGGTGGTTTCGTCGTTATGTCGGAGGATAGCTTCTCGATAAGAGCAGCCCAAGCGATTCGGAAGAATTTTTCACCCATCCCTGTAAAGTCTACAAAAGTAAGAAGTCGTGCAATGGCTTTATGGGACCGTCTGGGTTTGGTCAGGCTTGCTAAAGAAATTGACAAAAGCAAACATAAAGCGCTGAAAGTGTTCTTTACAGTGAAGACACACAAGCAAAGCTTGCCATTCAGAACGATAGTAACAGAAAAGGGTTCGTGGCAGAAGCAGATTAGTCTTTACCTGTTCAAGCATTTGACTAAACTTGATGTAGTATATCCGTTTTTAACGAAAATATCCGACGAAGTTTGTGAATTCTTGAAAACTGAGGTTGATGTTGGGCGTGCCTTTTCCGTGGATGTTGTTGAACTGTTTTATTCTGTGCCTCATGATGCCTTATTTACTGCTGTCAGGGAATGCATTGAAAGAAATCATCATTTCCTTTCAGAACTCTGCCGGGATCTCTGTTGATTATTTTTTAATTATTTTAAAGTTTTACCTGGAGTCCACTTTTATAACATTTGACCAGCGGTTTTTTCTGCAGAAAGCGGGCATTTGTATTGGTTCGTGCATCGCTCCGGTTTTATGCAACATTTTCGTTTCACAAATGGACCAAGTAATTCATTACGTTTTACCAGCTAACATCGTTTTTAAAGTTTTTAAATACGTGGACGACTTTTTGATTGTTTTAACCAGGGACGCAAGCTTAAACTTTGCTGAAGCTGCACATGATGTTTTATCTCTGTTCAGACAACATGGAAAAGGCTTAGATTTTACGTGTGAACTGCCGGTGGACAATCTTTTAGAGTTTTCAGATATCAAAATTGAGTTCTGTACTGATCATGTGTGTTGGGCTTACGCTCCGCGAGCAAAAAAAAAAGGGCTTCTGCCTACTCTTCGCACTCCAAATTAGTAAAAAGAGGTATTGCTTCACTGTGCCTTGAGTCCGCGCTTAGGAAGTCATGCGTTCACAAGATGCGGCCGAGTTTTTACAACCAATTGGCTAGGCTGGATTCAGCCGGATTCCCTGGTTCGCTCGAGACAGGGGTCGCCGAAAGCCTCTTACAGAATGAGGGCAGTGAGAGCTGGGGCAGAGGTCCCTCGTGAAGAGGTGAGACCAGTGGCGGTGCCGTACGTGCACAAGTTGGCCCACAACCTGAAGAAGGTTGCGAGCAGGCATAATGTCCCGCTCGTCTTTTCAGCCCCCCTGAAGCTCGGAAGCATTTGCCCTCGAATCGAGAACAGAAAAGAAAAAGAACAAGAAAGAGGCTGTGGTACTAAGCATGGGCGACTTTTCATGAAATGTGCCGAAGGGGTTGTTTACGAATTTCCCCTGTCGTGCGGTTGTTCCTATGTAGTACAAACAGGGCGCTGTGTTAATGAGCGAATAAGGGAATATGAACGAAACGTAGAACAAAATAAAAAGTGCCCAACTTTGCCGAAACATATCAGATCCTGCCCTTCAGGCTTCTGTTAGCCATGCTTCTCATCAGTGCGGATTCTTGCCATAAGCAGCAATATCAAAGCCAGAGAACTGATTGAAGCGTTCTATATCAATAAAAAAGGCAGTTCGTGTGTCAGTGAAACATCTGTTGCTCTGTATCAGGCGGAAAAAAAAGTTTTTTAGAGCGTTCGTTATCTCATTGATATGTAATTTTGTTCCTTGCGCAGGCGCTGGCTAAGTGTATATATGTATCTGGGTTCTGCAAAATAAACTAGTTGTGAGTGGCGCTCTGTCCCGTTCTCTTGTCTTGTGTGTGTGTGTGGTTTTTGGCGCCTTTACTTTTACAATTTTCAATAAACGTCCACTCACTCACTCACTCACTCACTCACTCACTCACTCACTCACTCACTCACTCACTCACTCACTCACTCACTCACTCACTCACTCACTCACTCACTCACTCACTCACTCACTCACTCACTCACTCACTCACTCACTCACTCACTCACTCACTCAGGGTCATTATGGGCAAAACCCGGCGTCGTTGGCAGTTTGAAGACTCGGTATAACAGAGTGAAAACCTCATAACCACCACCGAAGAGAAAAATTTGTAATAAGGGAGAAAATTGCCCATTGGCATTCACCCAAGCGAAGCCATACGGCTACAAAGGAATGCTATGCAGCTTCCCCAGAAACTTCCTAGTTAAAGAAAAATTCGTAAAGAAAGGGGAGTAATATGTTCCCTTATTACAAATTTACTACACCTTGGAGGATTCCCCTAAATATTCGACCGAAGACGAAAATTGATGGCTACTGCATGACATCCGATTTAAGCGAAATGAACATCATGAAAACGAATTATCAAATCGAAAATTTAATTGTTGCCGTAAGTGAATTCAATTCGTCCCCCAAATCAGTCACGCAGTAGGAGTCTCAATGCTAACGCATACCCCTTCGCATCAACCTCATTGATCGTCTGTCATTTTTTTTAATTAGGCAGACTGATGCCCGCTAACGTATTTTTTGCCTGCCCGCGCTATTTCTTTCGCTTCGACTATTTTTGGCGTAGGTTGATACCTGTACTATTGTTAGGTTTTTCATTTTTCTGCAGTGAATAAATAAAAGGAATGAACTATAAAAAATTCGCAGTGTATTAACGCGACAGCGTTAAGGAGCTAGCGTAGGCGGGAGAACACTCCCCAGTATACTTGCATCCTTCGTCAGTTCTTGGTGGCCCCGTGCTTCCCCAGGCTGCTTTCGCGAAACCCATGGAAGCGTGCATCTTTGCAGCACTGCCCTCTGATGAGGCGGCCGTGTAGTGGCAGCGGCGCCTCAGTCAGTGCTTCCCTCTGTCACTGCGCCTTGATGACCTCGGACGGGACCGGCAGCGCTTTTTACCAGCCGCTGGCCTGCGACGCTATGCCCGGAAGACCTTGCTCGGGATCCACGACGAGACAAGGAGCGACGCCGTGTGTTGCCGCTGCTTCGCTACCGGCCACACGACGGGTCCCACTCGTGCGCGCCTCTGTTCACGGTAATGACTGACGAAACACTTACAGGCGTGATTGGAAAACGGGCCTTCCGGCCAGTAGTTCTGTTTTTTTTTTTTTTTTTACCTATCGAAGGCCCTGGCTGCTCGGCACATGGCACGCCAGCTGCTTTTTTCGCTTGGCAGCTCATGGCCGCACTGGCTCCCTTCTGAAGTGTCAACTTGCCTTGACCGAGGAGTCGCTTCCACTGCGTCGCCCTTCGGTTTATTCCTTTTCCCTTTTCGCGGGTAAGGCATGGTACACGTGTCTCATTCGAGGAGTCCACAGCGCCCAGCGGCTACCACTGACGTCATCTATAGTTCATTTTGGTTTCTGCTAGCCGGTGTCTCTTTGTTATGTTTGCATTTCGTTTCGAGGCTTTCCTTGGATTTCCGGACTGGTCGCTCTCCAGTCAGGTGGTTCAAACACGCAAACTTGAACACATATGTGCTCGAATCCGCAAACGACGTGCCACGTGACAATTTTGCCCCACCCCGTGCTGAAGCAGCGAAGTGGGGAGTAGTGGTGAGCGCTGTCTGTTTTCGGGACTTCCAGTCGATGCACTGAAGAAAAGTCCAGAAACGAAACGTTTTGTCAGGACTTGGCTATAAAGAAAGGCCTTGTGGAGGTCGCCTGTTATGCGACCACGGTCACATTTATTAAGGGCTGGCCAATGTTCTAACGTTCTAACGTGCTGGCGACACTTCACCATCTGCAGCATTTGACCGCCGCTGGCCACGCAGGTCAGAACCCCCCCCCCCCCCCCCCCCCTAGACGACGAGTCGGTAAAGAAAGCGAAGTTGTGGCTATGTACAAGAGCTATGCACAGAGTGTTCGAAGCTGGTCGATGTCAAAGTAGTCGAAAGAGTCGTTCAGGGCATCCGGGGTCCGAAGGCGAGGATCAGGCGGGTGACTGTGGCATAGCGGCCAAGGTTTCGGTGACCGTCGAGTTATACGCATGATGGCAGGAAAGAGATGTAAGTCGGCCTGCTATGTGTGCCCAGAACTGGCGGCTCTAGTGCGCAGCACCTGACAGCCGGCGCATGAGGGGCGGCGTACACGTACAACCGACGGCAAAATAGGTCGGGGAACCCTACAGCTAACAAAAATCAGATGCATCTAGGACGGGGGGCGGGGGAGGGGTGGCATCGAGGCACCATAGATACAACTGCATCGCCGCGCCGCCTGACGTTGCGCTTCTGCTGCTTACGGGAGAGAATGAAAGCCAGGTGAAGCGCCGCCGGTTGCTTGGCACCGGGGCCGAGCGGAGCGTGCCGTCGAGGAGGAAGAGGTAAAGCCGGTTTAGCCAAAGCTGGAGTTGCGAGGAGGACGGGAAGACAAGTAAAGACTCGGGACCGCGCCTTGGGTGTAGGCAGGAAGGTGGGAGTGAAAGAAGACGAGCCGACGAGCCGCAGCTTGCCGGGGCTCCGGCGGTTCGCTCGTCACGGAGGCAGGGGGAGGGAAAGGCTAGCGCCATGGTTTAACGACGTGGTACTCGCCGCGGGGAACCATCGGCCTCTCTGTCTCCACAACAAAGACAGAGGACCCTCCTGGTCCACTCGAAGGGGTTCCGGTTGCGGACAGCCCCCTTGACCATCCATGGCGCGAGCCTTCCATGGCGAGACCAAGTGAAATAACTCGGCCTGGTGAGCCACGACAAGTTCATTTGGATCCCTGCCGAGAAGGCCCTCCTTCCTCGGCTGAAGAACACCGGGCTGTCATACTGCGGCTGCTTGCAGGAGGAAACGGCTGCAGCACCAGTTAGGCCCTGCGACTCTTCCGGGCGGCGGCTACATCCCTGATGCTGTACGCCTTCCCCCATGGTCAACCTACGCCCAAAACGCCGCGCACTCTTCAAGACGGCCCTCCAGTCCTTCGTGAGCAGATAGGCCTGTCGGCCAGGTCCCCGATTGCGGCCACCCACGCAGAATCCGGCACCTGGCCTCTATCCGTGTCGTTACTATAGGCTGTCCTTAAAGGGCAACTCCGGCGATTTTTCGATGTGCATCGATTGAAATGAAATTTTAAGTCTGTATCCTTTATGATAGTCTGATGCCTCATGTAAAATTTCGCACCTGAAACCGGCGTAGTTTTTTCGCAAGCGAATTTTAAAGACAAGCGCTCCTCGACGCGAGCTGACGCGAGCGGCACCCACTGATCGAGCAACTTCTACAGGCCACCCTGTTCTGTGACGTCACTGGCGGGGCGGCGTGTCAAGCTGGTTGGGCGCGCGCTGGCGCTGGCAGTGCAGGGGAAAACTGAAAATTGGTTTTGAGGAAAGTAAATGACGCAGTAATGGACACCCGAACCGCGACGTAAGGGTGGAGTGAAAGAAGAAAGAGGTCCGTAGTGGAGCTCTCGGGAATTATTTCGACCGCATGTGCAATTTCGCGCCATCTCAACGTGCCTCATGTGATGTGTACGCCAGAGTGATAGGTCACGGCAACTTCTGTTGTGCTGTGGGGTGCACAAATTCTTGATCTGTGACAACGGGCGTGATCTAGTGTAGGTTTCCTAGCGATAAGAACCTTCGCGACAAGTTGGTGGGAGCAGTCCGCCGTGTAAACTGGTCTCCGAGGAAGCATTCCCGCTTGTGCTCGGAACATTTCGCGCCAGATTGCTATGAAGACAGCGTGTACTTCAAAGAGAGCTTTGGACTCGCTAAGGCTTTGTTCAACTGGCGCTTGAAGGCATATTCTGCGCCAACGTTATTCGAGTACAACCGTCTATCGCAGCGGCCAGCTGAACGAAGCGCGGCCGTCAAGAAGAAGCGGTATGTTGGATTGTAGAAATGTAGCTGGCGTGAACTCACTTACAAAAGCTCGCCGTCGAGATAAAGCTTCGCAGAGAGGACTGTTGGTGGTGCATGCCCCTGTAAGGACGTTGTGCACCGCCGCAACGTTCCGGCAGCAGATTCTTTCATCAGGCTGGGTCGGCCGGCACTGGCCACACGAACAGCTATCGGCGGGAGCATATCATTAACTTTTGTTCTGACGACTCTGTCACAAATGCATGCACGAGAAATGACTCAAGTAATCACTTCTCCGAGTTCAGACCGTCTCCGTGCTGCAGGTGACGCGGCCTGTTGTGCGACTCGGCTGGCTCGCGCGGCTGTGGATCATACCTGAAAGGCGACTCGTCCAGTCCAAAATCGTGGAATGAGTCGTCTTCTAAAGACTCGCTGGTCTCGGAAAAGCTGTCCTCCGCGCTTTCAGTCATGTTGGCAGCGCGGCTCAGGGTAGTTGTGATATCTTCGGGGACTTCACAGCGCGGCGAACCCGCTCGTGACGTCACAGTCAATACCTCACGAAGGCACCACCCCGGTTTCGGTTTTGCGGTTTCGGTTTCGAGTTTTGCGTTTTTTGCTGTTTAAAAATTATTTTACGGTTGCTTTTGAAAACCTTGTATCGTACACATTACAGGAGGTTCTTAGGAACACAAAACAGCCATTAACTTAAAATGGCTGAAAAATCGCCGGAGTTGCCCTTTAACCACGTCGGCCGGCTGCACCATGCTTGAGATGATGCTGCCCTCCTGTGTAGCCTCCGCCGAGCACCTGCCTCCAGGATGGGGCACCTTTGCGCCCTCTACGCAGCCATATTCGGGGACTGTCCGGCGAACATGGTGGTCTCACGCCGCCCACCCGCCCTCCTCTGGAGATCAACGTGGGCATCTCGGGATGCAGCAAGCGTCACACACCAGTTGCTGCCCTCCAGGACCTGGAGGGCTGTGTCCAGGCCTACACCGACAGCTCAGTTCTACCGTCTACGGGGCAGGCTTCCGCAGCCTGCATCATCCCTGAGATGGGGCTGGCCGATTCCTGCCGCCTGGCTTTCCCAGCCAGCCCGACACCAACTGATCTGGCCGGTCGCCATCTGGCTGCCGACCCCCTGGCTGAGGTCACTCCCCACCTGCCAGTCGCCATCCTGTCCAACTCGAGGGCAGCACTCCAGTTACTGAAGGCGTGCCCGGTCCCGCCTCCTGGCCATATGAGACCTGAGGAGGGCCCTGACACTGAAGTGATTACCAGGTCACCTCGACATTGCCGGGAATGAAGAGGCGGACAGGATCGCCGAGGCCGCCCATAACGACGCCACCGCCCCCGAGTCCGAAGCTGTCACAGCCTTTGACATTTCTAGGCACGACCCCCGGAAGGCGGTAACCGCCCTGCACCCCGACCCTAAGGTCACCGCAGGCACACGGTTTTACTGCCTCCCGCAGAGATTACCTCGACACGACACGTGCAGCGCCTCCTGCTGCGACTTCGCACCGGGTGCTTCTGGACGGCCTCTCGCCGTCACCGCCATGGATGGCCGCTCACCGTCTCCAGTCTGCCCCTTCTGTGGGGATGACAAGATTGTCGATCACCTGCTGTCTTCCTGCCCAGCCCTGGGCCAGGCCCGGTGGACTTTGGTGGACGGCTACCGTCTACTTTGTCTCCTACCGTCGGGCTCGGCCACCAATTTTCTCTTTCCAGTGCGACGTCACATGGAGGCCATTCAGCACCTGCTGGAGTTCGTGCGAGCAACGGGACTGCAATCCAGGCTGTGAGCCGCTGCCTGACCATGGCGTCGAAGACGGATCTCTGCCGACTCAGCCACCTCCCCCGCTAACTATGCCCTCCTGACCCCTCCCGGACCAAATGTGCATAGCGCGCTTGGTGCCCACCATCGCTTCACCTCCAACCCTGCTGCTTTCCCACCGAACATCCCCCCCCCCCCCACACACACACAACGGCTCCAAGCAGTGCTCATCGACGAGAGGGACGCAGACAACGCGCCACTTCCCCAAAGAAATCACAGTCATCATCAGTGGTGAGGGCGCTCGCCTATTGAGCCGGAGTACCCGGGATCGAACCTGCAGCGGAGGCCGCAGACGAAACGCAAAGGCGCCCGTGCGCTGCATGATATCGGTGCACGTTAACAATGCCTAGGTGGTCGAAATTACTTCAGAGCCCTTCACTGCCCCTCCTTCTGTCTTTCTTCTTCCACTCCCACGGTCCCATCTACCTCCCTTACCTCGCGGCAAGACTGAGGTGTCCATCGAGAAGTGAGACAGTTATCGCGCCATTTCCTTTCCTTAAAACCATATTTTTCTGGAGAATCACTAGACACTGCGGTGAAGCGTATCACGTAACACCACCAGCAGCACCCGCATGAGGCTTGCGATCGTCGCAAGAAAACAGCTGTGGAGTTCAATGCCGCGTTGACGAGGTGCTAAGAAAAGGAGACCACGACGGATGTTCGCGATAAGTGCGCCAAGTAATGCTCGTACAGTCGTCATGCCGGCGAAAGTGGATATTGCTCTTCCAACGGAAAAGTCGAAAGCGTGTTGATATCCGAGCTGAACGTGCAAGACCGCACCGCTAGCGGTGGTGTTTACGCTGGTTGGGCTGCGACGACGAGCGATGGTGCTGTGGCAGGTAACGAAGACGGAAATGCCCCGACAGAAACGCCGACCCCGAAGGTCGGGCACGTGGCCACATCTACTGCCTTACCTGACGGATACGCCGCTAATGCCAACCAGCTTTCGCTGATTAATGCACTAAGCTGGTAAGCTTAGCTCTTCTCGCTTGTACCGTACTAGCTGATTACATGCAGCGCTTTGCGGCAGGGGTCGCTTTCTTTATTCTCTACGTCAAGCACGCAGTTCGGCGCGGGCACGGCGATGGTAAAGCTGGGGGAAGCGTGCGCTGCTCGCTTTGCCCTGATTAGACAGATAAAACACAGCAGCGTCATTTCTCTGTTTTTTTTTTATGTGCTGTTGTTCATCGCTGCTGGCACGTGGCCTGGTTACTTTCTGCAGCCAGGCGGGACGCGTTGTAATTTTCATGCCCGCCAGACGCGCTCAGAATGCTTTTGAGGAGTGTGATCACACATGACAGTTCCGAAGGTGTATGGGACTATTTGAATCATTATAGGCTTCCCGTCCGAAAATTTCCCGATCGTCTGCGGAGCGCGACCACGTGAAGCAAAGGTTTTGTCAGTGTTTAGTGACAGCTCACTGCAGCGGCTGTGGGTACTGCCGCTGACGAGTTTTCAAGCGAAAGCTTTACTGGGCTAACAGAAGCCAATGTCACACCGATTCAATTCAACACCGAAATTCAACGAAGTTGTATACCGTTGAGATAACCCGCCACCTTGGTTTAGTGGTTCTGGTGTTCGGCTGATGTGCCCATGGTCGCGGGGTCGAACCCTGGACGCTGCGACCGCATTTAAATATAGGTGAACTGTAAAAACAGTGGTGATTAGTCGAGTAATGATCAGAACTGCAGTTCTCTTCACGTGTTCGTCGTCATGCAGGCAAGTTACATGAGTAAATACAGCTCTGCGAAGGCCGGATATTTTACATCTTAATGTAAAAAAAAAAAGACAAGCCTAATTTGCCAGTGGCCATCCCTTATAGTCCTTTCTTCACAATGACAACGATTCTGGATGTGGTTTACGTGTACAGATTAAAAATTTCACAATGACGGCGTCCAGAGATGGTTACGCGCCGCTACAGCGTCTTCGAGGCGTCTCATTTAATTATGCGCTCAAGGTGCAGCCTAAACGGGCTGTCAGAGAAATTATACAAACTGCGCTATATACTGCTCATAGTATGCCTGCGTTTGGTCTTTGCATGTGGGCAGCTGTTCGCATACCACTGTTGCTGCGTCATCATATACATATCCAGGAGCTTCACCTAAATAAAATCCTACACAAGGTTTTTTCCAACGTTTTTTTTTTTTGTTCTGGCAACACTGCGATTTAGCCCCAGAACACTTTCTGTTTGAAGAGGGCGTGTTTTTCGAGCTAGCAATAACCCCTGAGAAAAAAAGAAGCATGGAATAAAGCTGGCCCGTCACCTGCACCGGCGCCTTATCAAACACTGCGCGGAATGCTTCGCATGCCGCGCTGCCTTATCAAGACCGGTGCGACACGCGTCGTGTGCACCAGAGCAACCCTTTCAAACGCCGCGCAATTGCTACCGGGAGCGCTTTGGGGCTAGTATCATCATCAGCACCCATGTTTTTTTGTGAACGACAAAACAAAACTGCGTATACGGATCAGAGTGCGCAAGATCGCTGCTTTCGTTGTGTCATGCGGGGTTTTGTAAATGAGCAGCATAACTGGTCTGAATGGGGCGTTTGCCATGTTGGAAAGACACCAGAAACTAGATTTCAGCGCAGCCAACGCATGCATGTGTGCGCAACGCCATCGAGGAACAAACTATGTATAGTCGTTTTCAACGCAATCAGAGCACCCAAGATCACTGCCTCCGTAATGTGTTGCAGAGTTTTTTACGGGTAGCTTAAATGATTTACGCCGTGCATTGCTGCAACGCTCGACTGTTGCAAATAAGAAACAACATGAATACTGGTTGCGCGAGAAACTGCAGGGCGTCCACCAGGTGCTCTGCCTGTAAGGTTCTTTTTTATCTTCGTCCCCGGTACTAGCAACCGCACTGCTAATCGTGCAGAGGGAGTAATTACGCCTGACTGGTTATTAACCGCATTTCGTTCAATCAGAAACATCGTGGTCATCTGATTCAGCGGCGACGCTGTATTAACCTGAAGACAGGATAGTAAAAGGACCCCCCTTGTGCCCAGGGGCAAATAAAAAAGCACTTACGTTGGTGGCGGCCCGCCAGCACAGCAAAACATATTTTCGCCTTCTGCTCCAGGTGAGATGTGAACGATAAGGTCAACGCCCGTATGGTGGCGCCAACGCCTACAAACGCCCCGCGGATCAGCACTTCGCCGACGCGTCAACCGCCTGTCATGGCGCTCGGCTGCTGACATAAAAGACGCGAGTTCGATCCCGGTCGCGGCGGTCGCATTTTGATGGAGGCGAAATGTAGCTAGACACCCGTTTACTGTTCGATGTCGGTGCACGTTAAAAAACCCCACGTGGTCAAATTATGCGAAGCCGTCCACTATGGCGTCCCTTCAGAGCATGAATCGCTTTGGGACGTTAAACCCCATAAAAAAGAAATCTTCCCCGACGCATTTGCACAGATCACAACGTGCTTCGGACGGTCCTATTCTGAAAGCACGGCTGTTCAGTGCAGTTCGTACTGAAAACAGCGTCTGTTGCGCCGATTAGTATAGCCAGGTTACGGCGCTGAAACGGAGGCTTAGCACTCAAATGCGCTTGTTCATTCGCGCAGGGTGGCTCAGAGAACAGTTAACGAGACTATCCTCGTAATGAAGTGCGTGCATCCTTCACAGCCGATAAAGAGCCCTTTTAGTTAGCGGTGTGCGAGAATTCAATATTTGCGAAAAAGTAATGGACTATCGAGACACTCGATAGCGCAATATTACGCGAATACACAATGTTTGGAGTTTCCGTGTGCATGCCCAATTATACAGCCTAAGAAATCTCAGTGCTACTGCGTGCTCTGAGCTCCAAGGCCGCCCGTTATGCCCCAACATAGGCATATGCGTGTATAGCGGATTATACAATCGCAGTCATATGGCAGAGTACAATTCGATGCGGCCGCGGACCGTAATCCATGGACACAGCTTGAAAGAGTTTTCTTTCAACTGTGTCGTACTAGAAAAATAGGAGTTGCTTCTGGTCATCATGCTGACTCGAGGTACAGATTTTTAGGCTTATCGTGATGGCAGTGGTATTTATACTGTGGGGGACTAGCCATACAGTGCGGCATTTGCTCCGCCTGAGACACTGAATGGAATGAACGTAACTCTACGTCAGTATAAGACACCCTTTTTCGCTATATCCTACAGTTAAGTATCCTGTGCATGTGTGAATCAAAGTAAGCTTCTTTCACTAAGGTATTTGTTTGGGCTAGTCGGTACATTGTTAAAACTGAAGGCACAGCGCACGAAAGACAGGACAGGTAGGGACAAACACAGCGCTGACTTTCGACTGAAATGCTTTATTGCTCGCACACAATAAATAGGCGAAAAAGGAGCACAATCAACAGATACAGCCGCATCAGTGATGATTGTCAAAAAACACAACAAACAAAAGCACACAATCGCATCCTACACTAGCGTACTTAACTGCTAAGATAGTCAATTTCTTTTTGTGTTAGCGTGACGGAAGGCTTGCTGGTTAGGCTCGGGCCTCGCTCCGTTCCTCAGTGACTGTCTACTAGCTACCTTGGACCAAAAGTTACACCAAGCCTTACTGGGATCTTCAGTGGTACGTGTGTTCCGATACGCTGATGACTTTCTGGTGATTTTCCGATTAAGAAGTGGCCACAGCGTTGCAAAGCAAGCCAGTGATATACTCATTTTATTCAGGTCTAATCTAAGACCATTTCAACTAACGATGGAAGTTCCGGATCATGACGGCATTCGCTTTCTAGACCTACAGATAATGATGTGCGACGATGGGGTATGCTGGCGCTACGCACCCCGAGCACAAAAAGTGATTTTATCATACTGCCGCCAGGTGTCCCCGGGCGGCGCCGAAAGGACGAAGAAGTGTGGAACTCGCGTGCTCTCGGAGCTGAGACTCTGTTTCTCTCTTTGCGGCCTGTGCCTAGCCTGTGTGATTAAGGACCCATCTGTGACATTTGTGGTGGAGTGCGCTGGGTACATCGCCCTGGAATATGTCGCACACCCCTCCTAACACCGAGGACCCCAGACCTCTCCCTATCGACACGCCAGTGCATCGGGTCAGTCGCGGCAATCTAGGACTGCCCCCTGAGCATGGGCTGTTGGAGACTACCTCGACACCTGGCCGGCTGCCTCCTGAGCTCAGGCCATTTGACACTACCTCGGCGCCTGCCCCTCAACCAGTCATGCAAGGCGCCGCGTACTACACCCTCCACAACCCACGGCTACCAAAATCTTTTCATGGGACTCAGCTGGAGGACGTGGAAGATTGGCTCCTCCAGTTTTAACGTGTCGCCACATTTAACCAGTGGGATGACGCCGCCAAACTGAGGAACGTTTTCTTCAGCTTGGAGGACGGTGCTCGGACGTGGTACGAAAACCGTGAGGACGCTCTTTTGTCATGGCATGAGTTCCGACGTCAATTGCTCGCCGCGTATGTCAGCGCTGATCGTCGGGAGCGAGCTGAACGCGCCCTGCAGTCCCGCATGCAGATGCCCAATGAAACGGTTACCATGTACGTCGAAGACATGACGCGTCTCTTCCGACGGGCTGACCCAGCCATGTCGGAAGCCAAAAAGCTGCGCCACCTAATGCGTGGTGTGAAAGAACAGCTTTTCGCCGGCCTCGTGCGCAGCCCCCCAAGCACTGTTGCCGAGTTTCTAGCAGAGGCTATCACGATGGAGCAGGTTCTCCGGCAGCGTTCCACCGCGTACGACCGGCCAGTCCTTGCTGCTTCTGTTACGGAGCCTCCCCCGGCGTTCAACACCAATACCGACTTCCTCCGTGACATGATCCGCACTGTCGTCCGCGAGGAGCTGCAGAAGATCTCTGGTACGTCGCAGACCACGGCCAGCTCCTTTATGGGCGTTATCCGCGACGAGGTGCAGCAGGCTATCAGGCCACAGTTGCTACGCGGCGAACCACAGCCAGTACAGCCAGATTACTACCGCCCGACGTACGCTGAAGCTCTGCGACGCCCTGCCCCGAATCCAGCGGCATTTACACAGCCTATCGAGACGGACTACTGCCGCCCGACGTATGCTGACGCTTTACGACGCCCTGCACCAAATGCAACGGCGTTTGTTCAAGCCAATCACGACGTCCCGCTACCCTCGGTGCAGCCAGTGCAGCACATCCCGAGTGACCGACGATCACTGCGCAGAGCGGACGTCTGGCGTGGCCCAGACCGACGACGTTTGTGTTTCCATTGTGGGGAGCCCAGACACCTGTTCCGGCGGTGCCCATATCGTGAACCTGGCCTGCAGGGTTTTTCCCCCGATGCGCCAAGACCCCGATTTGGTCAACGGCCCCCTGCGATTGAAGCGTACGTGACGCAGCAACCTATGTGGTCCATGGCGCGCCGTCAGTCCCGATCACCGTCCCCTCGCCGGTCATCATTTTCACCGAATCCGCAGAACTTTTCGCAAGCGACAGCGGACCGCTCGCCCAGTCCTCGCCGGGAAAACTGAAGACAGCGACCTCCGCGGGCGTGGTCGCTGGATATCGATGCTGTAAGGACCCCCTGACGACGCCGACATCCGATGATAGAGCTTTGTCGACGTCGACGACAGCAGGTGATCTAAAGGAGCGATTCTCACTCGACATACCCGTGCTTCTCGACGGTCACAGCATTAGCGCGTTGGTGGACACAGGAGCAGAGTTTTCAATTATTAGTGTCAAATTGGCAGCGCTTCTCAAGAAAGTCACGACTCCCTGCTCTGGCCTGCAGATCCGGACGGCGGGGGGCCATATCATTACTCCGCTTGGACAGTGCACGGCTAGGGTCCAGATCATCGATTCGACGTTCGTAGTGAGCTGCCTGGTGCTCCGCGACTGTTCTCGGGACCTGATTTTGGGCGTAGATTTTCTCCGTGAGAATGGGGCCGTTATCGACCTGCGGAACAGAACCGTTACGTTTTCTACACCGAAAGCCGACGACACCTCCGCTGTTCGTCAACGCAGCTCCGCCCTTCGTATTTCCACTGAGAGTGTTTTGATCCCGCCGCGCGCCAGCGTTTTTGCAAGAGTTGAATGCGATGATAGGCTACGTGATGGACCTGCAGTCGCCGAGGGTAACCTTTCCTTGCTACTGACACACGGCATTTGCTCGGCCCGAAGCCTTGTCCACCTCCATAACGGTCGGTCGGAGCTCCTGATTACTAATTTTACCAACGAACCTCGTCGCCTTTTCCGAGCTACTGCCATTGCGTGGGCCGACCAATTGGCAGATGTTACTGAGTGTTTTGCGTCCGAGGGCATGGTACAACCGGACACGTCCCTGGATCGCATCGATATTAGCTCCGGGCTATCAGCGACTCAACAGTGCGACCTACGCGCCCTACTGCTTCAATACCAAACCTGCTTCGCATCCTC